>NW_027069383.1:1280357-1591071 GCF_037157495.1 Lathamus discolor
ACACCTTAATAAGGGCTACAGTGCCCACCTTACTTGGGGCTTCAGTGCCTACCTTAATAAGGGATGCAGTGCCCACCTTACTTGGGGCTGCAGTGATGGGTCTCCTTAGGGTTGCAGTGCACAGCTTTACTTAGGGCTGCAGTTCACACCTTACAAAGGGCCGCAGTGCCCACCTTACTTAGGGCTGCAGTACACACCTTACTTAGGGCTGCAGTGCCGGGCCTCCTTAGGGCTGCAGTGCCCACCTTACTTTGGGCTGCAGTGCCCAACTTATTTAGGGCTACAGTGATGGGTATCCTTAGGGTTGCAGTGGCTAAATTTATTTAGGGCTGCAGTGCTGACCTTACTTAGGGCTGTAGTGCCCAACTTCCTTATGGCTGCAGTGCCGGGCTTCCTTAAGGCTGCACTGCCTACTTTACTTAGGGCTGTAGTGCACACCTTACTTAGGGCTACAGTGCCCAACTTCCTCAGGACTGCAATGCCGGGCCTCCTTATGGCTGCAGTGCCCACCTTATTTTGGGCTGCAGTGCGTACCTTACTATGGCCTGCAGTGCTCACCTTATTTAGGGCTACAGTGATGGGTCTCCTTAGGGTTGCAGCGCCCAGCTTTACTTGGGGCTGCAGTGCACACCTTACTAAGTGCTGCAGTGCCCAACTTACTTAGGGCTACAGTGATGGGTATCCTTAGGGTTGCAGTGCCCAACTTTATTTAGGGCTGAAGTGCTCACCTTACTTAGGGCTGTAGTGCCCACCTTACTTAGGGCTGTAGTGCCCACCTTACTTAGGGCTGCAGTGCCCACCTTACTTAGGGCTGCAGAGCCGGGCCTCCTTCATGCTGCGGTGCCTACCATACGTAGTGCTGCACTGTCTTCGTGCTTAGGGCTGCAGTGCCAGATTTCCTTATGGCTGCAGTACCCACCTTAGTTACGGCTGCAGTGCCCAACTTACTTAGGGCTGCGTGCTGGGCCTCCTTAGGGTTGCAGTGCCCAATGTACTTAGGGCTGCACTGCAGACCTTACAAAGGGCTGCAGTGCCCATCTTATTTAGGGCTAAAGTGATGGATCTCCTTAGGGCTGCAGTGCACACCCTACTTAGGGCTGCAGTGCCCACCTTTCTTAGGGCTGCAGTGCCCACCTTTCTTAGGGCTGCAGTGCCCACCTTTCTTAGGGCTGCAGTGCCCACCTTTCTTAGGGCTGCAGTGCCCACCTTTCTTAGGGCTGCAGTGCCCACCTTCCTTAGGGCTGCAGTGCCCACCTTCCTTAGGGCTGCAGTGCCCACCTTCCTTAGGGCTGCAGTGCCCACCTTTCTTAGGGCTGCAGTGCCCACCTTTCTTAGGGCTGCAGTGCCCACCTTTCTTAGGGCTGCAGTGCCCACCTTTCTTAGGGCTGCAGTGCCCACCTTACTAAAGGCTGCAGTGCTCCTCTTATTTAGGCCTACAGTGATGGGTCTCCTTAGGTTTGTAGTGCCCAACTTTACTTAGGGCTGCAGTGCCCACCTTACTTTGGGCTGCAGAGCCAGGCCTCCTTAGTGCTGCGGTGCCTACCATACTTAGTGCTGCACTGCCTTCGTACTTAGGGGTGCAGTGCTGGGCTTCCTTAGGCCTGCAGTGCCTACCATACTTAGGGCTGCAGTGCACACCTTATTTAGGGCTGCAGTGCACACCTTACTTAGGGCTGCAGTGCTGGGACTCTTTAGGGCTCTAGTGCCCACCTTGCTTAGGGCTGCAGTGCTGGGCCTCCTTTAGGGTTGCATTGCCTACCATACTTAGTGCTGCACTGCCTTCGTACTTAGGGCTGCAGTGCCGGGCTTCCTTTGGGCTGCATTGCCTACCATACTTTGGGCTGCAATGCCCACCTTACTTAGGGCTGCAGTGCCCATCTTACTTAGGGCTACAGTGCCTGGTCTCCTTAGTGCTGCTGTGCCTACCATACTTAGTGCTGCACTGCCTTCATACTTAGGGCTGCAGTGCCAGGCTTCCTTAGCATTGCAGTGCCGGGCTTCCTTAGGGCTGCAGTGCCCACGTTACTTAGGGATGCAGTGCAGGGCCTACTTAGGGTTGCAGTGCCCAATGTACTTAGGGCTGCACTGCACAACTTACAAAGGGCTGCAGTGCCCACCTTATTTAGGGCTACATTGATGGATCTCCTTAGGGCTGCAGTGCCCAACATTCTCAGGGCTGCAGTGCCGGGCCTCCTTAGGGCTGCAATGATGAGCCTCATTAGGGCTCCACTGCCCACCTTACTTAGGGCTGCAGTGCCCATCTTGCTTAGAGCTGTAGTGCCCACCTTGCTTAGGGCTGCTGTACCGGCCTCCTTTAGGCTGCAGTGCCTACCGTACTTAGTGGTGCACTGCCTACATACTTAGGGTTGTAGTGCCCAACGTCCTTATGGCTGCAGTGCTGGGCTTCCTTAAGGCTGCAGTGCCTACCTTACTTAGGGCCGCAGGGCCCACCTTTCTTAGGGCTGCAGTGCCCAACTTACTTAGGGCTGCAATGATGGGCCTCCTTAATGCTGCAGTCCCTACCATACATAGTGCTGCACTGCCTTTGTACTTAGGGCTGCAGTGCCAGGCTTCCTTAGGGCTGCATTGCCCATCTTCCTTAGGGCTGCATTGTCCACCTTACATAGGGCTGCAATGCCCACCTTACATAGGGCTGCAGTGCCCAACTTACTTAGGGCTGCAGTGCCGGGCCTTTTTAGTGCGGCAGTTCCTACCATACTTAGTGGTGCACTGCCTTCGTACTTAGGGCTGCAGTGGAAGGCTTCCTTAGCGCTACAGTGCTGGGCATCCTTAGGGCTGCAGCACACATCTTACTTAGGGCTGCAATGCCCACCTTACTTAGGGCTGCAGTGCAGGGCCTCCTTAAGTTTGCAGTGCCCAAAGTACTTAGGGCTTCACTGCACAACTTACAAAGGGCTGCAGTGCCCACCTAATTTAGGGCAGCAGTGATGGTTCTCCTTAGGGCTGCAGTGCTGGGACTCTTTAGGGCTGCAGTGCCCACCTTGCTTATGGCTGCAGTGCCTACTGTACTTAGTGGTGCACTGCCTTAGTACTTAGGGCTGTAGTGCCCAACATCCTTATGGCTGCAGTGCCAGGCTTCCTTAGGGATGCAGTGCCAGGCTTCCTTAAGGCTGCAGTGCCTACCTTACTTAGGGCTGCAGTGCCCAACTTCCTCAGGGCTGCAATGCCGGGCCTCCTTAGGGCTGCAGTGCTGTCCTGGTTTACCAGGAGCCGTTTTGCTCCTTCTTAGTAACTGGTGCAAGCTCTGTGTTTTGACTTCCAGCCTGGGCAGAGAGCTGATAGTACCGATTGTTTTTAATTGTTGTTAAGTATTGTTTATTCTGGCCAAGGACTCTGTGAGTCTCATGCTCTGCTGGGGACGAGGGAGGCCGGGAGGAAGCAGAGACAGGACACCTGACCCAAACTAGCCAAAGAGGTATTCCGTACCACAGCACGTCATGCCCCGAGAGGGAACTGGAAGTTACCCGGAAGGGGCAGGCTCTCTCTCTTCGGGGGGGGTCGAATACGTTCGGCGGTGGTATCATATTCTCTTGTTATTTTCTCTTATCAATATTATAATTGGTGGTAGCAGCAGTGATTTGTGTTATACCTTAGTTACTGGGCTGTTCTTATCTCAACCCGTGGGAGTTACATTCTCCTGATTTTCCTCCCCATCCCTCTGGGAAAGGGGAGGATCGGGGGGGGGTGAGTGGACGACCTGTGTGGATTGGTTTAAACTAAGACAGTTGGGCACAGAAGCCCTAAACAAGGTGGGCACTGCAGCCCTAAGCAAGGTGGGCACTGCAGCCCTAAGGAGGCCAAGCACTGCAACCCTAAGCAAGATGGGCACTGCAGCCCTAAGCAAGGAGGGCACTGCAGCACTAAGAAGGCCAAGTACTGCAGCCCTAAGCAAGGTGGGCACTGCAGCCCTAAGCAAGGTGGGCACTGCAGCCCTAAGCAAGGTGGGCACTGCAGCCCTAAGGAGGCCAAGTACTGCAGCCTATGTAAGGTGGGCAGTGCAGCCCTTAGTAAAGTGTAAACTGCAGCCCTGAGGAAGTTGGGCAGTGCAGCCCTAAGTAAGGTGGGCACTGCAGCCCTAAGTAAGGTGGGCACTGCAGCCCTAAGTAAGGTGGGCACTGCAGCCCTAAGTAAGGTGGGCACTGCAGCCCTAAGTAAGGTGGGCACTGCAGCCCTAAGTAAGGTGGGCACTGCAGCCCTAAGTAAGGTGGGCACTGCAGCCCTAAAGAGGCCCAGCAATGCAGCCCTAAGTAAGTTGGCCACTGGAGCCCTAAGGAGACACATCACTGAAGCCGTAAATAAGGTCAGCACTTCATCCTTAAGTAAGGTAGGCACTGCAGCCCTAAGGAGGCCCAGCACTGCAGCCTTAAGTAAGGTGAGCACTGCAGCCCTAAGAAGGTCCAGTACTGGAGCCCTGAAAAGCCCTCCCATTGTAGCCCTAAGTAGGCCAAGTAATGCAGCCCTATATAAGGTGGGCACTGCAGCCCTTAGTAAAGTGTAAACTGCAGCTCTTAGGATGTTGGGCACTGCAGCCCTAAGTAAGGTGGGCACTGCAGCCCTAAGGAGGCCTAGCACTGCTGCCTTAAGTAAGGTGGGCACTGCAGCCCTAAGTAAGGTGGGCACTGCAGCCCTAAGTAAGGTGGGCACTGCAGCCCTAAGTAAGCCGGGCACTACAACCCTAAGTATGCTGGGCACTGCAGCCCGAAGGTGGCCCAGTAATGGAGCCCTGAGGAGGCCTCTCATTGCAGCCCTAAGGAGGCCAAGTACTGCAGCGCGATGTAAGGTGCGCACTGCAGACCTAAGTAAGGTGGGCACTGCAGCCCTAAGTAAGCTGGGCACTGAAGGCCTAAGTATGGCGGACACTGCAGCCCTAAGTAAGGCGGGCAATGCAGCCCTAAGTAAGGCGGGCAATGCAGCCCTAAGGAGGCCCAGCACTGCAGCCCTAACTAAGTTGAGCAATGCAGCCTTAAGGAGACCCAGCAATGCAGCCCTAAGTAAGTTGGCCACTACAGACCTAAGAAGACCCATCACTGAAGCTGTAAATAAGGTCAGCACTGCAGCCCTTAGTAAGGTGGACACTGCAGCCATAAGTTAGTTTGGCACTGCATCCTTAAGTAAGGTGGGCACTGCAGCACTAAGTAAGGTGGGCACTGCAGTCCTAAGTATGGTGGGCAATGCAGCCCTAAGTAAGGAGGGCACTGCAACCCTAAGGAGGCCCAGCACTGCAGCCTTAACTAAGGTGGGCAATGCAGACCTATGTAAGGTGGGCAGTGCAGCCCTAAGAAAGTTGGGCACTGCAGCCTTAAGTAAGATAGGCACTGCAGCCCTAAGGTGGCCAAGTACTGGAGCACTGATGAGGCCTGGCACTGGAGCCCTGAGGAGTCCTCCCACTGCAGCCCTAATAAGGCCAAGTACTGCAGCCTTAGGTAAGTTGGGCAGTACAGCCCTTAGCAAGGCGTAAACTGCAGCCCTGATGAAATTGGGCACTGCAGCCCTAAGGAAGGTGGGCACTGCAGCCCTAAGTAAGGTGGGAACTGCAGCCCTAAGGTGGCAGAACAATGAAGCCTTAACTAAGGTTGGCACTGCAGTCCTAAGCAAGTAGGGCACTGCAGCCCTAAGCAAGTTGGGCACTGCAGCCCTAACTAAGGTGGGCACTGCAGCCCTAAGTATAGTGGGAACTGTAGCCCTAAGTAAGATGTGCACTGCAGCCCTGAATAAGGTAGGCACTGGAGCCCTAAGTAAGGTGGGCACTGCAGCCATAAGTAAATTGGGCACTGCAGCCCTAAGTAAGGTGGGCACTTCAGACCTAACTAAGGTGGGTACTGCAGCCCTAAGGAGGCCCAACAATGCAGCCCTAAGTTGGCCACTGCAGCCCTAAGTAAGGTGGGCACTGCAGCCCTAAGGTGGCCCAGTACAGGAGCCCTGAGAAGGCCTCCCATTGCAGCCCTAAGGAGGCCAAGTACAGCAGCCCTAAGTAAGGTGGGCACAGCAGCCCTAAGTAAGGTGGGCACTGCAGCCCTAAGTAAGGTGGGCACTGCAGCCCTAAGTAAGGTGGGCACTGCAGCCCTAAGTATGGTGGGCACTGCAGCCCTAAGTATGGTGGGCACTGCAGCCCTAAGTATGGTGGGCACTGCAGCCCTAAGTATGGTGGGCACTGCAGCCCTAAGTATGGTGGGCACTGCAGCCCTAAGTATGGTGGCCACTGCTGTCCTGAGGAAGGTGGGCACTGCAGCCCAAAGTAAGGTGGGCACAGCAGCCCTCAGTAAGGTGGCACTGCAGCCCTAAGTATGGTAGGCACTGCACCCCTAAGGAAACCCGGCACTGCAACCCTAAGTACGAAGTGTAGTGCTGCAGAAAGTACTAAGGGCACTGCAGCCCTTAGTACTGTATTCACTGCAGCCCTAAAGAGGCCTGGCCCTGCAGCCCTAAGTAATGTGGACACTTCACCTAAAAGTACAGTGGGCACTGCCGCCCTAAGGAAGCCCCACCCTACAGCCCTAAGGAGGCCTGGCCCTACAGCCCTAAGTTAACTTGGGCACTGCAGCCCGAAGGAGGCCCGGCACTGCAGACATAAGAAGGCTGGGGACTGCAGCCCTAAAATGATGGGCACTGCCGCCCTAAGCAAGGTGGGCACTGCCGCCCTAAGTAATGTTGGGTCCTGCTGTCCCGAGATCTGCACTGGAGCCTTAAGTTCTCCAGTCAGAGGCCAAGTTCTCCACTCACAAACTAACTTCTCCATTGAAACATTAAGTTCTCCATTCACAAAGACCATCATTCATAAAGTAATTTTTCTATTTAGAAACTAGGACCATCTTTCTGACAGAAAGTTCTCCACTCTGACACTATGACCAGGACTCTGAGACTAAGTTCCCCTTTCAGAGACTAAGACCTGCATTAGGAAACTAACTTCACCATTCAGAGACTAAGTTCACCATGCTGAGAATAAACCAGCACTCAAAGACTGTGTTCACCATTCTGAGACTAATACTGGTACTCTAAGACTAAGTTCACCTTTTGAGACTAAATTCTCCATTCTAAGACTAAGACCGGCCTTCTGAGACTAAAACCACATTCCAATACTGACACCAAAGTTCTCATACTGACACCAGCTTTCTAATACTAATAGCAACACTCTAAAAGCCACACTATCATTCTACAACCAATCCCATTAACATCGACCTTGCATTTAGTTTAGACTGCCACACCAACACTCAGAATTTCTTCCCTAATGAGTGACAACAGCCCCAACCTGTCTTCCGAACTCCTCAGGAACTATGTTCCCGAGAACACCGAAAATGCCCTGCCTGAGAAAATCCCGTCCCTGCACCGGCCTGCACCCAAACATAGGCGATGAACATCACCTCTCAGACCGGCCAGGACCCGAGAAAAAAAACCCAGCTGGGGGAGGATAAACCCCTCCCCTGGCTGGTTTTTTTTTTTTTTTCCCCTAAAAATCCAAAAAGGAGAACTCTTTCAGTCTACAACACACTCCCCACACACAAGTAAAGCACTAAGCTTACACCGAACGCATCGCCCTCCAACTCCATGCCACCTCCCACAACTACATGCCATGGTCACAACATTTCCTAAGCAAACACATATACACACACGCCAAGAGAACACTATAGACTCTGTGACACCAAAAAGACAAACTCTCTCGTGGAAGACCACTCCCAAGATGGAATGCTCTGTCTGTCTCAATCGCCAGTGGGTCGATGGGACAGAGACAGTGAGGCTCCCGCAGAGCCCCAGAACGAAGTCTGACCTAACCGTGCGATTCCAACACCGACCGCCGAAACTGCTGTGACGGTCCGGCTGTGAGCCCGACTCTGAAACTGTAATTGTTGCGATGAAACACCCTCCCTTTCCCTCTCCCCCGTGCTACCTTTCAAACTCTTGCCTGCCATCCTGACCTCATCTCCTGCCCTCCGGCTCCAAAAAGGAGTCCATCTATTCAGGTTCCGTAGTGGTGTGGGTCTTGAGCCAGCCTCATGGCTCGGAGCTCCCATGTCACAGTCCCAAAAAAGTTTCCAAGTGGTGCTCTGGGGCTCCCCTCCCCTGCAAGACCTGAGAGAGTAGAGACGAGTGACCGTCACTCTGGGGAGAAGTGACTGACCCTGCAGTCATTCTCCTTACCTCCCCGACTCCCTGCGAGTACTCATCCGGCACCAAAGGCGACTGCACAGCAGCTGCGAGAAAGACTGTGAACCCTGCCATCGTACTGGGCTATGGTGTCAGTCGCCAGCCCAGTATAAAACCCTCTTAGCTTCGTACATCCCCTCTAACTGTGCGGCTTCGCCTCTCCCGATGCGGATGTGAAACCTGAGAAATAAATAGAAATGAATGTCTGCCGATACAGTGCTCGAAATGTCGGCCTTCTCCGTGCTAAGCCCTCCTGCCGCTGAGTTACGTCACCCTTTGACGTTTCAAATAAAAAAATGCCTTCCGATACTAAAAACTATTTTGCATTGAGCTGCTGCTTCAGCCGGTTAATGGCCTCTCACTTTAACTGGCAAGGGGGCTGGACAGAGTCAGCTCTGGGCAGACATACATTGAAAGAACAGAGCTGTAAAAACAACCTGGAGCTATGCCCTGAGAGATTACTGAATTTGAGACTCTGAGGCACGACCCCCAGCTGTGCTTTAGCTTTATAAAGCCATAAAAGCTCAAACTGAATAATAACCTGCTCCCTTTACCTGCCCAAAGACACTGCCTCTTTAACAGCCTTTCTTCCCCACCGACCTTACAACTCCTTCCTGCCCCTCTCTGGGCATGCCCTTTTTACTCACTTTTCACGAGGGCAGAGGTCCAAAGCCACACTTGAGACAAACCCCTTTTTGACTCACCGGTACATTCCTTTTCTAGCCATATACCTTTTCTTCATCTGCAAAGAAGAACGGGAATGATACACCGTTAACCAGGACATCAAGCAAAGATTACCTTTGTCACAACTCCTCCCCCTGAGAACAGCTGCAGGTTTCTTCTTGCCTCACCACCACCACTTACAAATATAGCACCTAAAAAAAACTCTACACAAAGACACTTACTAATGCACACACTGGTAAGCCTTAACATGAGCTGAAGGTCTTCACTGAAACAAGACCAATTCAAGCCTACCCCCAAAAAAACCCACCTGAAACAAACCACAAAGCTCTAAAGCCAAAAAACCTGAGCTAACACCAGAGAACACACCCTGATGAGAGCTGAACCCCAAATGAGCTCCCTGAGCAAAGACTGTGCCTCATATACCACAAGCCCCACCCGCAGCTCCTCCCTCAATGGGCTGGGGCAGGTGAGTGGCAAACCACCACCTGGGATAAAAGCACCCTGATAAGCCACAGCTTGGTCTTTGTATTACCTGGCTCTGGTTCTGTGGCTGCTCCCTGGTTGTACCAAAGCTGATCCCTGGCTGTTTGGTGAGTGCCCTGCTTGTTCTGCAATTTCTTGCTGTTTTTTCCGTGGGTATTCCTTGGCTTTGATTTTCTGTTGCGTTTTCTCTGGTTCAGATAGGTGAGACTTGGAGATTCAGACTTTGGGGCTGAGGCTCGGGGACTGAAACTCAAGGGCTGAGACTGGGGCTGAGAATCTAGGACTCAGACTCTGTGGCTAAGACTGTGGCTGAAACTGTGGCTGAAACTCTGTGGGTAAGATTGTGACTGAGACTCTGGGCCGCAGATTTTGGAGCTGATGCTGTTGGACTCAAGCTCTGTGGCTGAGACTGTTGCTGACACTCCATGGCTAAAACTATGCAATTCAGACTCTGGGGCAGAGACTGTGGAGAAGACTGGAATTCAGACTGTGGCTGAGACTCTTCAGCTAAGACTCTGGGATTCAGACTTTGGAGCTGAGGCTGTAACTGAGACTGTGGCTAAAACCATAAAATTCAGACTTTGGGGATGAGCCTGCAGCTGAAATTTTGTGGCTAAGACTCTGGGATACAGAATTAGGGGAATAGACTGAAGCTTAGACGCTGTGGCTCAGACTGTGGCTAAGACTCCGAGAAGGGACTGACTGATGCACTGCAGATGAGACTCTTGTGCTGAGACTGTTCCTAAAACCATTGCTAAGACTCTAAGATTCAGACTTTAGGGATGAGACTGGCTGAGACTCTGAACCATAACCCCTAACCCTAATATATGTAAAGGAGCCCTAAGCCTAACCCCTAGCCCAAACCTTAACCCTAAACCCTAACCCCCTAATCCTAACTACTAATGTGAACACTAACCCCTAACTCTCAACCATAATCTAACCATAACCATAGCCATAACTCTGACCTTAAACCCTAATACTAACCCTAACTCTATCCCCTAGCTCTAATCCTAACCCTAAACCTAACCCCTAACCCTAATAATAAACATAACCCTCACCCTAACCCTAACAGCAAACCTCACGGTAACCCTAACACGAACCCAAAACCTAACCCAAACCCTCATCCTAATGCTAACCCTAAGCCTCACCCCACCCCAAACCATAACCCACATGCTAAACCTAACATTAACCCTCACACTAACCCTCCTACTCACCTTAACCCTAACCGTAACCCTAACCCTACCCCTATCTCTGCCCACTTTGGATTAGCCACACCCACGAACGTGATTCTGCCACCTGAGGTCAACCCTAACCGTAACACCTAACCCTAACCCCTAACACTAACCCTAAACCTAACCCTAATCCCTAACCGTAATCCTAATCCCTAACTGTAACCCCAACCCCTAACTGTAACCCTAACTCTAACGCTAACCCTAACCCCTAACACTAAGCCTAAACCTAACTCTGGCCACATAGGGTTAGCCAGAACCACAAGCATGACTCCGCCACCCGATCTCAACCCTAACACTAACCCCTAACAATAACCCTAACACTAACCATAACCCCTAACCTTAACAGTAACCCCAAACCCTAACCCTAACTATAATCCTGATTCTAACACCTATCGCTATCCCTAACCCAACATGGGTTTATAGATGTAACGGATGTAAGGGAGCCCTATCCCTTATAGAACTATAGAAATCCCACACAAGTGTTTCACAGAAGAGACAACCCCCTGCAAAAAAACGTATGTACAAAACCCAGCACTCACAGCGACTGCAGCCATTAGCGAGGGCCTGTGCTTGAGCTACAACAGGAACTAAGAGTCACCTCAGTGCAGGACACGACTCCGTGATGAAGCACAGAGCCTGCTGGACCCCTGCACAGACAACACACAGCCAGGAGCCTGTCCACAGAGCACTGGGACAACCTGGAAACGAGAGACTGCCCAGTTCTGGAGAGGAAGAACTCCTGGACTTTATGTTGGATTAAGAGTAACGACTGGGAGAGCTGGGGATGCATGTTCAACAGTGCAAGTAGAGCGTGCCTGTGCAAGACAAGTGGACCATCTGTTTCAAAGACTCTTCCGTTAGGCATGATATTTACTATCAGATGTAAGAACCATAACAGCAGATACACCGGAAAAAAATACTAATCATTATACAGCTTCTCTGTCTATAAAATACTGAAAGGGATATGGTCATCCATTATCAAAAAGAACTGTGTTCCTCATACCAAGTAAATGCTTTTATTTCAGGTGTGTTTTGTGGAAAAACCCTGTGAAGGAGATGGTCTTTCAGTACTGAATATCATTGAGACTAAAAAGGGTAGCTGCTTGCCTGGACTTTTCTCATCCTTTAGACACGAGGAGCCAGAGGCAGCCCCCACACTGCTGCAGGGCCCCTTCAGAGCTGCCTGCTGATGCAGACGCTGGGACTAGCGGCAGCTCTTTGTGTCACGTTGAGAAAGGATGCTCTCAGCATCATTGCCAACACACTGGAGAGCTGGAACGGGCCACTTCCAGCAATGTATTTGTACTCCCTTGCTCCGCAAACAAGACGACCAGAATCAGCTTTGCCATTTAAGCCTCTCTTCCCTCGTGTGTTCTTCCTCATTCCAGACAGCTCACTGATAGCAGTGGTTTTCCTCAAGCATAGCCCATGGCAGCCAGCATGGGGAGCCAGGGAGGAGGCAGGATGGCACTGACACCCAAAAACCTCTGAGCAGTCAGGAGCTGGCAGGTCAGGAGCCAGGTCTGCCCAGAAACAAGACACTCAAGGCAGTGGGCAAGCTGAAAGCAGGCAAACAAGAGGAGAGTCTTTTCACGCAGCTATTTTGTACAGCGGCGGATAAATACAGAGCTCTCTAAGGTCACTTCTCAGTGAAAACTGCTCACAGAGATGGTCAGAAATCCCATGAAGTAACACCTCAGAAAGATGCACTCACACAGCTTAGTGCCCAACCTCACCAAGTGCTTGAAAATCACACTAGAAATCCTGCTCTGAGACAAGAAAAACACTTTTTAGGGCTATATTGATCACAAAGAGCTGGTGGCAAATAGGACAGCTGCCAAGCTGATCCAGTGCTCTTTGGATTACAGTTGCAATAGAAAGCTAAAATCCACTGGGAGAGAAACCAGGGATGCAGCTCTAATGAAAACCTAGCAAGCCACAGCTACTTCAGATTCAGAGAAGTAGATTTCAACTCCAAACTGAAATGCAGTGCTCATTTGTTAACTGCTTTCTCCACTTTCAGTCGCAATTCTGAAGCAAAGGCAGTTGCCTTTCTGTACCTGAAGCAATGGGAACAGAGCACAGCAGCACAGTCAGGATACAGAGTTAAGATGCATTTTGAGAATTTTCACATCAAATCGTTTTAGACTGCAGAAAAATTACTCAGAACTTTCCTGGCAAGTTCCATGGATAACTCCATGCTGAGAAAGATGGGGAGACATCACCAGGCACACTCCTCAGCTGGGGCCCTCACTGACTTTACTGCACCTCCAGAACAAGAACCTTGTTCTGCACTTCTTGCCATGACTGAAGTTGCCATCCCTAAGGAGGAACTCAAGTATGCAGTTTCTCTTCTCCAGGCTCAACAGCCCCACCTTTCTCAGCCTGCCTTCATACAGGAGGTGCTCCAGCCCCTGATCATCCTCACGGCCCTCCTCTGGACTTGCTCCAACAGCTTCATGTACTTTTCATGTTGAGGACACCAACATGTGCTGTAGCACAGCACAATACAGCACAGAATAGCACAGCATACCACAGCATCGGATGGCATGGCATGGCATGGAATAGCACAGCATAGCATCGCATGGGGTGGCATAGCATGGTATAGCACCACATAGCACAGCACAGTAGAGCGTAGCACAGCACAGAACAGCATAGCACAGAATAGCTCATTGGGAAGGGACCTACAACCACCGACTAGTCCAACTGCCTGACTAATTCAGGGCTGACCAAAAGTCAAAGCATTGTCCAAATAAACGCCTCTTCAACACTGACAGCCTTGGGGCACCAACCACCTCTCCAGGAAGCCTGTGCCAGCCCCTGAACACCCTCCCTGTGAAGAAATGCTTCCTTCTATGAATTGTGAGCCTCCCCTGACTCCCAGCTGTCCTGTCCCTAGATCCCAGGGAGAAGAGATCAGCGCCTCCCTGGGGTTTTAGATCCTGACAACAGTTCTGCTTCTCTTTGTTTACCAGCACGTGTATAAACTCAAACCAGTGTTCATAAACAAAGTAAGCATTCATTTAGCCTTGTGGATTCCCTGGCATGCCTGCATTACTTTTCTAAGTCGCATCTTGCCATAAGGTGACATAGATATCTCCAAAAAAAAACCCAACCTGAAAAAAAGGAAAAACTCTTGAGTCAGAGGGAAGACACAGTTAGAGCTGGATAAAGCAAATTAAAGGCAGAGCAAAAGAATCCCCTTCTTGTCTGCTCCGATGGTACCTGGTTTGGGCTGTGGGTACCCATAGGTGGAAGCCTTGCATCTCTCTTTACAAGTGTTGTCTCTCTTGCTGTAAAAGCACCGCAGCTTCAGGTGCTTCTGGTGTCAGGGCCACACTTAGTGAGATTCTTAAAGCCAGCTTAAATCCGGCCTGAAGTGGGGGGGTTGGGCTTTCTTGCTTTTTTTTCTAATAAATGTATTTCTGGATGTGTTTCAGAGAAGAACCTGGATCTTAGCGTGGTGGAATAAATCCCTGGAAAGCTTGCCAATTATTGCTGCCCAGTTGTTCTGGGTTCAGCTCTAACAGTTCTTTTTCTCCTTCTTAGCCACCAACTTAAAATGAGTTCAGAATTTTTATAAAGGATGCACAAAAGCTTTGATTCTTCATTGTCTTACATTTTGGTGCTTGGGTTTTTTTTGTTTTTTCTTTTTGATTTGTTTTTTCCCAATTCTTGTGCAGTATTATCTTAGGGTTGTATGAAACCTTCACGGAGATCCTACTGCCCTGACAGTGGAGTATCCCAGTGTCCTGGGTTGAGCAGCAGCAGTCATTTTTCTCCTTCTTAGGAGCTAGTACAGTGCTGTGTTTTGATCTTTTGGCCTGGGAACAGTGCTGATAACGCCCATGTTTTCAGTTGCTGCTCGAATGTTTGGTCTGGCCAAAGACTTTCTGAGCCTCCTGCTCTGCTAGGAAGGAGGGGAAGCTGGGAGGAAGCAGAGACAGGACACCTGACCCAAGCTAGCCAAAGAGGTATTCCATACCACAGCACGTCATGGCCAGGATGTAACCGGGAGTTACCCGGAAGGGTTGGGACTGCAGGGTTGGAGGAGGTATCGGTTGGTGCTCGGCTGGGGGGAGTGGGGCGAGTTATCAGTCAGCTGGTACTGAGGTGTTGTATTCTTTCCTCTTGTTATTTCCTTTAGCACTATTATTATTGGTGGTAGCAGTAGTGATTTGTGTTATACCTTAGTTACTGCACTGTTCTTATCTCAACCCGTGGGAGTTGCATTCTTTTTGATTCTCCTCTCCATCCCTCCAGGAGCAGGGGGAGGGCAAGAAGGGGGGGAGTGAGTGGACGAGGTTTGTGGTTGGGTTTAAACCACGACACCCAGACACACTGGTGAACCCCAAATGTGGTTTTACACAGGGGTCTCACACCCTTCAAACAGTCACGTACCACGCACTTGGACCAAGCACTAGCACCCTCACTACCAATTACTAGTCCCAGTCAAACTCTGCCAGGCGCTCATGCTACTTCTGCTGCAGTCCTGCTCTTGCCTACTGATGCAGATGTCCCTGGAGCCAGTCCTGCAAGAGATACCGAGTAATGGTGTGCGGGATATTGCGAGGGTTTCAAAGACATGCTGGAGGGGATGGGATTCTGCCACTACTTCTGCTGTGCTGCAATACCCCTTCTCCTTCACAGACAGCTCTAAGATACCCTCAAGAAAAGTCCTAGTTCCAGGGCTGGGTTGAAGTTTCCAGTAAAAGTCTACTATCGCATCAGATGACAGTGTACATACAAATATATATACATACATACTTAAAAGACCTATTAATACTTTAAAGACTGGCTGATCTAGTAGTTAGGGGGAAGAGAGTCTTCGTAACATACCTTGTGGGTCCCACCAACCAGGGTCCCAAACACCAGTGACAAGGTGACGAGAGGCAGCAAAGATGCCATCCCAGGGGGATCAGTCTCCTGAGAGGGGGGAGGAAAAAACAACCCAAAAATGCCACAAGTCCCCTTCCCACTTCCACCACTGGGGAAGATTGGGAAGCATGCACGTCAGCATTGCAGAGCCAGAGGTGCCGGCCCCATCCCTTCCTCTTGGACATGAAATTCACCTTCCCAAAAACCACAGCTGGGATGGGAAACCATCGTTTAAGACAGGAGATCACCAGCAGGGCAGGAAAGCATTGCGAGGGGCAGCTGCTGTGTCTGACAAACCAAAGGCCTGAGGGGCTGCTGAAGCAGCCAGGACTGGTGGAACTGGGGCGGAACCCGAGGGAGGGGGCAGTTGGCCCCCGCCCAAGCAACACTGACCAACTGCCATGGCAGGTACAGCAGCAGCTCCTGCTCCTCCTGCCCTCCAGGTAACCCCCAGCCGCCTCTGCCTGCCAAGCTCTCACCCCAGCACCTCTCTGCTTCTCCCAACAGAGAGGCTCCCTCTCCAGCTGCCCATGGCATCGGAGGTGCCCAGAGTGTGCTTCACTGCTCCGGCCATGCCGCCTCCTGTGCGTGCCTGTGCGCTGCCCTCTGTCCTGCGGCTGCCGGTCTCCACTGAGCCTGCCCAGGTCCAGCAGCTCCCCAAGGAGCCAGCAGCAGTGGCAGGGCTGGACAGCAGTGAGGACACCGTCCCGAACGTCTGTGATTTGACTGAATCACTCAGTGCTCTCCCTGACGTGTTCGAGAGCTCAGTGGTGGGCGGTTGCCACACAGAGCCAGCAGCAGTGGCAGGGCTGGGGAACAATCAGATCTTATATAAAGGTGACCGTATTCACCTTTGGAACAGGGAGAACTGCTGAGACTTCCAGGGTATGTAAAAAGCGCTTTGATATAGAATACGACGACTCCCTAGGTTGGACCACTGCGTACAACAGAAACATTGGACTGATTACATAGATGACAAGAGTGAGGTCACGAAAACAGCCAATATTCTCCTGATCGTAAACAGTCACACAACCACTTCTAAAGAACGGGAAAAATGACAGCTCGTGCCGATATTTATCAAGAAGTGTTCCCAACCTGTCACTCTGGCATGCCAATTCGAAATAAAATCGACTGCATGGCCAGTCATTATGGCAAATCTTTACCAGATACCTAGCCTAAATCCAGACTGTACCCTATCTATGTCTTGCATGAGTGCAGTGTTCCTACTCTTTTAATATCCAGGAAGACAGTGCTTTATCTTGTGTACGATATGTAGTAGAGAACCACAGATAGAGATGAGCCTGTAGGCAAATTAACATTAAAATACCAGAAGATCAATCCTCTAAAAAATGTAATTTGAACCTTTCCTTCAGGGGAAAGAGGGAAGGGGGAATTTATTGAGAACACACAGTTGGAGCCGGTACTCAAGATAAAACCTGTAAGATACATGTAAGACCTCGCTGGGGGAAATACCCCACAACAATATCTGGTAAAAATAACACCCAGATTCTGATCTGTGCCCAAAGGTATGGAAGCGTATTCTATCCTAAACTTTTCTTTAAGGGGCCTAAAAACTATACCCCTGAGATAACAATATCCCAAATAAGACCAGATCAAAATCAAATTTTAATTAACTGTTCTCAGAAGGAAACTTGCCGACTTGGTCTTGCAGTTGCCGAACCAAGTACTCTAGCATTTAACTGGAAACAAGGACTTGACAGAATAACAATCAGGCTGAGAGTGGAAGTCTCCACACATGCTACACCTACTCCCTTCTCTCCTACACACTTCTCCCCTTTAGAATGCTCAGTCAAATATCACAACCTCTCATTTGCAGGACCTTATGTGGTAAGGCAATCAAATGAACAAAAATTCATGCTAGACCCCAAATACTCTTTAAAGAAAGTGGTGGTAAAGCTACAAGCTTATATCTCAACCATAAAATCAGAATGTAAATCCTTTAGTAATCAAAGCCTTATAGGATGGGGAACCTGGATTCAGTCTAGAACACCCCGTACTACACCTAGAAGGGATTAGACGTGGTCTTGAACTCCACTGATCAAGAAGTCTTAGGAAATAAATTAAGTACAGTCACCTCAGAGCTGGGAAATCTAGAAATTCCACTCAGATCGTCTCTCCTTACCATTGCTGAAACACAGCGGCTGGTAAGTGATCTTACAACAGGGTTAGCAGAACACACCTCCCAGGACCTTCCCAGGACCTATATCGTGTTACTACCTTCCTAGGGAATTTGCGAGGAAAAGTGCCCCTAGCCTTAAGCTGTATTCAGTCACAACTTCGGTTACAGTCTGTTGCAGTGGCTATTATTAGGGAAGGAGAAACAGGACTTCTGCACAACAGGTACAAACAATTATTGCCAGAAATCATGCTACCACAAAGTTCAAGAAAACATTTCAAGCATGCTGGAAACTAGTAAATTTCATGTATAACCCATTTCAAAGACAAATCACTGCTTTTGTATTGACAATTGAGCATGCCAAAATATTAGACATATTTCCTGTATTGTCTCTAGGGAAGATACACCGGGATGATGGGCCACAATGTATGGGCAAGATTTAACACTAGGACCCAAAATTGACAAACGGGAAGTACAGAACCATGTACCTCAAGAGAACACTTAGGGTTTACCTGTGAAAATCCTAGAACTGAAAACAAAGATCTTTGTCTCGATACTGAGGATAGTACTTGCATTTTCTAAATCACCCGTCACTCATGCAAGATCCCAAGTGTATTATATTGGACAAGGATGTGCTTGTGTAAGAACCGTGTGTGAGAATGTAACAATTGATAGCTGTATTGAAGAAACAAATGCTACTAACTTTTGTGTGTGTAATCTTACCAAAATCATTGGATGCGATTTTAACTATACCATCCCTGTAACTACTAATCAACTACTACACGATACCTATGTGTTACACCATGATATATCTGCCCTACAGATTGGGATGAAAATAGAAATGCTAAAGAAAGTGTTCTATCACCCAGACCTCGAGAAGATGATACGGAAGGCCAATGAAACTTCTCACCAAGCAGTATGGACTGTTACGCATAATGTAGAAGAAATTAAAGAAATCATCACCGACACCAAGAAAACCGGAGAGCACCACTAGTAGGAAATTTTCTTGGTAGGGACAAAATGGCAATCTCCTACAGCAACTCAACTTTTGAAGATACTGGTCCACCCTGTGCTTGTGCTACTACTGACTACGGCTTTATTAACAGTTGTTAATTTGTGGACGTGGTGGAAAGTTCATACGGTAGCTCAACAAGTGTGCATACTATGGACTGTGCAAAAGAATTTGCACTGTTTGAAAGAAAAGGGGGGAAACTGAGAGCAAGCCATTAGGCCTTAGCTGAAATAACTTGACTTTTTAGCAGGAGTGTGACTTAGCACCGAAACATGAATGCTCGCTCAACAGGGGGCCCCTCTGAGGGTGGGAACCTGCCCTTCTGGTGGGGCATGATAAACAATGCATTAGAATTCTGGCCTGTGGGCACCTTGCATCTGCTTCCAGAAATTGCTTCTAAGCAGGGACATTCCTAATGGTAAGGCATGATAACAATCTCAACAAAGAACTAAGCAAGTAGCTCACAGGTATTAGCAGTTGAAAGCTCAAAGGTAACCAACAGACTGTCACTGTAGCCCTAACCCAAGTCAGGGGTTAGTAGCAGTAGGACAAGAGGACTACAGTTCTATAACTTACCCAATTGTATGTGTCCCCACCACTGGGCAGCCGTGTTCTGGGGTGTGCAGAGACTGTGCCTTCAGTGGCCCTGGCACTTGCTGCGCTTTACCTCACATGCGACTCCTCCACTGAGCTCTGCAGCTGGATGGGGCAGCTCCTTTGCACCAGCTCCCTCCTGCTTTCCTTGGGGAACTGGGCTGCACCAGGCACAGAGAAGCTCTCTCTTCAGTGCCTACAAACACAAGTTACACACTATATAATAACTCCTCCGCTTTATGACAAGTCCAAGCAGCGTCTAACGTGATCACCCTTCCATAAGAGTTTTGCACAGAACAGTTTCAAAATGAGAGTTATGAAACGAGAGACATAAACACGATGAAGGTGTTGACCAAAGGGTTAATGAGACTTCTGAGAAAAGGGACCAGTTCCCAACTCCCTGCAGCTCAAAGCAGGAACCAGAGCTGAGAGGATCTGAATGACCAAAGAGCAAGTGGAGGAGGAAACCTGAGAGCAATGGGAAGGCCACATGTCCGGATAGTCTGCTGGGAAGATGTCCTTAGACATGGCCATTTGATCAGGAGTGGAGGAAAAACCTTAATGATGAGGGTGATGAAATTATAGACACAGTACGTGCAATACAAGTACAGCAGGGAGATCAAGATTTCTACTCTTGCCATTAATACACTGCCTGGAATTTCTCATTCTGTTATGGTGGGAAAATATTGCCAGGTCTTGAATGTACACAAGTGATTGAGCTGATGGAAATGTGCTTGTATATTTGTGTGCATATTTCATTTACACAGACATCAACTGATGACTGACAGGCCTCCAGGCATTAAAACAAGATCATTTGTGTCCTGCACAGAGAAAGCTGTGTGCCCTGAAAACCTTGCCCAGGACTCCTCCCTTTGCAGAGAGCGGGTTGCTGAAGTGTCAGAGTCTCTTTGCTGGTGAGGATGTCAGTTGAGATGGTCACCTACTAGAGGATTCATGTCCCATCAACATCTGCTCTGCTCCAGTTAGCAATAGGGCCCAACATCATCACAGGATCTTAAGAGAAGAGAGGTTGGAAGGGAGGTCTCATGTCCAACCCGTCAGGAACAGGGCCAGAGCAAGTGGTTCAAGGCTTGATTCAGTCTGAGTTGGAAATCCCCAAGGCCAGAGACTGCACAGCCTCTCTGGGTGACCTGATGCAGCGCTTGCCTGAGCCCGTGGGAACAAGGTTTCCTTCTGTCCTGGCTGAACCTCCCCTCTGTCACTATCCCCATTGCCTTCTGTCCTCCCACCAGGCACCATGGTGAGGAGCCAGGCACTGTGTTCTCCACATCCTCCTTGCCTGTACAGGCAGCCAGTCCCCCACAGCCTTCCCTTCCCAAGATCTCAGGTGCACATCAGCCTTCCCTTCTCCGGGCTGGACAAGCCCAGCTCCCCCAGCCTCTCCCAACACGCGATGGTAGTTTGGTTTTGGTTGTCTGGACTTTGGTATGCGGTGGAGGTCAGGATCCTCCAAAGAGGGGATCCTGAAAAGGGCCCCATTGGGTTGCATTTTGCAACCGTCTGGGTGGAGGTCAGGACCACTGCCTCCACAGGGGGGTTTGAAGAAATCCCCATTAGGTTGCATTTCACAACACTGGAAACAAATCGCTGAACCCCCAGGTGGTTCGGTGACTCAGGAGACTTTGGAACAAAGTGGTGGACCCCTGAGGGGTTCGGTTACTCAGGAGACTGCTAAAATACTGGCATCAATGCTGGATGTTATTCTTGAGACGAGAAGGAAAGTAGGATGGAGTAGCTTACGCAGAAATGTTTTTCACTTTGAGATATCACCTGGTATGGCAAAAGGATTGTGGATTTAATTTTGCACTCCAGGACCTGTTAGCATTGTCCTTGGAGAAAGACAGTAAAATTTGCTTAAACGCTGTTGCTCTTTGTGCACCATAGGGCACTAAACATCTAAGGAATGTGGAGAAGGATATGGATTTAATGGCAGCCCCCTGGAGAAGAGGTATTGTGAATAATGGGGTTGAAGGTGCTGAAAATGAGAATCAAGCACAAGCACCAGCACAGGCCCCAGAGATACTGGGGGGGCAGGCTGAAGGATTTAGCCCTACAGCAGGGCAAACTAGGGGAAAATGAGGGGAAAACGAGGGGAAACTGTGATTGCAACTTTAAGTCAAGCTGTGTGTAATGATGGTCTGCTCATGATGGAGATCCCCTTTACCGTTATAGATCTGAATAGTTGGAAACAAGTGGCTGGTGATTACGCACCATGCTTTCGAGAGTGTTCACAGAAATATAATTATTCATATGGCTCGGACCTCATTAAAGCGACAAATAACAGCAGGCACAGCAGCAGGTACAGGGAATCTTCACGTACCTATCCCCAATCCTAACTGGGGCCCTAACTGGGACAGGCAAGCTTTGAAACAATATCGGAGGTGGATTTTATTCGGTATTAGGAATGCGGTCCCCAAGACAGTGAACTGGTCTAAGCTATATATGAAATAAAGCCAGATGTAAATGGATCACCTTCTGGATTCATGGGAAGATTAAAAGAGGTGGTGCATAAATATACTCATATTGCTCCTGAATCAGAGGAAGGAAGATAAGAGTTAGGCCAGTTAAGAAGAAGTCAATCCATGGAAGACATAAGGAAAAAGATACCAAACCTTA
Organism: Lathamus discolor; assembly: GCF_037157495.1. Taxonomy (NCBI): domain Eukaryota; kingdom Metazoa; phylum Chordata; class Aves; order Psittaciformes; family Psittacidae; genus Lathamus; species Lathamus discolor. The sequence goes on from NW_027069383.1 coordinate 1,302,175, forward strand.
AGGGGGAGGACCAATGTGATTTGGTAAAAATAATGGATGTGGCCTTGGAGACCTACCACCATCGGACCAATATTGCTCTGCGGCAAGTTCTCGGAAATGGTTCAAATGGTTCAATGATACTGGGAAGTGTTTTGAGTCCCTAATTATTAATATATATATTATTAATAGAATATAATTATTAATATAATACAATATTGTGTTTTGTGGGTTATAGTGTGTCAGGTTTCAACTGGGAATTTGTTCATGTATACGTGGGGGCATAAGATAAGCTCCAGAGTAAAACTGGACTCTTGAGGGGGAAAAAAAAATACACCAAAAATAATTGCTGCCTGTAGCTTTCCCACAAGAAACCAGGAGAGGGGGGTGTGGCCCAGGAGGAGAGGAAACAAGGATTACATGGAAAGGGTTGTGAACAGACTCCACAGGTTGCACCCCAACGGAAAATGCCCTCAGAATCAAAATAAACACAGGGGGTTTAGTGGACCGTCGGGACAGGCAGAGAGAATTCTTACTTCAGATGAAGACTGAGGAGGCGCGGGGGAAGATTTGAATCCCTCCCCAGCAGAGCCCCTGGCTACAGCTAGGTTGGGGAATGAGAAGGTAAAATTTCTTGTAGAAACAGAAGCTACTTATTCTGTTATAAATACTTGTAAAGGGCAATTAAGCAAACAAACAGCTTCGGGCCTTGGTGCCACAGAGTGGACAGGAACCCGGCCTTCCTTTACATTTGAGAAATTGGCAAACAGATGCTGACCCATCAATTTCTCTGCATGCTCGAGTGCCCCATGCTGTTATTGGAGAGAGATGTACTGAGTAAATGACATGCATCAATTAGGGTTAAAGAAAGAAAATTCAGGTACATGTTCCTGATGAAAAGGCTGTGAAGGCCCGAGTTTTTATGTTACAGAAACCAGGCACTGAGCCGGATCTCCCAGAGGAAGTGGGTATAGCCGCAAGTATGGGCTGCCAAAGCACTGGGACGATCAGGAGATGCAGAAGCAGTAACTATTCCTCTGAAAACAAATATCACACCACTAAGACAGAAAGAGCATCCTGTAAAACTGGAAGCAAGAAAAAGACTAGAGCCTCTAATAGAAAAATTTATCGAATACTTTGGGCCAAAAATAGACTATATTTGTACATCACGTGGAAACAACCATTCTGGAACAGAAAAGCAGCCACCTGCTTTCCCCAAGCAGGCTGCGCTTCCATGGCAAGAAGACATAGGCTTGAAAGTGCTGTGCCACGGCATGGGGTAATGGCAACTGGGCTCCCCAAATCCCACCTCCCCATTGGTGTGACCGTGGCTGGGAGCAGCAGCATCTCCCTATGGAATACCAGGAGCCCCGGAGCCTGGTGCCACTCACCCACAGCTGTCCCAGGAGCCTTGCACCAGCCAGGCCGAGGCCAGCAGGATGATGACACGGAGCAAAGCCATCGCTGCCACCACCACTAAGAGTGACACCAAGGAGCTGCAAGCAAGGAGCTGCAAGCAAGGAGCTGCAAGCAAGGAGCTGCAAGCACCACTGCACCCAAAGCGCAACTGCCCCTGGGATACGGGTGCTGGATGCAGGTCCCTTGGAGCTGGGGCTGATGTCATAGAGAGGCAGGTTCCATGGGGGGAGCTCCATGGGGAGGGGGGTGGGTCAGGGGTGTCAATGGGGGCTTCCATGGGGAGATGGGGGGGTTCTGATGCGCTTGGGGTGCTCTGAATCCCTATGGGATGCTCTGGAGCTCTGTATGATGCTGTGGTTTTGGGATGCTGTGAATCTCTGTGGGGTGCTCTGCTTTGTGGCATGCTCTGGAGCCCTGTGGGATGCTCTGAATCCCTCTGGCATGCTCTGCTTGTGGGATGCTCTGAATCCTTGTGGGATGCTCTCCTTGTGGGATGCTCTGAATCCCTCTGGCATGCTCTGCTTCCTTGTGGGATGCTCTGAATCCTTGTGGGATGCTCTGATTCCTTATGGGATGCTCTGACTGTGGGATGCTGTGAATCCCTCTGGGATGCTCTGCTTGTGGGATGCTGTGAATCCCTCTGGGATGCTCTGGATGTCTATGGGATGCTCTGAACCTCTACGGGATGCTCTGCTTATGGGATGCTCTGAATCCCTATGGGATACTCTGCCTGTGGAATGCTCTGAATCCCTATGGGATGCTCTGCTTGTGGGATGCTGTGAATCCCTGTGGGATGCCCTGCTTGGGGGATGCTCTGAACACCTATGGGATGCTCTACCTGTGGGATGCTCTGAATCCCTATGGGGATTTAAGATCCCTTCCACCCCACACCACGCTGTCTGACTGTAAAGTACGATCTGCATTTGGCTGCAGAAGAGCTCTCAGCACTGAGTCAGGCCCAGGAGCAGGTGCAGACATTTGTGCAGAACATCCTGTCTCTGCTGCTGGCCTGGCCAGAGGCCACTGGAGACCGCTGAGGGCAGGTCAGGGCTGGAGAACAGCCAGGATCAAGGGCAGCACCGCCACCTCCTCTGAAGGAAGCCCAAGGGCTGAGGCTCTGCAGTCTCTCCTTTCCCCTGCACCACCCTTGGCTTTCAGCCTCACAGCAGAGCCCTTCTGCAGCCGCTTCTCAGCTCTTGTTGTTCGCTGGCAGCTTCCAAAGGCACTTGTGCCTCTGCCGGAGCCAGAGCAACGGCCCAGCCCGTGCTGCGGTGTGTGGGGCGCTCTGATGGCACCATCAAGGGAGTGCAGGGCTCGGCAGCGCTGGCAGGAGCAGAGCTGTGGGGCCTGACCCTGCTCATGGGGCAGAGGTGGGTGAGCTCCAGCACTTGGGGTTTTGGGGCAGGAACCTTGGGCAGTTAACCCCTAGGGTTAACTCCGGTTAGAGGTAACCCTAACCCTAACCCCAACCCTAGTTAACTCCGGTTAGGGTTAACCTAACCCTAAACTGAAGTCTAACCCTAAGCCTAACCCTAACCCTAACCCTAAGCCTGGGATTAAACCCGCCCCTAGGGTTAATTCCGATTAGGGTTAATGCTAACCCTAAGCCTAAACCTAACCCTAACCCTGGGGTTAACTCCACCCCTAGGGTTAACTCCGGTTAGAGGTAACCCTAACCTTAACCCTAACCCGAACCGTAACCCTAATCCCAACCCTAACCCCTAACCGTAACCCGGACCTTAACCCTAAGACCTAACACTAACCCTAATCCTAACCCAGCCTAACCATAACCCTAACTTAATCCTGACCGTAACCCTAATCCTAACCCTAATCCTAGGGTTAACTCCGCCCCTAGGGTTAACTCTGGTGAAGGTTAACCCTAAACCTTACCCTAACCCTAAACCTAAACCTAATCCTAATTGGAACCCTAACCCTAACCCTAAGGCTCAACCTGGTGTTAACTCCACCCCTAGGGTTGACTCCGGTTACGGTTAACGCTAACCCTAACCCTATCCCTAACCCTAACACCTAACCCTAACACCTAACCCTGTACCTAACCCTTACCCTGACTCTAACCCTAAACCTAACCCAAATTCGGAACCTAACCCTACCCGTGATCCTAAGCCGTATAATATTCATGGACCACAACCTGCCGTATCCAGCACTTGTGGGTCTCGGCATTGGCCCAAGCCACGTCCATGATTCTGAGCCTCATGAACGAATCCGTGGTGAAGCTGGGAGGGAGTGGAAGAGCAGGGATTGGAGCCATAGGACAAGGGCTGATGGGTTCCGAGAGGGAATTGCAGGCTGGAGATAAGGAAGGGATTCCCTAAGAGGGTGCTGGGGCACTGGGATGGCATGGATGGAGAAGGTTTGGCTGCTCCATCCCTGGCTGCAGTGCTGCAGGCCAGCTTGGAGCAAGCTGCTCTATGGAAGGCATGCCTGCCCATGGCAAGGGGTTGGAAGTGGATGATCTCAAGCTCCTTTCCAAGCCACCCCACTCCATGATCCATAAGCATTGCATTCCATTCCATACCATTCCATTTTAATCTATTCTAATCCATTCTATGGAGAAGAGGGATGGGAAGGAGCCACATTGCGGCTGCTTCGCAAAGGAAAGCAGCGTGCCTTAGGCTCAAGGGCTGTCAAGCTGGAAGCAGCCTTCTCCTGAGCGCTCTTCCCAGTGCATCCAGGATGGGGAAGGGGACGGGATGGGAGCTGCTCCTTGCCTATTCCCGATGGCTGGAATTCCTTCTCCCCCTTACTTTTGCCCGACGCAGCAGTGAGCGGCTGTGAGGACCCATTGAGGGGTGATCATAGAATCATAGAATAGTTAGGGTTGGAAAGGACCTTAAGATCATCTAGTTCCAACCCCCCTGCCATGGACAGGGACACCTCTCACTAAACCATCCCACACAAGGCTTCATCCAACCTGGCCTTGAACACCACCAGGGATGGAGCACTCACAACCTCCCTGGGCAAGCGATTCCAGTGTCTCACCACCCTAACAGGAAAGAATTTCCTTCTTATATCCAATTTAAACTTCCCCTGTTTAAGTTTTAACCCATTACCCCTTGTCCTGTCACTACAGGCCCTGACAAAGAGTCCCTCCCCAGCATCCCTATAGGCCCCCTTCAGGTACTGGAAGGCTGCTCTTAGGTCTCCACGCAGCCTTCTCTTCTCCACGCTGAAAAGCCCCAACTTCCTCAGCCTGTCTTCATACGGGATGAGGGACCCCCCGCAGATGTGCGGGAATGCGGTGGCTGTGGGGAACTGGATGCTGAGCATCCGTGGCCAGGCGCCCCGCTGCGCATCCGTGCCTCCGACGATGCGCGACATCCCGTAAGAATCAGCCATGGGACGGGTACCGCAGGTCCCTCTTGAAGCAGAAGCTCAACACTTGATGGTTAGGGCTGAAGGGTGAGCATTGTCCCGCCCCATTGGGTGCTGCAGGGAAAAGGGACCCTACGCAGTGTCCCAGAGATGAGCGTCATCCTGCCTCCTAGGGTGCTGCAGGACAAAGGACCCTATGGGGTGCCCCATAGCTGTGCTGTGCCACCGCATGGGCTGATGGCAAGCAAGTGGGGCTCCTCAAATCCCACTCCCCATTGGTGTGACCATGGCTGGGAGCAGCAGCATCTCCCTGTGGAATACCAGGAACCCTGGAGCCCGGAGCCACTCACCCACAGCTGTCCCAGGAGCCTTGCACCAGCCAGGCCGAGGCCAGCAGGATGATGACACGGAGCAAAGCCATCGCTGCCACCACCGCTAAGAGTGACACCAAGGAGCTGCAAGCAAGGAGCTGCAAGCAAGGAGCTGCAAGCACCACTGCACCCAAAGTGCAACTGCCCCTGGGATACGGGTGCTGGATGCAGGTCCCTTGGAGCTGGGGCTGATGTCATAGAGAGGCAGGTTCCATGGGGGGAGCTCCATGGGGAGGGGGGTGGGTCAGGGGTGTCAATGGGGGCTTCCATGGGGAGATGGGGGGGTTCTGATGCGCTTGGGGTGCTCTGAATCCCTATGGGATGCTCTGGAGCTCTGTATGATGCTGTGGTTGTGGGATGCTGTGAATCTCTGTGGGGTGCTCTGCTTTGTGGGATGCTCTGGAGCCCTGTGGGATGCTCTGAATCCCTCTGGCATGCTCTGCTTGTGGGATGCTCTTAATCCTTGTGGGATGCTCTCCTTGTGGGATGCTCTGAATCCCTCTGGCATGCTCTGCTTCCTTGTGGGATGCTCTGAATCACAGAATCACAGAATCCCAAGGGTTTAAGGGACCTCAAAAGATCATCTAGTCCAACCCCCCTGCAAGAGCAGGGTAACCTACAGTACATCACACAGGAACTTGTCCAGGCGGGCCTTGAATATCTCCAGTGTAGGAGACTCCACAACCCCCCTTGGCAACCTGTTCCAGTGCTCTGTCACTCTTACAGTAAAGAAGTTCTTCCTGATGTTAACGTGGAACTTCCTATGCTCCAGTTTACACCCATTGCCCCTTGTCCTATCACTGGATATCACTGAAAAAAGCCTCGCTCCATCATTCTGACACCTACCCTTCACATGTTTGTAAACATTGATGAGGTCACCCCTCAGTCTCCTCTTCTCCAAGCTAAAGAGACCCAGCTCCCTCAGCCTCTCCTCATAAGGGAGATGTTCCACTCCCTTAATCATCTTTGTGGCTCTGCGCTGGACTCCTTCAAGCAATTCCCTGTCCTTCTTGAACAGAGGGGCCCAGAACTGGACGCAATATTCCAGATGCGGCCTCACCAAGGCTGAGTAGAGGGGGAGGAGAACCTCTCTTGACCTACTAACCACTCCCTTTCTAATGCACCCTAAGATGCCATTTGCCTTCTTGGCCACAAGAGCACATTGCTGGCTCATGGTCATCCTCCTATCCACCAGGACCCCCAGGTCCCTTTCCCCTTCGCTACTTTCCAGCAGGTCAACCCCCAACCTGTACTGGTACATGGGGTTGTTCTTCCCCAGATGCAAGACTCTACACTTGCCCTTGTTAAATTTCATCAAGTTTCTCCCCACCCAACTCTCCAGCCTGTCCAGGTCTCGCTGAATGGCAGCACAGTCCTCTGGTGTGTCAGCCACTCCTCCCAGTTTTGTGTCATCAGCAAACTTGCTGAGGGTGCACTCAGTTCCCTCATCCAGGTCATTGATGAAAATATTAAACAGCACCGGTCCCAGCACTGACCCCTGAGGAACTCCACTAGTCACAGACCTCCAGCTAGATTCTGCGCCATTGACCACAACTCTCTGCCTTCTTCCTTTCAACCAGTTCTCGATCCACCTCACTACTTGATCGTCAAGCCCACACTTCTTTAGCTTATCTATGAGGATGCTGTGGGAGACAGTATCAAATGCCTTACTGAAATCAAGAAAAACTACATCTACCGCTCTACCATCATCCCTCCACCTAGTCACTTCCTCATAGAAGGCTATAAGGTTGGTCATACATGACTTCCCCCTCATAAAACCATGTTGGCTGTTCTTAATGACCCCCTCATCCTTGATATGCCTAGTGATGGAGTCAAGAATAAGTTGTTCCATCATCTTTCCAGGGATGGAGGTAAGGCTGACCGGTCTATAATTACCCGGGTCCTCCTTCTTGCCCTTCTTATAGATTGGTGTGACCTTTGCCATCCGCCAATCCTCAGGCACCTCTCCCGTTTCCCATGACTTACCAAAGATGATGGAAAGTGGCCTAGCAATGACCTCCGCCAGCTCCCTCAGCACCCGTGGGTGCATTCCATCCGGACCCATCGATTTACAGATGTCCAGATTGCATAGCTGATCCCTAACCCAATCCTCATCTACCAAAGCAAACTCCTCCTTTGTCCTGACTCCTTCTGGGGCTATAGAAATCCGGGGCCCTCGGCGAGAGTCTGCAGGAGTAAAGACAGAGGCAAAGAAGGCATTCAGCACCTCTGCCTTCTTTATATCCTCTGTCTCCAGGGCACCCACTTCGTTCAGCAGCGGGCCTATATTGCCTCTTGTGTTAGTTTTATTTGCTATGTATTTGAAGAAGCCCTTTCTATTGTCTTTAACCCGACTAGCAAGACTGAGTTCCAAGGAGGCCTTAGCTGTCCTAATTGCCTCCCTACATCCTCTAACAACTGTCCTATATTCCTCCCAAGCGGCCAGCCCCTCCTTACATAATCCATAGATTCTCCTTTTCCACTTGAGTTTGCCCAGCAGCTCCTTGTTTAACCACGCCGGTCTCCTAGATCCCTTACTTGACTACCTACTCATTGGGACGCTCCGATCCTGAGCTTGGAAGAAGCGGTCCTTGAATGCTAACCAACTATCTTGAGCCCCTTTACCGCCTAGTACACTTTCCCATGAGACTTCCCTTAGCAGTTGACTGAAGAGGCCAAAGTTGGCCCTTCGGAAATCCAGAACTGTGGCTTTGCTAGGTATTCTATTCCTCCCACACAGGATCCTAAACTCCACCATCCCATGGTCACTGCAGCCAAGGCTGCCATTGACCATCACCACTTTGACCAAACCCTCCTTGTAGGCGAGTACTAAATCTAGCAGCGCTGCTCTCCTAGTTGGTACGTCCACCATTTGCATTAAGAAATTATCATCAATGCACTCGAGGAACCTCCTAGACTGTGAATGACTGGCTGTGTGAGTCTTCCAGCAAATATCGGGGTAGTTAAAGTCCCCCACGACGACTAAGGCATGTAGTCTTGAATCCTTGTGGGGTGCTCTGATTCCTTATGGGATGCTCTGCTTGTGGGATGCTGTGAATCCCTCTGGGATGCTGTGGATGTCTATGGGATGCTCTGAACCCCTACGGGATGCTCTGCTTATGGGATGCTCTGAATCCCTATGGGATACTCTGCCTGTGGAATGCTCTGAATCCCTATGGGATGCTCTGCTTGTGGGATGCTGTGAATCCCTGTGGGATGCCCTGCTTGGGGGATGCTCTAAACACCTATGGGATGCTCTGCCTGTGGGATGCTCTGAATCCCTATGGGGATTTAAGGTCCCTTCCACCCCACACCACGCTGGCTGACTGTAAAGTACGATCTGCATTTGGCTGCAGAAGAGCTCTCGGCACTGAGTCAGGCCCAGGAGCAGGTGCAGACATTTGTGCAGAACATCCTGCCTCTGCTGCTGGCCTGGCCAGAGGCCACTGGAGACCGCTGAGGGCAGGTCAGGGCTGGAGAACAGCCAGGATCAAGGGCAGCAGCGCCACCTCCTCTGAAGGAAGCCCAAGGGCTGAGGCTCTGCAGTCTCTCCTTTCCCCTGCACCACCCTTGGCTTTCAGCCCCACAGCAGAGCCCTTCTGCAGCCGCTTCTCAGCTCTTGTTGTTCGCTGGCAGCTTCCAAAGGCACTTGTGCCTCTGCCGGAGCCAGAGCAACGGCCCAGCCCGTGCTGCGGTGTGTGGGGCGCTCTGATGGCACCATCAAGGGAGTGCAGGGCTCGGCAGCGCTGGCAGGAGCAGAGCTGTGGGGCCTGACCCTGCTCCCGGGGCTGACGTGGGTGAGCTCCAGCACTTGGGATTTTTGGGCAGGAACCTTGGGCAGTTAACCCCTAGGGTTAACTCCGGTTAGAGGCAACCCTAACCATAACCCTAACCCTAACCCTAACCCTAAACCTGGGATTAAACCCGCCCCTAGGGTTAATTCCGATTAGGGTTAATGCTAACCCTAAGCCTAACCCTAACCCTGGGGTTAACACCACCCCTAGGGTTAACTCCGGTTAGAGGCAACCCTAACCTTAACCCTAACCCTAACCGTAACCCTAACCCCAATCATAACCACTAACCGTAACCCTGACCCTAACCCTAAGACCTAACACTAACCCTAATCCTAACCCAGCCTAACCATAACCCTAACTTAATCCTGACCGTAATCCTAACCGTAACCCTGGGGTTAACTCCGCCCCTAGGGTTAACTCCGGTTACGGCTAACCCTAACCCTAACCCTAACCCTATCCCTACTCTTAACACGTAACCCTAAACCTAACCCTATCCCTAAACCTAACACATAACCCTAAACCTAATCCTGTACCTAACCCTGACCCTGACCCTAACCCTAAACCTAACCCTAATTCTAAACCTAACCCTAACCGTGATCCTAAGCCGGATAATATTCATGGACCACGACCTGCCGTATCCAACACTTGTGGGTCTCGGCATTGGCCCAAGCCACGTCCATGATTCTGAGCATCATGAAGCAATCCGTGGTGAAGCTGGGAGGGAGTGGAAGAGCAGGGATTGGAGCCATACGACAAGGGCTGATGGGTTCCGAGAGGGAATTGCAGGATGGAGATAAGGAAGGGATTCCCTAAGAGGGTGCTGGGGCACTGGGATGGCATGGATGGAGAAGGTTTGGATGCTCCATCCCTGGCAGTGCTGCAGGCCAGCTTGGAGCAAGCTGCTCTATGGAAGGCATCCCTGCCCATGGCAAGGGGTTGGAAGTGGATGATCTCAAGCTCCTTTCCAACCCACCCCACTCCATGATCCATAACCATTGCATTCCATACCATTCCATTTTAATCTATTCTAATGCATTCTATGGAGAAGAGGGATGGGAAGGAGCCACATTGCGGCTGCTTCGCAAAGGAAAGCAGCGTGCCTTAGGCTCAAGGGCTGTCAAGCTGGAAGCAGCCTTCTCCTGAGCGCTCTTCCCAGTGCATCCAGGATGGGGAAGGGGACGGGATGGGAGCTGCTCCTTGCCTATTCCCGATGGCTGGAATCCCTTCTCCCCCTTACTTTTGCCCGACGCAGCAGTGAGCGGCTGTGAGGACCCATTGAGGGGTGATCATAGAATCATAGAATAGTTAGGGTTGGAAAGGACCTTAAGATCATCTAGTTCCAACCCCCCTGCCATGGACAGGGACACCTCTCACTAAACCATCCCACACAAGGCTTCATCCAACCTGGCCTTGAACACCGCCAGCGATGGAGCACTCACAACCTCCCTGGACAACCGATTCCAGTGTCTCACCACCCTAACAGGAAAGAATTTCCTCCTTATATCCAATTTAAACTTCCCCTGTTTAAGTTTTAACCCATTACCCCTTGTCCTGTCACTACAGGCCCTGACAAAGAGTCCCTCCCCAGCATCCCTATAGGCCCCCTTCAGGTACTGGAAGGCTGCTCTTAGGTCTCCACGCAGCCTTCTCTTCTCCGGGCTGAAAAGCCCCAGCTTCCTCAGCCTGTCTTCATACGGGATGAGGGAACACCCGCAGATGTGCAGGAATGCGGTGGCTGTGGGGAACTGGATGCTGAGCATCCGTGGCCAGGCGCCCCGCTGCGCATCCGTGCCTCCGACGATGCGCGACATCCCGTAAGAATCAGCCATGGGACGGGTACCGCAGGTCCCTCTTGAAGCAGAAGCCCAACACTTGATGGTTAGGGCTGAAGGGCGAGCATTGTCCCGCCCCATTGGGTGCTGCAGGGAAAAGGGACCCTACGCAGTGTCCCAGAGATGAGCATCATCCTGCCTCCTAGGGTGCTGCAGGACAAAGGACCCTATGGGGTGCCCCATAGCTGTGCTGTGCCAGCGCATGGGCTGATGGCAAGCAAGTGGGGCTCCTCAAATCCCACTCCCCATTGGTGTGACCGTGGCTGGGAGCAGCAGCATCTCCCTGTGGAATACCAGGAACCCTGGAGCCCGGAGCCACTCACCCACAGCTGTCCCAGGAGCCTTGCACCAGCCAGGCCGAGGCCAGCAGGATGATGACACGGAGCAAAGCCATCGCTGCCACCACCGCTAAGAGTGACACCAAGGAGGTGACACCAAGGAGCTGCAAGCAAGGAGCTGCAGGCAAGGAGCTGCAAGCACCACTGCACCCAAAGTGCAACTGCCCCGGGGATCCGGATGCTGGATGCAGGTCCCTTGGAGCTGGGGCTGATGTCATAGAGAGGCAGGTTCCATGGGGGGAGCTCCATGGGGATGGGCTTGGGTCAGGGGTGTCAATGGGGGCTTCCATGGGGAGATGGGGGGGTTCTGATGCGCTTGGGGTGCTCTGAATCCCTATGGGATGCTCTGGAGCTCTGTATGATGCTGTGGTTGTGGGATGCTGTGAATCTCTCTGGGGTGCTCTGCTTTGTGGGATGCTCTGGAGCCCTGTGGGATGCTCTGAATCCCTCTGGCATGCTCTGCTTGTGGGATGCTCTGAATCCTTGTGGGATGCTCTGAATCCTTGTGGGATGCTCTCCCTGTGGGATGCTCTGAATCCCTATGGCATGCTCTGCTTGCGGGATGCTGTGAATCCTTGTGGGATGCTCTGATTCCTTTTGGGATGCTCTGACTGTGGGATGCTGTGAATCCCTCTGGGATGCTCTGAATCCCTATGGGATGCTCTGCTTGTGGGATGCTGTGAATCCCTGTGGGATGCCATGCTTGGGAGATGCTCTGAACACCTATGGGATGCTCTGCCTGTGGGATGCTCTGAATCCCTATGGGGATTTAAGGTCCCTTCCACCACACACCACGCTGGCTGACTGTAAAGTACGATCTGCATTTGGCTGCAGAAGTGCTCTCGGCACTGAGTCAGGCCCAGGAGCAGGTGCAGACATTTGTGCAGAACATCCTGCCTCTGCTGCTGGCCTGGCCAGAGGCCACTGGAGACCGCTGAGGGCAGGTGAGGCCTGTAGAACAGCCAGGATCAAGGGCAGCAGCGCCACCTCCTCTGAAGGAAGCCCAAGGGCTGAGGCTCTGCAGTCTCTCCTTTCCCCGGCACACCCTTGGCTTTCAGCCCCACAGCAGAGCCCTTCTGCAGCCGCTTCTCAGCTCTTGTTGTTCGCTGGCAGCTTCCAAAGGCACTTGTGCCTCTGCCGGAGCCAGAGCAACGGCCCAGCCCGTGCTGCACTGTGTGGGGCGCTCTGATGGCACCATCAAGGGAGTGCAGGGCTCGGCAGCGCTGGCAGGAGCAGAGCTGTGAGGCCTGACCCTGCTCCCGGGGCAGACGTGGCTGAGCTCCAGCACTTGGGGTTTTTGGGCAGGAACCTTGGGCAGTTAACCCCTAGGGTTAACTCCGGTTAGAGGTAACCCTAACCTTAACCCTAACCCTAGTTAACTCCGGTTAGGTTTAACCTAACCCTAAATTTAAGTCCAACACTAAGCCTAAGCCTAACCCTAACCCTAACACTAAGCCTGGGATTAATCCCGCCCCTAGGGTTAAATCCGATTAGGGTTAATGCTAACCCTAAGCCTAAACCTAACCCTAACCCTGGGGTTAACTCCACCCCTAGGGTTAACTCCGGTTAGAGGTAACCCTAACAATAACTATAACCCAAACCCCAACCCTAACCCCTAACCGTAACCCTGACCCTAACCCTAAAACCTAACACTAACCCTAATCCTAACCCAGCCTAACCATAACCCTAACTTAATCCTGACCGTAATCCTAACCCGAACCCTGGGGTTAACTCCAACCCTGGGGTTAACTCCACCCCTAGTGTTAACCCTGGTGAAGGTTAACCCTAAACCTAACCCTAAACCTAACCCTAATCCTTACCCTAAACCTAATCCTAACTGTAACCCTAACCCTAACCCTAAGGCTCTACGTGGTGTTAACTCTACCCCTAGGGTTAAATCCGGTTATGGTTAACGCTAACCCTAACCCTATCCCTAACCCTAACACGTAACCCTAAACCTAACCCTATCCCTAAACCTACCACCTAACCCTAAACCTAACCCTGTACCTAACCCTGACCCTGACCCTAACCCTAAACCTAACCCTAATTCGGAACCTAACCCTACCCGTGATCCTAAGCCGGATAATATTCATGGACCACGACCTGCCATATCCAACACTTGTGGGTCTCGGCATTGGCCCAAGCCACGTCCATGATTCTGAGCATCATGAACCAATCCGTGGTGAAGCTGGGAGGGAGTGGAAGAGCAGGGATTGGAGCCATAGGACAAGGGCTGATGGGTTCCGAGAGGGAATTGCAGGCTGGAGATAAGGAAGGGATTCCCTAAGAGGGTGCTGGGGCACTGGGATGGCATGGATGGAGAAGGTTTGGCTGCTCCATCCCTGGCTGCAGTGCTGCAGGCCAGCTTGGAGCAAGCTGCTCTATGGAAGGCATGCCTGCCCATGGCAAGGGGTTGGAAGTGGATGATCTCAAGCTCCTTTCCAACCCACCCCACTCCATGATCCATAAGCATTGCATTCCATACCATTCCATTTTAATCTATTCTAATCCATTCTATGGAGAAGAGGGATGGGAAGGAGCCACATTGCGGCTGCTTCTCAAAGGAAAGCAGCGTGCCTTAGGCTCAAGGGCTGTCAAGCTGGAAGCAGCCTTCTCCTGAGCGCTCTTCCCAGTGCATCCAGGATGGGGAAGGGGACGGGATGGGAGCTGCTCCTTGCCTATTCCCGATGGCTGGAATCCCTTCTCCCCCTTACTTTTGCCCGACGCAGCAGTGAGCGGCTGTGAGGACCCATTGAGGGGTGATCATAGAATCATAGAATAGTTAGGGTTGGAAAGGACCTTAAGATCATCTAGTTCCAACCCCCCTGCCATGGACAGGGACACCTCTCACTAAACCATCCCACACAAGGCTTCATCCAACCTGGCCTTGAACACCGCCAGCGATGGAGCACTCACAACCTCCCTGGGCAAGCGATTGCAGTGTCTCACCACCCTAACAGGAAAGAATTTCCTCCTTATATCCAATTGAAACTTCCCCTGTTTAAGTATTAACCCATTACCCCTTGTCCTGTCACTACAGGCCCTGACAAAGAGTCCCTCCCCAGCATCCCTATAGGCCCCCTTCAGGTACTGGAAGGCTGCTCTTAGGTCTCCACGCAGCCTTCTCTTCTCCGGGCTGAAAAGCCCCAACTTCCTCAGCCTGTCTTCATACGGGATGAGGGACCCCCCGCAGATGTGCGGGAATGCGGTGGCTGTGGGGAACTGGATGCTGAGCATCCGTGGCCAGGCGCCCCGCTGCGCATCCGTGCCTCCGACGATGCGCGACATCCCGTAAGAATCAGCCATGGGACGGGTACCGCAGGTCCCTCTTGAAGCAGAAGCCCAACACTTGATGGTTAGGGCTGAAGGGCGAGCATTGTCCCGCCCCATTGGGTGCTGCAGGGAAAAGGGACCCTACGCAGTGTCCCAGAGATGAGCATCATCCTGCCTCCTAGGGTGCTGCAGGACAAAGGACCCTATGGGGTGCCCCATAGCTGTGCTGTGCCAGCGCATGGGCTGATGGCAAGCAAGTGGGGCTCCTCAAATCCCACCTCCCCATTGGTGTGACCGTGGCTGGGAGCAGCAGCATCTCCCTATGGAATACCAGGAACCCTGGAGCCACTCACCCACAGCTGTCCCAGGAGCCTTGCACCAGCCAGGCCGAGGCCAGCAGGATGATGACACGGAGCAAAGCCATCGCTGCCACCACCGCTAAGAGTGACACCAAGGAGGTGACACCAAGGAGCTGCAAGCAAGGAGCTGCAGGCAAGGAGCTGCAAGCACCACTGCACCCAAAGTGCAACTGCCCCGGGGATACGGGTGCTGGATGCAGGTCCCTTGGTGCTGGGGCTGATGTCATAGAGAGGCAGGTTCCATGGGGGGAGCTCCATGGGGATGGGCTTGGGTCAGGGGTGTCGATGGGGGCTTCCATGGGGAGATGGGGGGGTTCTGATGCGCTTGGGGTGCTCTGAATCCCTATGGGATGCTCTGGAGCTCTTTATGATGCTGTGGTTGTGGGATGCTGTGAATCTCTCTGGGGTGCTCTGCTTTGTGGGATGCTCTGGAGCCCTGTGGGATGCTCTGAATCCCTCTGGCATGCTCTGCTTGTGGGATGCTCTGAATCCTTGTGGGATGCTCTGAATCCTTGTGGGATGCTCTCCTTGTGGGATGCTCTGAATCCCTATGGCATGCTCTGCTTGCGGGATGCTGTGAATCCTTGTGGGATGCTCTGATTCCTTATGGGATGCTCTGACTGTGGGATGCTGTGAATCCCTCTGGGATGCTCTGAATCCCTATGGGATGCTCTGCTTGTGGGATGCTGTGAATCCCTGTGGGATGCCATGCTTGGGAGATGCTCTGAACACCTATGGGATGCTCTGCCTGTGGGATGCTCTGAATCCCTATGGGGATTTAAGGTCCCTTCCACCCCACACCACGCTGTCTGACTGTAAAGTACGATCTGCATTTGGCTGCAGAAGAGCTCTCGGCACTGAGTCAGGCCCAGGAGCAGGTGCAGACATTTGTGCAGAACATCCTGTCTCTGCTGCTGGCCTGGCCAGAGGCCACTGGAGACCGCTGAGGGCAGGTGAAGCCTGGAGAACAGCCAGGATCAAGGGCAGCAGCGCCACCTCCTCTGAAGGAAGCCCAAGGGCTGAGGTTCTGCAGTCTCTCCTTTCCCCGGCACCACCCTTGGCTTTCAGCCCCACAGCAGAGCCCTTCTGCAGCCGCTTCTCAGCTCTTGTTGTTCGCTGGCAGCTTCCAAAGGCACTTGTGCCCCTGCCGGAGCCAGAGCAACGGCCCAGCCCGTGCTGCGGTGTGTGGGGCGCTCTAATGGCACCATCAAGGGAGTGCAGGGCTCGGCAGCGCTGGCAGGAGCAGAGCTGTGGGGCCTGACCCTGCTCCCGGGGCAGAGGTGGGTGAGCTCCAGCACTTGGGGTTTCTGGGCAGGAACCTTCGGCTCCGCCTTCCCCTCAGCCTGCACGGCCGCCATGACACCGGGCGGCGCCGCCGGATGACGTCCGAGCTGGCGGACGGAAGGGAGGGGGGAAGGGACTGGGCCCTTGGAGTCTGTGGTAGCCTCGGGCGGGGGATGTGGAGAGGAAAGGGTGGGATGGGGCCGGATGAAGCCGGGGTGGAGCCGGGATGGGGCCGGGATTGGGCCGGGATGGAGCCGGGATGGGGCCGGGATGGAGCCGGGATCAGAGCGGGCAGGAGCCGGGCAGGAGCCGGGCAGGAGCGGGGTGAGCGGGGCTGTGGCAGGGATTGAGTGGGAAGGGCAGGGGCTGGGCTGGGCTGGAGCCGGGGGGCAGGGGGTCGGGAGCAGGGATGCAGTGGGGGGGTCAGGGCTGTGGGGCGGGGTGGAGCGGGGTGGGCAGGGGGCACAGCAGGGGTGCAGTGGGGTGAGGTGGGCTGGGCTGTGCCAGGAGCGCACGGGAAGCGGGGCCGGACCCAGCAGGGGAAGTGCAGGCAGGGCTGGAGCCCACGCTGCGCATGCTGGGGATGGCGGCGGGCCCAGTGTGTCCCAGCAGGGCTGGGCTAAGGAGCCCCCGCCGTGCTGGAGCAGCGCTGTCTGCGGTGCTGAGCAGTGTAAAGGACGTGTGTGGAGGGTTAAAGGGTCGGTGGCAGAAGGAAACAGTTGCGGTGCAGGCTGGTTTCCTGGCCCTGAGGATCCCTTCCCGAGATGTGGAGTACATCTTTGTGCGTTGTAAAATGTTGTTGTATCCAAATGCAATTCGTCATTCTTGAATCGTGTGACACGATAATGACGATGGAAATGATGAAAGGTCGTGTTTGGCACCTGTTTGATAGGCATATTCTTAATGCATAGAGAAGCTGAGATAAGCTGAAGCAATGGCTGTCTTGCTTTAGCCCTTTGCAGGACATCTGACATCTATTCCGATGGCTGCAGTGAAACAAGAGGCTGGCTCCAATGTGCCATTCGGGTGGAGAGGCTTCCCTGGGACTCCCTCCTACCACATAGTATTGATGTGTGATGCTAAAGCTGTTTCCCTGGAACACATAGGAGCCAGACTTGAGTGAGGAAGGTCAAAGTGATATGAAAGCAGCAGTGCTCATCTCAAGCTTTGTTCACAGTTGTGCAACAGGAGCATAAGTTGGAATTGGGATGGTTGTTAGCACCTTGATCATTTCCAATGTGAAAACCATGCCATGACGAATAACACTTTAAAGAATCTGGTGTTCTCTCTTTAAGAGAAACAAATGAAGACAGGAATCCCATTCAAAGACCTTATGTCTCAATGCATTCTTCTGTTCAGAAACATTATTGTCTGCCTTTTTGTTTTTCTTCTTTCCAGAGCACAGTGGAGAAAGTGGTGGCTGGCTCTGTCCCAGTTCCTCAGGTGATCCCATTTGGAATCCCTCTTCCAGGGAAGGATAAGCATGAAGTAGCCACAAATACTCTTACAGAAATGAAATTGGGTCTGAGTAAGGGCTTTGAATCCAGGTGAAAACTTCACTTATGTGTTCATGTGGAATATTAAGCCTCGAGACTGCAAAAAGCCGTGTGTGTAAGTATAGTATATTTTATAAGTTTCTCATTCACGTCCTCTGTGAATCATTGGCCTTCACCCCCAGCCCAGGAGATAAACATCTGAGGCTGAGAGAGCTGAGCTTGCTGAGCCTGGAGAAGAGAAGGCTTCTCAAGGGGAGAGCTTAGAGCAGCTCCCAGGGCCTAAAGACGCGATGAGAAACCTGGAGAGGGGCTTTGGACAAGGGCCTGTAGGGACAGGACTAAGGGAATGTCTTTAATCTATGAGAGGGAAGATTGAGATAAGCTCTTAGGCAGAAGTTCTTCCCTGTGAGGGTGCTGAGGCGCTGGTACAGGGTACCCAGAGAAGCTGTGGCTGCCCCATCCCTGGCAGTGTTCAAGGCCAGGTTGGAGGCAGGGGCTTGGAGCAAGCTGCTCTAGTGGAAGGTGTCCCTGCCCGTGGCAGGGGTTGGAACTGGATAAGCTTTAAGGTCCTTTCCAACACAGACTAGTCTGGGATTCTGTGATTTTGTTCAATACCTTTAGCACTGGATGTAATTCTTAAATGATGGGCAAAATGAACCACAGCATCCTTCAACTGCCATATATGTTAGTAAGGGTAAGACTGGAAAACTAAGTTGTGTTTTCTTCTCCAGTGTCAGGAAACATGACCGAATTCAAGTTCCTCTTCATCCTGCAAAAACAACCACCGCATCTTTAGGAGCTGCGCATGCATCTTGTTCCAGTGCTAACTAGTGCAGTTAGTTAGGAACTACTGCTTGTGTCATAGCTGTAGAAGATCCATCATGCCTCAAACCTTGCACGGTGACAGGTGTGGGCATATATGTAAGAGCTCCAAGTTTTTCCAGTGATGCCTGTAACTGTCTTCTCTCTGGCTTTTTAATTTTACTGAAAACTAACTTAGTACCTTTCTGGCCTAGTTTAGTTGTCAGTAAAGTCACTCTTCCCATTTGTTTTCCTATTTTCTCAATAGCCTTTGAGCTGTAAGGATCAGTACCAGCAGCTGCAACTATCAGCCGCTGTGTCTCAGTTTTGTGACTTTGTGACTTTGCTGCTGCAGACTCTAATCAGGAAAATACTGAAAACCTCTTGTTAGCCTTAATGACTAAACTGGGTGTTTCCTGGCATTCCTGATGCTGGTGCAAAGGCAGCCCTAAACTATTTGGTGCAACCATCAAAAGAGCAGACTCGTGATTCTCAGCTGTGGTGGGATCTTGCTTGTGAGATACAGTGACTGTGCTCGGGCACCCTCAGGGCGATAAGATCCATTTTCCTTGCAGATACTGGACTTGCTGTTTTGTGTGAGTGCAGTGACTAAGCAAACTGGCACTAGTCTGTAGAAACATCTGCAGGTATTGATGTGGGATCTGCTGAGGGAACTGTACCATAGTTGAAAATGAATTGGCACCAACATCCATGGATTTGTGCTGGGCAAGCACTAAGGCCTAATGTCCTGGGTTCAGCAGTAGCAGTCATTTTTCTCCTTCTTAGTAGCTAGTGCAGCACTGTGTTTTGATTTTTTGGCCTGGGAACGGTGTTGATAATGCCGATGTTTTTAGTTGCTGCTCAAATGTTTGGTCTGACCAAGGACTTTGTGAGCCTCCTGCTCTGCCAGGGAGGAGGGGAAGCTGGGAGGAAGCAGAGACAGGACACCTGACCCAAGCTAGCCAAAGAGGTATTCCATACCACAGCACGTCATGGCCAGGATGTAACCGGGAGTTACCCGGAAGGGCTGGGACTTGAGGGTTGATGGAGGTATCGGTCAGTGCTCAGCTGTGGGGAGTGGGGTGAGTTATTGGTCGGCTGGTGTTGAGGTGTTGTATTCTTTCCTCTTGTTATTTCCTTTATCATTGTTATAATTGGTGGTAGCAGCAGTGATTTGTGTTATACCTTAGTTACTAAACTGCCCTTATCTCAACCTGTGGGAGTTGCATTCTTTTTGATTCTGCCCCTCGAGGAGCTGGGGGAGGGCAAGAAGGGGGGGTGTGAGTGGACTTGCTGTACGGTTTATGGCTGACTTTGTTTAAACCACGGCACCTAACTAACACCTGAAGCCCACAGGACGGACTTGAAGGATCTCTTCTATCTGCAGGGCTGAATAAGCACAGCACTTGGTAAGATTAAGTCCTGTTCTTATTAGAGTTGTTCAGTTTGCAGATACTATGTAAAACATATTCTTTCTCTATTTAAAAGGGCAAAGTAATTTGTCAGGCCTGTGGTACAGGAAATCTTCACTATAAACGCTGTGCGACTTGCGAAAGCAAGCTGCCTGCAATACAGATGCTGAGGCTTCTTTCATCAGTCACAGTGGGGTTAAACAAATTAAAGCACAACATTCTTTTTGTCTTGGAAACTGAAGTCATAACCCTGTGTCCCTGTTATAAAAGCAGAGATTCCCTCCCTCATGGGATATTCAATCCCGGTACTCCCCCAGATCGTCCATCACAAATGTCCAGCTACACAGAAGCTTACGTTTGAGTTTCTCCTCCGGAAGTCAGGATTGTTTGTGCCATTTTAAGAAAGCTCAGAAGGCTCTTAGAAAATGGGTAGTCTTGACTCCAAGGGAGTTTTGTTGTGTTCAGATTATTTTCAATTGCAGTAGAAACCTTGAATGTCTACATGAGGAAGCCAGTTTTTGTTGTTTTCCATTATTTTGTGAAAATAAAACATTCTTTTATACTATTCTTCTTACCTCCATTTTCATCTCCATCTCTACGTACATAGAGCTCCTCTGCTTGAATTTGGCTGTGAGAGTGTAAGGGATGGGAACCTAGCTGAGAGTTGATTCCCTGTCATGACTGAGAGACTTAACACAGTGTGATTTTGTCACAGTGTATTTGGCAGAGTGCATACGTGTATGTTCATGGTGACTGTCGGGAAGAAGCAGGAAACCATCAGGGTGCACCTCTTTTATGAGCTTCCCACTTGGGCACGCCAGGGCGCCTGGCCGGCGCTCTCGGTGAGGCCAACACCGAGATGATGAGAAACTGCGCGGCCCCACGAGTAAACAGTGGCAGAGCTGGCATAAAGCCTGTTGTGTTTCTAAGGGTATAAAAGTAGGAGCCTCTTGTAGCCAAATCTGAGGCCTCCCATATGGGTGGATGTGCCTTGCAGGACCATTCCCACTTCCCTGAGACTCCCAGCATCAGCTGCAACCAGGTTTCGCAGCTGAAGTGTGGGCCTGGAGGGTGGTTTGGTGGTGACTGGTGATGTGTTTCTTCTCAGTCTCTATTCTCTTTCTGCAGTACTTATGTGATGCATTGCCAATTGCTCTCTGTACTTTTCTTATACGCATATACAAAATTTGTTTCATTTTACGTATTTACTGTTCGCTTTACTGTGCTTGGTTGCTTTAGTGTGCTTGTTTAGTACACTGTGCATGTTACCCAGCTAGTGTACTGTCCTGGGTTCTGCAGTAGCAGTCATTTTTCTCCTTCTTAGTAGCTACTGCAGTGCTATGTTTTCATTTTTTGGCCTGGGAACAGTGCTGATAACGCTGATGTTTTCAGTTGCTGCTCAGGTGCTTGGTCTGGCCAAGGACTTTGTGAGCCTCATGCTCTGCCAGGGAGGAGGAGAAGCTGGGAGGAAGCAGAGACAGGACACCTGACCAAAGCTAGCCAAAGAGGCATTGCATACCACAGCACATCATGCCCAGGATGTAACGGAGAGTTACTTGGAAGGGCTGGGACTGCAGGGTTGGAGGAGGTATCGGTGGGTGCTCGGCTGGGGAGAGTGCGGTGAGTTATTGGTCAGCTGGTGTTGAGGTATTGTATTCTTCCATCTTGTTATTTCCTTCATCATTATTATTATTGGTGGTAGCAGTAGTGATTTGTGTTATACCTTGGTCACTAAACTCTTCTTATATCAGTCCGTGGGAGTTGCATTCTTTTTGATTCTCCTCTCTGACCCTCCGGGAGCAGGGGGAGGGCAAGAAGTGGGGGGAGTGAGAGAGTGACTGTATGATTTATGGGTGACTTTGTTTAAACCACATGTGTGATCATTTTGTGGAGTAGCCTGCCTGTCAGCAGAACACTTGTGTACCCAGCAACCTCCCTGGCACTCTTACAGACACCAGGTCCTGCTGCATTCCCCAAGGTGGAACTGGACGTCTGCAATAAAGGAGCTCCCATGTACACGATGGAACCAAAAGCAGCCTTGGAGGAGACAAAACAGGGAAGCCAGGGCCAGCAGACTAGTGCCCAGGAAAGGTAAAGCAGCCTGCCCACCTCTCCTCCTCTGCTTTGCAACTACCAGCCTTTGAGCCTCCTTGCTTTCTGTTGGGGCTTCTGAGAGCACACGACCGCCTTAGTGCAGTGACCAGCCACAGAACAGCAGGTCTGCTCCCCTGCCTTGGCCCAAAGCTGAGCAGAGGGAGGCCAAGGAGCACATCTTTGCCTCTCCACTAGCTCAGCTATTGAAAGCTGACACGTACTCACACATCACAAGCTGTTCAGAAGGCATAAGCAGACCCTGGATCAGACCTTTCTCGTGCACTGGGGATTGGGGGCAGAGTAGGGGCATCCAGCAATGTCTGGCTGGGGCTAGAAGGGTTCTAGACTTGGAACCAATTCCAGTGCCAGCTCAGCTCCAGCCATGAGCTTGCCCTGCCACATGGAGTGGGCATGTCACTCCAGTTTGCATCAGAGACTAGATTTGTCCTTTGAGTGGCCTCCTAATCCCCCTTGAAGGATGTATTTTATCTGCCCCTTAGCTCTGTCTCTGTTGCCTTTACCTTCCTCCCCCAAAAAGGGAGAGATGCCAGTCAGTTCTGCGGCAGAGCACTGGCAGTGTCCTAATAACACCAGAGGTTTCACACGTGCCACTGGGACCTGGGGACTTTAGCTAAAGATGCTGTCATGGTTTAGGACAGCTGGTAGCTCAGAACCACACAGCCGCTCACTCACTCTCCTTCCTGTTCCCCCCCTTGGCTCAGGAGGAAAGGGGAGGAGAGTGGAAAGAATGTAACTCCCATGGGTTGAGATAAGAACAGTCCAGTAGCTAAGGTATAACACAAAACCACTACTGCTGCCACCAATAATAATAATGCTAATATTAGCGTAAGAATAAACACATAACCACCGGAATGGTTATATGAGGTGCTTTATTGCAGCGCTGGGAAACCAGGGGCACTCGCCCAAATCTGGCTTCGACCCCATCACATCGCATTTGCAATTTATACACTAAAAATTTGGTTACTAATACATATTCAACACGGATTGCATCATTAACTAATACATATGTATCAAGGATTGCCACATCAGTCTATTACGACATCAGCCTCTTCTGCCCTTGTGCAGCCTCCTCTGGTGGTCGCACTGATGAAGTAAGGAGTCTTCCTCAGATGAAGTAAGAAGTCTTCCTCGCTCTGTCCTTCTTCTCCTTTCTGTTCTTTGGATATATCCCAACCATTGTGTGGACGCCAGCATTGTCTTGTTCTCACTTGACTACCCTGGTGTGTCCGGTAATTTCTACTTTGATAGACTTTCACAATACCTTTTAAATCCACCCGTATGCCCTTTACCATATGTAATTATGTTAGCTCTTGCCACCTAGCCTATCATTGTTAACATTGGTTACTGAATAACTCTGGTACAAAACTACAAACAGTACTGGAAAATTACAGTATTTCCAAACCCCCACTACTGATTTATAAATTTTCAAATATAATCATTTCTAATATTTAGTTATCGTAAAATTTTGCCCTTTTCTCTAACACTAATGTGAATAACAAGGGGAGAGAATCCAGTTGCTCACCACCCATCAACCGATACCCAGCCTGCCCTGAGCAGGGATCTGGGCCTCCCGATGGACTCCTCCCAGTTTTCCCTGGGGTGGCTGCAGGGTCTCTGTGCCCCCCTGCAGGATGGAGGGATGCGGGCAGGGGAAGGGAAGGGCAGCACAAGAGACGTGACCACATCGGGGAGCGTCACAGACCGGGTCACAAAGGGCCCCGCTGTGACCCTGCCGCCAAGGGCAGGAGGCACAGGGTGTCCGGTGCAGGCTGGCCCTGGAGCTGGGATAGTCCCTGTGCCAGGAGCTGTCCTGCTGTCGGGAACCTTCTCTGCAGCTCTCTTTGTACCCAGCCCGGGTGTGCTGGGCTTCCTCCATCTGCCATGGCCCTCAGTGGGGAGCGGGGGCACTTGCTGGATCTGCTGCTGCACACCTGAAGGGAAATGGACTTGGAGCTGTGCCTCACTGTGCTTCACAGGGGAATGGTTCAGAGAAGTCATCCTTGTGGGGATAACTGAAAGGGCCTTGTTAATGACCAATGGTAATTAATCAGGGACTGAATTAAAATCAAATGGGAATCCAATGGTGATTTAGCAATAATTCACTTTCAATTCAACTCTTAGTTCACAATGATTTGAAGATGATACAAATGATAATTTGGATGATGACTTAGACAATGAGTTTGCCTCCCAATGTCTGTTTGATGCCTACAAGAAAGCTGGAGGGGGATTCTTTACAAGGGCATGTAGTGATAAGACAAGTGGGAGCGGCTTTAAGTTGACAGAGGGGGGTGAATAAGATGAGACCTTAGGAGGAAGTTCTTCCCTGTAAGTGTGGTGGGACACTGTCACAGGCTGCCCAGAATGAAATCCATCTGGCAGCAGTTTTCTCCTGGTTCAAGGCCTGCAGAGAGGCAGCTCTGCCTGGATTTACCACTGATTTAATAGAGATTAACCCACGGCATGGGGGTTGGAACTAGATGATCTTAAGGTCCTTTCCAACACTAACTATTCTGTGCTTCTGTGATTTGATGAGAAGGAGAGAAATTCTTTTTAATAAGTGTCAGGATTGAGAAAATGCTCCCTGCTCGTGGCAAAATTGGAGTATAATAACCCCAGTTTGGCTGCTATGACCCCTAGAGCACCCCCAGAGCATCCTCAGGACCCACAGAGCATCCTGGGGATACCCCTAGAGTATCCCAGCAAATGCCTGTAGCACCTCCGGAGTACCCCATGGACCCAGTCAGAGCTCATGCATCACAATGACCTTGGGGACATGGGACCACAGGGGTGGCTGATTCTGGAACACTCTGTGTTCAGGTGTGCAAGGCCACAGAACCCCATGGAACCCTTCAGCAGAGGCACCGGGAGACGACAGCTGCCCCATGGAGCACAAGCTACCGGTGGAGGAGGCAAGAGCAGCTCCTCTGGTGGTTCCCGTCTTGGTGCCTCGGAGCCGGTGCCACCTGTGGAGACAGGAGCGTGGAACGAGGTGGGTGGCAATGGCGATCTTGGGGTGCTTTAGGAGTTGCCAAGAACACCTCAAGTGACTTCCCCAGAGTGGCTGCTTTGGAGTGGGTGTGCGAGTTGCGCTGGCTGAGCCGGCAGCGGAGCGCTGCGGCTGCGGAGGGATGATCCTGGGATCTGGCCTCATTTCTTGTGGGGAGAAGAGGGGCCTGTGGGGATGGGACAGGGGGGAAGGACTTTAACCTGACAGAGAGGGGAGATTGAGAGATCTTAGAAGTTGTTCCCTGTGAGGGTGGTGGGACACTGGGTGCCCAGAGAAGCTGTGGCTGCCCCATGGCTGGCCGTGTTCAAGGCCAGGTTGGCTGGGGCTTGGAACAAGCTGCTCTAGGGGAAGGTGTCCGTGCCTGTGGCAGGGGTTGGAGCTGGATGAGCTTTAAGGTCCCTCCCAACTCAAACCGTTCTGTGCTTCTGTGAGTGCCTCAAGTCCGCAGCGCTGCTGGGAGGCAGGAGCTGCCCCTCAGGAGCTGTGCACTGACGTCTCCTTTCTCCTGCAGGCCACACGCTCGCTCCCTGCTGCTCCGCTGTCCTCAGGCCAGTGTCAGAGCGACTCGTCTCAGCCATGGGGTGCACCGTGTGCCTGCCGGTTCCACCGCTGCAGGGAGGCAGAGCTGTCATCTGGGGATACAAAACTGCCCAGCAGGAGGGAGCCATCCTCAGTTATGCTTTCGATGGAGCCAGCACCACCGCTCCCCCTACGAGAGCCACGTGAGGTTCAACAGAAGGAACTTCTCGCTGCAGATGGTGCTGCAGTGGGGGGAGCACTGGCTGTAGCGCTTCAGGTCCCAGCTGGAGGCCATGGGCTGGCTGCAGCTGCACGTTGTGGGTGAGTGATGAGATAGAAACATTCCTCCTCCACAGCCAGAGAGCTTGAAGGTGCTCTGGGTCCGAGACCTGGGGAATTGTGGCTTTGAACGCTTTGAACTCCGTGTCTCCCAGAACCACTTTCCAAGCCAGAAATTGTGGACAATCATCCGTGAAGGTAGCTTTTTGCTTGGAGGGTGTTTGGGGGGGTTAAATTCAGTCTGGGTGCACACACTGTGTATTCTCTTCTGCAGAGATGCAGCAAATGTGGTGCTGCCCATGATGGTGGCAAGCATTGCTGTGGGCTCGCTGGCAGGTGAGTGCTAGGCCTGGCTCTTGCCCTGACTTTTTGGCCTCTGCAGTGGGTGCTGCATGCGAGGAGTGATGTGGGAAGAGGCTCTGTGCTGGCTGAGGTGACGTGGTCATGCTGGGACCTGGGTTTCCTCCCCGGGAACCCTGTGGGCAGGGACTGGGGCTTTGCCACTGCTGTCCTTGCAAAGCAGGGCATCCCCTATCCAAGGACGTTGTGTTGTTCTCTGCTCCTTTCCAGCTTCTGCCTAGGACAGCCCTTAGCTGCAGCCCAGCAGTGCTGCTCTGCCTCTCTTTTGCTGCAGGGACTCGGTCCAATGTTTCCTGTATTCCAGACTGGAAAATGCTTTGTGTGCTCTGGGAAATCCTGAGAGTCCCCTTTCAATCGTCCTTTTGAGGTCATCCTCTCCTCAACATGGTATTGATTCCTGAATCCTGGAATCCCAGACTGGCTTGAGCTGGAGGCGACCTTAAAGCTCACCAGTTCCAACCCTTGCCACGGGCAGGGACACCTTCCACTAGAGCAGGTTGCTGCAAGTCCCTGTATCCAACCTGGCCTTGAGCACTGCCAGGGATGGGGCAGCCACAGCTTCTCAGGGCACCCTGTGCGGGCTGGGGCATCCCCATCCCCACGAGGCACACAAGGAGGGTGTTTGAGTCTGCGTTTGAGTCTGCTTTGATTGTCCAGAAGAGTTTGTGTGGGTGTGTTCTGTGACAGCACCGCTGCTGCCTTTGGAGCTGTGCCCCCCATGTCCCTCCTGTCCCCTCTCCCTTCTCCTCATGGCCTCTCTGTGCCCCAGGCTGCAACCCAGGGGCAGGTTCCCAAGGCTCCTGGTTTCCTCCTCTGCTGCTGGAGCTGAGCCAGAGCCCTCAGCCTTTGCTTGACACCCCCATCCCTTGGGAGTTGCTGGGCCCACAGGAGCGCTGGGAGGGAGGGGGCTCTCTCCTTGAGGTTCAGTGTCTATGAAAGAGGTGACTTGAACATGAAAGTGCTTTTTGTTCCGTCAGGGCCAGTTTGAATAGGTCACAGGAAGAGCCATGCTCAGCAAAAGCCCATTCTACTGTGAGAGGGTGGTGGGGGTGTACAGGCCCAAGTGACTGGTATGATTTTAATTCCTGTGTTAGGTATTTCCTGCTTCCTCCTGCTCTGGATTCCATTCCCATGGTTTTCCCTTTCGTAACAGTGAGTACCGTGTTCGAGCACTGATAGAGAATCCAGGGCCATGTTTCCTCCAGTGTCCTGGAGGACCCACAAGCTGTTGTAATTTCTTCCTAGACTGGGGCATCTGCCCTTGTTCTGTTTTTCTGAAGTTGTCTGCAGCAATCACTGCACTGCTGCTGTCCACCAAGTACCCCCCAGTTTGACTGGTTTCTGCTTGGTTTCTGACATTCCTTAGATGAACTTCAACTTCTGCACCATGCAGTGCTTGCCACACTGTGGTTGCTGTAGTTCTTTGGGGCAATTTCCTCTGATTAAGACATCATATATATATATTGGTACATTTTCGCCTTCTGAGGAAGTGAGAGTTTTGTGGTGCTCATGGGAGGGAGCTGAGTCCCCTTCCAGCCCTTCCAGTCCCCTGAATCCTTTCCTTGAGCAGGGGTAAAGGAGCTCCCAGCCTGTCCTGGCCTGCCTGTCCTGGTTGATGAGGGGAGAAGCAGAAGGCTGCCCACAGCTGTTGATGTGTCACCTTCCCTGGAGGTATGTAAAAGACATGTAGATTTGGGACTTGTGGACATGGCTTAGTGCTGGACTTGAGAGTGTTTGGTTAACGCTTGGACTCGATCTTAAGGGTCTTTTCCAACATAAATGCTCTGTGTGCTCTGGGAAAGCCTGAGAGTCCCCTTTCAATCCTCCTTTCGAGGACATCATGATTCTACAAAATCTTGATTTTTAGATCCAACTCTGTCTCTCAGCTGAGAAATGACACTGCAGGAAGGCAGTGTGTCTCCTAGCTGAGGGATGGAACATGGGTGCTTTTTAAGGCATGAATGCATGATTCCAATTCTTAGTGAAAAGCAGAAAATATTTATTAATTATGCTGGCACCTATTGGATAAGCTTTTCTGAATGAGCATCTCTACTCCCTGCTGAAGGGTGAAACCTAGACAGATGAGAAAAAGGCAGTAATGAGCACAGGTTGGCCCAGTTCCAGAGCTAGGTACCACAGCCAAAACACAGTAAACCAAAACTACAGATTAACCTCACAGGAATGCTAGCAATATTAGAGAGTCTTCAGCAGAGGTGCCCTGACCCGGAGGAGGTTACTGAATTTTAATTTCTTTCTTTGATGAAATGTATTTAAAGTCATCATCCCCGAATAGCAAAACATATCAATAGCCAACCAGAAGATCATGCACAAAAGACAAAAGGTCACACTGCTCAAAGTCTGAGAGGCTTTATGCATGCTCGTGCCACATTCTTCAATCTTCAAAGGTGGTCATTCATATCAAGCGCAAGGGTAAGCACAGGGCACATGAGGAAGGACCGATGGACACTGCAGCTCTCCTGGCTCTGCCATGAGCTACAAAGAGCTGAGAACTTCTCCCTGCCTCGATACTCTTCAGGTTTTCGGTCATACAAAGAATGGTTTACACACCAAATAAAAACCCTCAGCAGTGTTATGCCGGTAAATAAATAACACAGTCAAAATGATTCTGAGGCCCTGCTGAGGCTGTCTTGTGCCGCCCAGACTCACCCGAGTCATGAGTGCCAGTACCGAACTTTACAATCAAGTCAGATTTCATCTGACGTCCCTTCTGACCATGAGAGCTGGGCAAAGCACTGCTTCAGAGCAACGCTGACTCCAGGGCAGCACATGGGCAGAGGTCCTGCTCCTCACAGCACACTCAGCCAGCACAAACCAGACAAAGGAAATACATTTCGGGGGGGGGATTTCTATGAGAAATGCAGTGGATTTGCTCGGAGGAGCCTGTCCTAATTTTTCCCTGCCCTTTCCTTCTTTGAACAGGCTCCATGCCCACAGGCAGCAGATGTCAATGGCAGCTCCATCACCCAGGTCCTCCTCCTGCCATCTGCAGACACCGAGGTGCCAACTGTGCTGCTTCTGGCTGCCCCTGGGCACCTCCCTGGCTGCGCTCCTGGGCAGCGGCCTCATCATTGAGACAAGGAGGCAGGAAAGCACCAAATGGAATCGGTTCTAAGTAATGTGAGGTTTGATGGCTTTGTAATGGAAAGTAACTGCGGTGCTGGGAGGCAGTTGACATAGTTGTAGGTCCTTAGGAGCTTAGTACAAAAAGTGTAAGAAAAGCAGAATAGAGAAACAGGACCTGGGGGTGGGGAGTATCCGGGACTCGCAGATGTCCGGGATGGGCACAGTTAAACTGACTGGTAACTAGAAGGACAGGGTAATTGCTATGTTTGTGGTGTCAAGGAACCCATGAAGCTGGTGTAAACACCTACTGGGGAGCAATATGGTGATACCCGTCAGGAGGAGCTATCCCCCATGTGTCTCCCGGCGCCGCAATAAAGAATAGCTGCTTGCCAACTTCAGCTTTGTTGGCGAGTCTGTTCCTGGAGTTTTCTCCGAATCAACCCCCAATGACTCTGCAAACCCCCAGCTGCCCCCCAAGTGACCCCTAAGTGACTTCCCAGACCCACAACTGCCCCACAGTGACCCCAAGTGACACCCCAGACCAACAACTGTCCCCTCAAATGACCCCCAAGTGACTCCACAGACCCACAACTGCCCCCAAAGTGACCTGCCCAGAAGCACAACTGCCCCCAAATGCCCACAAGTGAAACCCCCGCACCCATTACTGACCCCCACAAGTGACACCCAAGTGGCGCCCAGCCCCACATCTGCCCTCCAGGTGACCCTCAAGTGACCCCCAGTCCCACATCTGCCAATGTGTTCTCCATAGAGCGAAAACTGCCCCCCAAGTGACCCCCCAGTTACTCCACACTCACAACTGCCCCACAAGTGACCCGAGGCCCACAGCTGCCCTCCAAGTGACCCTCAAGTGATCCCCAGATGCAGAACTGCTCCCCAAGTGACCACCAAATGACTCCTCAGTCCCACAACTGCCGCACAAGTGATACCCCACTGACTACACAGACCCAAAATTGCACCCTAGGTGGCCCCCAAGTGAGCCCCCAAACCCAGAACTGCCTCCCAAGTGACCCCCAAGTAACTTCCTAGACGCAAAACTGCCCCCCAAGTGAACCCCCAGACTCAAAACTGCCCCGCCAGTCACCTCCCAGACACACAACTGCCCCCCAAGTGACTCTCCAGACACAAAACGGCCCCCTAAGAGACACCCAAATGAAGACCCAGACCACAGCTGCCCCCAAGTGACCCCCAAGTGAAGCCCAAGTTACCCCCAGACCCAGAACTGCCTGCCAAGAAGCTCCCAAGTGACTCCCCCAGACCCACAACTGCCCCCCAAGTTGGGGGTCAGAGAATCCTGGCATCCCAGAGGCACGGATGGCTTGGGGGGAGCAAACTTTCCCGGTTGGTTCCATTTCAGCCTGATCAGCGCCAGCAGGAACATTCCAAAAGCCTTTTTCTCCTTCTTGTCCCGAGCCCTGCTCTGCGGGGCTCTCGGAGCCATGGCAGTGCAGCGCGGCGCTGCCTCCCTATGCTTCCCGAATGAGCTCAGTGCTTGCGCAGGCTCGCAAGGTCCTAGTGCCCAGGTAGCAGTTGCTATGTCCTTGCTTCTGCTCGGCTCCAGTCTCGCTCCGCGCTGGGCGCCACTCTGCTGTCTTGAAGGCTGGCATCCTTGCTCTTATTTACTGTCTCCTTAGCTCTTATCAGTCCCGTGATGTTCCTTCCCCCATCAGCCAAACGCTCCTTTCTCTCTACACATTAGTCAGAACACTTTGGCCTATTCTACTATGCTAAAGGCACACGCACTATTGTTAGTTTAAGGTTACAACACAGTGACCACAGGGGCGCGCTGGGGACACGGGGACATGGTGACCATAGGGACATGGTGGGTCACATGGGAACCATGGGGACACAGACATCACAACGACCATGGGGACATAGGGACCACAGGGGTGGCTGATTGTGGAACACCCCATGTTCAGGTGTGCGAGGCCACGGCACCCCACGGAACCCTTCAGCGGAGGCACCGGGAGACGGCAGCTGCCCCACGGAACACAAGCTACCGGTGGAGGAGGCAAGAGCAGCTCCTCTGGTGGTTCCCGTCTCGGTATCTGGGTGCCTGGGCAGGCAGCGGGGCTGCTGTGACACACTGGGAGTGACATCACCCGCCATGCACTATGACATCACCGCTCCCGCCGCTTATATTGCACGCAGCGAGTGCCCACGGCAGTCACTGTGGGGAGACGACAGAGAACTTCCCAGAGCAGCACCTGCAGCATCATGGGGCAGCACCCAAGAGGAGGGACCTTCTGCACCGGCAGCGCCAGCAGCACCTGGGTGCATCAACCCTGCACGATGGTCCAAGGGTTCGTGGGGAGCTTCCAACCTCTGCCTGGTAGTCCCTGTTCCAGAGGCACCCACAGTTCCTCTGCTTGCTGCAGCCCTGGTTTGCCTTGGGAACTGGGGCAGTTCTTTGGTGTGAAGGGTTTCAAGGCTGCCTGGGCAGGCAGCGGGGCTGGTGCTGGCCTCAGGGCCGAGCTCCCATCCCCTGCTCAGGCAGTGGGGCTGGTGCCGGCCTCGGACTTGAGCTTCCAGCCCCCTGGGTGGTGTTTTGGCTGGGATAGAATTGATTCCCTTCCCTGTAGCTGGTGCAGTGCTGTGTTCTGGCTTTGTTCTGGCAATAACGCTGGTAAGACGCTGACAGTTCAGTTGTTGCTCGGTAGCACTTACCCTGATCAAGGACTTTTCAGTCTCTCATGCTCTGCAGTGAGGAGGGGCACAGGAAGCCACGAGGAAGCAGACAGCAGGACACCTGACCTAAACTAGCCAAAGGGGTATTCCATCCCACAGCACGTCATGTCCAGTATAGAAACTACAGGGAGTCACCCTGAAGGGATGGCATTGGGTCAGGCTGGGTATGGCTCA
Organism: Lathamus discolor; assembly: GCF_037157495.1. Classification (NCBI taxonomy): domain Eukaryota; kingdom Metazoa; phylum Chordata; class Aves; order Psittaciformes; family Psittacidae; genus Lathamus; species Lathamus discolor. The sequence continues at coordinate 1,334,107 of NW_027069383.1, forward strand.
GTGGGTACTGAGCAATTGCATTGGGCATCACTGCTGGTTAGCAGTTTCCTTTCCCCTGTCTAGTTTTATGCTCTGTCCCTTTTAAACCACAAGAGTTCTACAGGAGCAAAGTTTGCTGTGCAGCTCTTAAGAGTGATTTTAGTGATAGAAGATTTTACCTTTTCTGTTGTTGCTCCAGGTTTGGTTTTTCACTTCTTTTCATGACTTTGTTCTTGTTTTTTTGAAGAGCTCTGCCTGGTGGGTGTGTTATTTCTCTGTTTATTATTCCTGCGGGTTTCCGACCTGCGCCTTGCTCCTTCAGGTGCTGATTGCCAGGTTTTCCGTGTGGGTCCTTCCCTCCGTGTGTGTCCCGTGCCCGCCCCGGGTCCGTAGCGTTCCCGTCAGCAGCCTGGCGGGGGTGCGGAGCGGCTCCTGCTCCCCAGCTCCCTGTGGCCGTAGTTGTGGTCGCTGCCGTTTCCCTGCCACGGGCAGATTCTCAGTCTGCAGCTGAGGGTTGCTTTTCCCCACGGGTGTCTTGTCTGGGGCTGGGGCGGGGGGGGCTGGACCCTGCGGTCTGCGCTGTCGGGTCTGGTCGTGGGACCGCATGTTGAGTGGGTGGGATTTGTGCTCACAGTTAATGGTGCACAGTGTAGGGAGCGCAGGAATCTGGTTTGTTTTCCATGCGGACTGCAATAGAAGGAAGCAGTTGATGGAATGGAGCCATCCCTTTATCGTGGGGTTGCAGGATGAAGGATGCTGCGAGAGTGCGAGGTGCAGGGGAGCACAGCGCGGCTGCTGCGGGTCCTGGAGGTTTGCCTGCCACTGAGACTGCCTGCGGCTCTGGCAGCAGGGTCAGAGGCTGGTTCCCCACGCGGCGACTCCCGGAGCACCCCTGGGTGCCCAGTGGCCATGGGCACGATGCTGCTGCCCTGACAAAGCCGTGGCGGTCCCTGTGGATTTGCCCATTGTGACGGGGCCCCCACGGTGAGCGTGGGCTGTTTAAGGAGCGAGAGCCCTGCAGTAACCAGTGCAGGGGAGACCCCTTCCCTCGGCAGGCTGCATCTCCTGTGGCTGCCCTGCGCATCCCGGTACGCATTCTTTGACTTTGCAATTCTGTTTTCGCGTTGGCTTGAAACACATTGTGGGTGTGTGCTGTGAAGGGAGGAGAAGCTGTCAGGAGATGTGCTGGTGCCATCCCAGCTGTAGGAGCAGGGGATGGGTGAGGAGGAGGCACTGGGCTTGTTCACGTGCTTGGAGCTCACCTCTGCATGCAGAGGTGCTGGGGGCAAAGCAGGAGCCTTGTGTGTGCAGGAGCTGCTGGTGCCAGAGGTGCTGAGAAGGTGGCAGGGCAGGAGAACTCGTACCTCCCTGTCAGAGCCTGGGGGAGTGCAAGGGTCACCCCAGCTCCCAGGAACCCCCCCTTACTTTCATCCCTCCCCGGGCAGAGGGATGATCTCATCGCCAGCATCCTCACAGGTAAGGTTTAGGGAGAACCCCCCAGCTGCACACCCAAAACCTGTCAGGTCCCCCAGATCTCCAGTACTCCCCTCCCCAATGATCTCTGGGGTGGTCTCTGGTGGCTGTAGCCCCTTTTTGAGGGCTCCATTGGTCCCCCAAATTACTCTGCCCCCTGCAGAGCTTGGGCACATTCCCATGAACCTCCAAATCCAGTTCCCTTCTGAACCCCAAATCCCCCCCATTTATTGCCATGGGCCAACAGGGGCACTGAAGAGTCGGGGTACCCTGGGACAAGTGTAACCCCTGGTTTTAGGACACGGGGTGTTCCCCAAATCCCTGCACCACCCTGGGGAGCTTTGGGGATCCCACCCAATGGCCAAATCCCCTCTGAGCCCCCAAACTCTTCTCCTCCACACATCTCCACCCTGAGGGAACGTTGCTCAACCAAGAGCGACTCAGGATGCCCTGGAACCCAGGTACCCCCTGTTTTCGGCACGTTGGGGGTCCCCCAATATAATGTTCAGTTCCGTGGTGGCCCGTTCCTAAAGGGAAAGGATGGTCTTGGTTATGTGGAGAAAATGCTTCTAAGACTCTACCCCCAGCTGAAAGGGGGCATGCACCTTAGGTGCTCTGACACCCAATCTTACTATTATTGACATGTATCCTTCTGGGACCTGGATTAGAAGTTTTGCTAAACAGATTAAGGGAGGGTTTAACCCTATTGCTGAACGAAACACCGCATTTCATAGTTTTGTAAGATGGCTAATTCCATCTTTGGGAGTAAGTGAATTAAAGAAGGCAATCGTAAATACCTCAGCAACCATAGAGGAAATTGAAAATAAAACCATAGATGTAATCCAAGCAGAAGAAAAAGAGATAACTAGCCTATCTAAAGTGGTATTACAAAAATAAATGGCTTTAGACATGTTACTGGCTTCACAAGGAGGGGTTTGTTCCATAATCAATGAAAGTTGCTGTTCCTATATAGATCAAATTAGAACTTATTGTTTCAATGCACACATTAGCGTTTCAATGCAGAACTTACCGTTTCAAAGCAGAACTTAGCGTTCCAATGCAGAACTTAGCGTTCCAATGCAGAACTTAGCTGTTCAATGCAGACCTTAGTGTTTCAATGTAGAACTTTATAGTTCCAAAGCACAACTTTTGAGTTTCAAAGCAGAACTAAGCGTTTCAATGCCGAACTTCGCCTTTCAATGTAGTACTTACCGTTTCAGTGCAGAACTTAGTGTTTCAAATTAGAACTTATTGTTTCAGTGCAGACACTAGCGTTTCAATGCAGACATTAGCTTTTCAATGCAGAACTTAGTATTTCAAAGGAGAACTTGTTTCAATGCAGACATTAGCGTTTCAATGCAGACATTAGCTTTTCAATGCAGAACTTAGTATTTCAAAGGAGAACTTGTTTCAATGCAGACCTTAACATTTCAATGTAGAACTTTAGCGTTTCAACACACAACTTTGAGTTTCAATGCAGAACTTAGCATTTCAATGCCGAATGTACCATTTCAAAGCAGAATTTAGTGTTTCAATGCCGAGCTTAGCCTTTCAATGCAGAGCTTAGCATTTCAAGTGAGAACTTACTGTTTCAATGCAGAACTTAGCATTCCAATGGATACCTTAGGGTTTCAATGCATACCTTAGACTTTCAATGCCGACCTTTACCGTTTCAAAGCAGAAAGTAGTTTCAATGCAGAATTTACCATTTCAATGCAGAACTTAGCATTTCAAATTAGAACTTACTGTTTCAATGCAGACCTTAGCGTTTCAATGTAGAACTTTAGCGTTTCAAAGCACAACTTTGAGTTTCAATACAGAATGCAGCGTTTCAATGCAGAATGTACCGTTTCAAAGCAGAACTTAGTGTTTCAATTCAGAGTTTCAACGCAGAGCTCAGTGTTTCAAGTGAGAACTTTGCTTTTCAATGCAGAACTTAGCGTTTCAAAGGAAAAGTTATTGTTGCAATGCAGACCTTAGCGTTTCAATGTAGATCTTTACCGTTTCAAAGCAGAACGTAGCGTTTCAATGCAGAACTCAGCCTTTCAATGCAGAACTTAGCCTTTCAATGCAGAAATTAGCGTTCCAATGCAGAATGTACCGTTTCAAAGCAGAACTTAGTGCTTTAATGCAGCGCATTGTGTTTCAATGCAGAGCTTAGATTTTCAAGTGAGAACTGTTTTAATGCAGAACTTACTTTTTCAATGCAAAACGTAGAGTTTCAATGCAGAACTTAGCGTTTGAATGAGAACTTATTGTTTCAACGCAGACGTTAGCCTTTCAGTGTAGAGCTTAGCCTTTGAATGCAGAACTTAGCATTTCAATGAGAACTTATTTTTTCAATGCAGATATTAGAGTTTCGATGAAGAACTTAGCGTTTCAAAGGAGAAATTATTCTTTCAATGCAGACCTTAGCATTTCAATGTAGAAATTTATTGTTTCAACGCAGAAGTTTGAGTTTCAAAGAAGAACTAAGCATTTCAATGCAGAACTTACTGTTTCAATGCAGAACTTAGTGTTTCAGATTAGAAATGATTGTTTCAATGCAGACATTAGCGTTTCGATGCAGAACTTAGCGTTTCAAAGGAGAACTTATTTTTTCAATGCAGACCTTAGTGTTTCAATTTAGAACTTTAGCGTTTGAATGTACAACTTTGAGTTTCAATGCAGAACTTAGCGGTTCAATGCAGAATGTACCATTTCAAAGCCGAACTTAGTGTTTCAATGCAGAGCCTAGCATTTCAAAACAGAACATAGCATTTCAACGGAGAATTTACCGATTCAATGCAGAATTTAGAGTTTAAATGCAGAATGCACCGTTTCAAAGGAGAACTTACTGTTTCAATGCAGAACTTAACGTTTTCAACAGATACCTTAGCATTTCAATGCATATCTTAGCCTTCCAACGCAGATCTTTACCGTTTCAAAGCAGAACTTAACGTTTCAATGCAGAGCTTAGAGTTTCAAGTGAGAAATTCCCGTTTCAATGCAGAACTTAGCAATTCAATGGAGAATTTAGCATTTCAATGCGTACCGTTGCCTTTCAGTGCAGATCTTTAACGTTTCAAGGCAGAGCATATCATTTCAATGCACAACTTTGCCTTTCAATGGATAACTTATTCTTTCATTTCAGTCCTTAGCCTTTCAATGTAGAACTTGAGAGCTTCAATACACAACTTTGATTTTCAAAGGAGAACTTAGCATTTCAATGCAGATCTTTACCGTTTCAAAGGAGAACGTAGCGTTTCAATGCAGAACATAACATTTCAAATGAGAACTTAGCCTTTCACTGCAGACCTTAGCTTTTCAATCTAGAACTTTACTTTTTCAATGCACAACTTTGTGTTTCAAACTAGAATAAATCGTTTCAATGCAGAACTTAGCCTTTCAATGCAGAACTTAGTGTTTCAATGTAGATCTTATTCTTTCAATGCACGCAATAGCGTTTCAATGCAGAACTCAGCGTTTCAATGCAGAACTCAGCGTTTCAATGCAGACCTAGCTTTTCAATGCGGAACTCACCGTTTCAATGCAGAACTTAGTATTTCATTGCAGAGCTTTGCGTTTCAATGCAGAATTTAGGGTTTCAATGCAGAATTTAGTGTTTCAATGCAGACCTTAGCTTTTCAATGCAGAACTTAGCATTTCAATGCAGAACTAAGCATTTCAATACAAATCTACCGTTTCAAAGCAGAACTTTCTGCATTTCAATGCAGAACTTACTGTTTCACTGCAGAACTTAGCGTTTCAATGCAGAACTTTCCGTTTCAACTGAGAACCTGGCATTTCAATGCGTACCTTAGCCTTTCAATGCGGATCTTTACCGTTTCAAAGCAGAACGTAGCGTTTCAAAGCAGAGCTTAGCGTTTCAAGTGAGAAATTCCCGTTTCAATGCAGAACTTAGCGTTTCATTGCAGAGCTTAGCGGTTCAATGCAGAACTTACCGTTTAAATGCAGAACTTACCGTTTCAATGCAGACATTTACCGTTTCAAAGCAGAACTTAGCGTTTCATTGCAGAGCTTAGCCTTTTAATGTAAAGCATACAGTTTCAATGCAGAACTTAGCGTTTACTTGCAGAACTTAGTGTTTCGTTGCAGTGCTTATGTTTCAATGCAGAACTTAGCATTTCAATGCAGAATTTAGCGTTTCAATGCAGAACTTACCGTTTAAAGGCAGAACTTACCGTTTCAATGCAGAACTTACCGTTTCAATGCAGACATTTACCGTTTCAAAGCAGAACGTAGCATTTCAAATTAGAAGTTAATTTTTCAATGCAGACATTATTGTTTCAACGTAGAACTTTATAGTTTCAATGCACCTTAGGTTCCAAAGCAGAATGTAGTGTTTCAATGCAGAATGTACCTTTTCAAAGCAGAACCTGTTGTTTCAATGCAGATCTTAGCGTTTCAATGCTGAGCTTAGCGTTTCAAGTGAGAACATATTATTTCAATGCAGAACTGACCTTTTCAATTGATACCTTAGCATTTCCATGCATACCTTAGCTTTTCAATGCAGATCTTCACCGTTTCAAAGCAGAACTTAGCGTTTCATTGCAGAGCTTAGCCTTTCAATGTAAAGCATGCAGTTTCAATGCAGACCTTATCTTTTCAAAGCAGAACTCACCATTTCAAAGCAGAACTTAGTATTTCATTGCAGAGCTTAGCGTTTCAATGCAGAACTTAGCATTTCAATGCAGAATTTAGTGTTTCAATGCAGTACGTAGCGTTTCATTGCAGAACTTAGCATTTCAATGCAGAACTTAGCATTTCAATACAGAATCTTCCGTTTCAAAGCAGAACGTTGCATTTCAACGTAGAACTTACTGTTTCACTGCAGAACTTTGCGTTTTAATGCAGAAATTAGTGTTTCAATGCAGACCTTAGGGTTTCAATGCAGAATTTAGTGTTTCAATGCAGTACGTAGTGTTTCAAAGCAGAACTTTGCATTTCAATGCAGAACTTTCAAAGTTCAAAGTTACCATTTCAAAGCGGAATTGACATTTTCAATGGATACCTTAGCTTTCCCATGCATACCTTATCTTTTCAATGCAGATCTTCGCCGTTTGCAAGCAGAACTCAGCGTTTCAATGCAGACCTTAGCTTTTCAATGCAGAACTCACCGTTTCAAATCAGAACTTAGTATTTCATTGCAGATCTTAGCGTTTCAATGCTGAGCTTACCATTTCAAGTGAGAACATACTATTTCAATGCAAAACTGACCTTTTCAATGGATACCTTAGCGTTTCCATGCATACCTTAGCTTTTCAATGCAGATCTTCACTGTTTCAAAGCAGAACTTAGCGTTTCAATGCAGACCTTAGCGTTTCAATGTAGAACCTAGCGTTTCAATGCACAACTTTGAGTTTCAATGCAGAGCTTACCCTTTCAACGCAGATCTTTATCGTTTCAATGCAGAATGTAGCGTTTCAAAGCAGAACTTATTATTTCAATTCAGACATTAACGTTTCAATGTAGAACTTTAGAGTTTCAATGCACTAATTTAGAGTTTCAATGCACTTTAGTTTTCAATCCAGAACGTAGCGTTTTAATGCAAAATGTACCGTTTCAAAGCAGAACTTGTTGTTTCAAAGCAGATCTTAGTGTTTCAAAGCTGAGCTTACCGTTTCTTGTGAGAACATACCATTTCAAAGTGGAATTGACATTTTCAATGGATACTTTAGCTTTTCCATGTATACCTTAGCTTTTCAATGCAGATCTTCACCGTTTCAAAGCAGAACTTAGCGTTTCAATGCAGACCGTAGCTTTTCAGTGCAGAACTTAGTATTTCATTGCAGAGCTTAGCGTTTCATTGCCGAACTTAGCAATTCAATGCAGAACTTAGCATTTCAATACAAATCTACCGTTTCAAAGCAGAACGTTGCATTTCAATGCAGAACTTACTGTTTCACTGCAGAACTTTGCGTTTCAATGCAGAACTTTCCGTTTCAAGTGAGAACTTGGCATTTCAATGCATACCTTAGCCTTTCAATGCGTATCATTACCGTTTCAAAGCAGAACGTAGTGTTTCAAAGCAGAGCATGGCGTTTCATGTGACAAATTCCCGTTTCAATGCAGAACTTAGTGTTTCATTGCAGAGCTTTGCGGTTCAATGCAGAAGCTACCGTTTAATTGCAGATATTAACGTTTTGATGCAGAACTTAGCCTTTCAATGCAGATCTTTACCGTTTCAAAGCAGAAGGTAGCATTTCAAATTAGAAGTTATTTTTTCAATGCAGACATTATCGTTTCAATGTAGAACTTTAGAGTTTCAATGCACCTTAGTTTTCAAAGCAGAATGTAGTGTTTCAATGCAGAATGTACCGTTTCAAAGCAGAACCAGTTGTTTCAATGCAGATCTTAGCGTTTCAATGCTGAGCTTACCCTTTCAAGTGAGAACATACTATTTCAATGCAGAACTGACCTTTTCAATGGATACCTTAGCGTTTCCATGCATACCTTAGCTTTTCAATGCAGATCTTCACCATTTCAAAGCAGAACTAAGCGTTTCAATGCAGGTCTTAGCTTTTCAATGCAGAACTTAGCATTTCAATGCAGAACTTACCGTGTCAATGCAAACTTGGCATTTCAATGCATACCTTAGCCTTTCAATGAGGATCTTTACCGTTTCATAGCAGAACATAGTGTTTCAATGCAGAAATTAGTGTTTAAAAGGCGAACTTCTTCTTTCAAATCAGTCCTCAGTGTTTCAATATAGGACTTTAGGACTTCAATGCACAACTTCGAGTTTCAATGCAGAACTTCGCGTTTCAATGCAGAACTTAGCGTTTCAATGCAGATCTTAGCGTTTCAGTGAAGAACTTATTCTTTCTATTCTGACCTTAGCGTTTCAATGTAGAACCTAGCGTTTCAATGCACAACTTTGAGTTTCAATGCAGAGCTTAGCCTTTCATCGCCGATCTTTATCGTTTCAATGCAGAATGTAGCGTTTCAAAGCAGAACTTATTTTTTCAATGCAGACATTAGTGTTTCAATGTAGAACTTTAGTGTTTCAATGCACCTTGCGTTCCAAAGCAGAATGTAGTGTTTCAATGCAGAATGTACCTTTTCAATGCAGAACCTGTTGTTTCAATGCAGATCTTAGCGTTTCAATGCTGAGCTTGCCATTTCAAGTGAGAACATACTATTTCAATGCAAAACTGACGATTTCAATGGATACCTTATCTTTTCCATGCATACCTTAGCTTTTCAATGCAGATCTTCACCGTTTCAAAGCAGAACTTAGTGTTTCAATGCAGACCTTAGCGTTTCAATGTAGACCCTAGCGTTTCAATGTAGAACCTAGCGTTTCAATGCAGAGCTTACCCTTTGAATGCAGATCTTTATCGTTTCAATGCAGAATGTAGCGTTTCAAAGCAGAACTTATTTTTTCAATGCAGTCATTAGCGTTTCAATGTAGAACTTTAGAGTTTCAATGCACAACTTTAGAGTTTCAATGCACTTCAGTTTTCAATGCAGAACGTAGTGTTTTAATGCAAAATGTACCGTTTCAAAGCAGAACTTGTTGTTTCAAAGCAGATCTTAGCGTTTCAATGCTGAGCTTACCGTTTCTTGTGAGAATGTACCATTTCAAAGTGGAATTGATATTTTCAATGGATACCTTAGCTTTTCCATGCATACCTTAGCTTTTCAATTCAGATCTTCACCATTTCAAATCAGAACTCAGCGTTTTAATGCAGACCTTAGCTTTTCAATGCAGAACTTAGTATTTCATTGCAGAACTTAGCGTTTCATTGCAGAACTTACTGTTTCACTGCAGAACTTTGCGTTTCAATGCAGAAATTAGTGTTTCAATGCAGACCTTAGGGTTTCAATGCAGAACATAGCATTTCAATACAAATCTACCGTTTCAAAGCAGAACTTTGCATTTCAATGCAGAACTTACTGTTTCACTGCAGAACTTTGCGTTTCAATGCAGAAATTAGTGTTTCAATGCAGACCTTAGGGTTTCAATGCAGAATTTAGTGTTTCAATGCAGTACGTAGTGTTTCAAAGCAGAACTTTGCATTTCAATGCAGAACTTTCAAAGTTCAAAGTTACCATTTCAAAGCGGAATTGACATTTTCAATGGATACCTTAGCTTTCCCATGCATACCTTATCTTTTCAATGCAGATCTTCACCGTTTGAAAGCAGAACTCAGCGTTTCAATGCAGACCTTAGCTTTTCAATGCAGAACTCACCGTTTCAAATCAGAACTTAGTATTTCATTGCAGATCTTAGCGTTTCAATGCTGAGCTTACCATTTCAAGTGAGAACATACTATTTCAATGCAAAACTGACCTTTTCAATGGATACCTTAGCGTTTCCATGCATACCTTAGCTTTTCAATGCAGATCTTCACCGTTTCAAAGCAGACCTTAGCGTTTCAATGTAGAACCTAGCGTTTCAATGCACAACTTTGAGTTTCAATGCAGAGCTTACCCTTTCAACGCAGATCTTTATCGTTTCAATGCAGAATGTAGCGTTTCGAAGCAGAACTTATTTTTTCAATGCAGACATTAGCGTTTCAATGTAGAACTTTAGAGTTTCAATGCACAACCTTAGTGTTTCAATGCACTTCAGGTTTCAATGCAGAACGTAGTGTTTTAATGCAAAATGTACCGTTTCAAAGCAGAACTTGTTGTTTCAAAGCAGATCTTAGCGTTTCAATGCTGAGCTTACCGTTTCTTGTGAGAACATACCATTTCAAAGTGGAACCGTCCTTTTCAATGGATACCTTAGCGTTTCCATGCATACCTTAGCTTTTCAATGCAGATCTTCACCGTTTCAAAGCAGAACTTAACGTTTAAATGCAGACCTTAGCTTTTCAATGCAGAACTTAGTATTTCATTGCAGAACTTAGCGTTTCATTGCAGAACTTAGCATTTCAATACAGAACATAGCATTTCAATACAAATCTACCGTTTCAAAGCAGAACTTTGCATATCAATGCAGAACTTACTATTTCACTGCAGAACTTTGCGTTTCAATGCAGAACTTAGTGTTTCAATGCAGACCTTAGCTTTTCAATGCAGAACTTCACCGTTTCAAAGCAGACCTTAGCGTTTCAATGCAGGTCTTAGCGTTTCAATGCAGAACTTACCGTTTCAATGCAGAACTAACCGTTTCAATGCAGAACATGGCATTTCAATGCATACCTTAGCCTTTCAATGAGGATCTTTACCGTTTCATAGCAGAACATAGTGTTTCAATGCAGAAATTAGCGTTTCAAAGGCGAACTTATTCTTTCAAGTCAGTCCTCAGTGTTTCAATGTAGGACTTTAGGACTTCAATGCACAACTTCGAGTTTCAATGCAGAACTTCGCGTTTCAATGCACAACTTCGAGTTTCAATGCAGAACTTCGCGTTTCAATGCAGAACTTATTCTTTCATTTCTGACCTTAGCGTTTCAATGTAGAACCTAGCGTTTCAATGCACAACTTTGAGTTTCAATGCAGAGCTTAGCCTTTCATCGCCGATCTTTACCGTTTCAAAGCAGAATGTAGCGTTTCAAAGCAGAACTTATTTTTTCAATGCAGACATTAGCGTTTCAATGTAGAACTTTAGAGTTTCAATGCACCTTAGGTTCCAAAGCAGAATGTAGTGTTTCAATGCAGAATGTACCGTTTCAAAGCAGAACCTGCTGTTTCAATGCAGATCTTAGCGTTTCAATGCTGAGCTTACCATTTCAAGTGAGAACATACTATTTCAATGCAGAACTGACCTTTTCAATGGATACCTTAGCGTTTCCATGCATACCTTAGCTTTTCAATGCAGATCTTCACCGTTTCAAAGCAGACCTTAGCGTTTCAATGTAGAACCTAGCGTTTCAATGCACAACTTTGAGTTTCAATGCAGAGCTTACCCTTTCAACGCAGATCTTTATCGTTTCAATGCAGAATGTAGCGTTTCGAAGCAGAACTTATTTTTTCAATGCAGACATTAGCGTTTCAATGTAGAACTTTAGAGTTTCAATGCACAACCTTAGTGTTTCAATGCACTTCAGGTTTCAATGCAGAACGTAGTGTTTTAATGCAAAATGTACCGTTTCAAAGCAGAACTTGTTGTTTCAAAGCAGATCTTAGCGTTTCACAGAATCACAGAATCACAGAATCCCAAGGGTTGGAAGGGACCTAAAAAGATCATCTAGTCCAACCCCCCTGCAAGAGCAGGGTAACCTACAGTACATCACACAGGAACTTGTCCAGGCGGGCCTTGAATATCTCCAGTGTAGGAGACTCCACAACCCCCCTGGGCAGCCTGTTCCAGTGCTCTGTCACTCTTACAGTAAAGAAGTTCTTCCTGATGTTAACGTGGAACTTCCTATGTTCCAGTTTACACCCATTGCCCCTTGTCCTATCACTGGATATCACTGAAAAAAGCCTAGCTCCATCATCCTGACACCTACCCTTCACATATTTGTAAACATTGATGAGGTCTCCCCTCAGTCTCCTCTTCTCCAAGCTAAAGAGACCCAGCTCCCTCAGCCTCTCCTCATAAGGGAGATGTTCCACTCCCTTAATCATCTTTGTGGCTCTGCGCTGGACTCCTTCAAGCAATTCCCTGTCCTTCTTGAACAGAGGGGCCCAGAACTGGACGCAATATTCCAGATGCGGCCTCACCAAGGCTGAGTAGAGGGGGAGGAGAACCTCTCTTGACCTACTAACCACTCCCTTTCTAATGCACCCTAAGATGCCATTTGCCTTCTTGGCCACAAGAGCACATTGCTGGCTCATGGTCATCCTCCTATCCACCAGGACCCCCAGGTCCCTTTCCCCTTCACTACTTTCCAGCAGGTCAACCCCCAACCTGTACTGGTACATGGGGTTGTTCTTCCCCAGATGCAAGACTCTACATTTGCCCTTGTTAAATTTCATCAAGTTTCTCCGCGCCCAACTCTCCAGCCTGTCCAGGTCTCGCTGAATGGCAGCACAGTCCTCTGGTGTGTCAGCCACTCCTCCCAGTTTTGTGTCATCAGTGAACTTGCTGAGGGTGCACTCAGTTCCCTCATCCAGGTCATTGATGAAAATATTAAACAGCACCGGTCCCAGCACCGACCCCTGAGGAACTCCACTAGTCACAGACCTCCAGCTAGATTCTGCGCCATTGACCACAACTCTCTGCCTTCTTCCTTTCAACCAGTTCTCGATCCACCTCACTACTTGATCGCCAAGCCCACACTTCCTCAGCTTATCTATGAGGATGCTGTGGGAGACAGTATCAAATGCCTTACTGAAATCAAGAAAAACTACATCTACCGCTCTACCATCATCCCTCCACCTAGTCACTTCCTCATAGAAGGCTATAAGGTTGGTCATACAATGCTTCAATGCTGAGTTTCAATGCTGAGCTTACTGTTTCTTGTGAGAATGTACCATTTCAAAGTGGAATTGATATTTTCAATGGATACCTTAGCTTTTCCATGCATACCTTAGCTTTTCAATTCAGATCTTCACCATTTCAAATCAGAACTCAGCGTTTTAATGCAGACCTTAGCTTTTCAATGCAGAACTTAGTATTTCATTGCAGAACTTAGCGTTTCATTGCAGAACTTACTGTTTCACTGCAGAACTTTGTGTTTCAATGCAGAAATTAGTGTTTCAATGCAGACCTTAGGGTTTCAATGCAGAACATAGCATTTCAATACAAATCTACCGTTTCAAAGCAGAACTTTGCATTTCAATGCAGAACTTACTGTTTCACTGCAGAACTTTGCGTTTCAATGCAGAAATTAGTGTTTCAATGCAGACCTTAGGGTTTCAATGCAGAATTTAGTGTTTCAATGCAGTACGTAGTGTTTCAAAGCAGAACTTTGCATTTCAATGCAGAACTTTCAAAGTTCAAAGTTACCATTTCAAAGCGGAATTGACATTTTCAATGGATACCTTAGCTTTCCCATGCATACCTTATCTTTTCAATGCAGATCTTCACCGTTTGAAAGCAGAACTCAGCGTTTCAATGCAGACCTTAGCTTTTCAATGCAGAACTCACCGTTTCAAATCAGAACTTAGTATTTCATTGCAGATCTTAGCGTTTCAATGCTGAGCTTACCATTTCAAGTGAGAACATGCTATTTCAATGCAAAACTGACCTTTTCAATGGATACCTTAGCGTTTCCATGCATACCTTAGCTTTTCAATGCAGATCTTCACCGTTTCAAAGCAGACCTTAGCGTTTCAATGTAGAACCTAGCGTTTCAATGCACAACTTTGAGTTTCAATGCAGAGCTTACCCTTTCAACGCAGATCTTTATCGTTTCAATGCAGAATGTAGCGTTTCGAAGCAGAACTTATTTTTTCAATGCAGACATTAGCGTTTCAATGTAGAACTTTAGAGTTTCAATGCACAACCTTAGTGTTTCAATGCACTTCAGGTTTCAATGCAGAACGTAGTGTTTTAATGCAAAATGTACCGTTTCAAAGCAGAACTTGTTGTTTCAAAGCAGATCTTAGCGTTTCAATGCTGAGCTTACCGTTTCTTGTGAGAACATACCATTTCAAAGTGGAACTGATCTTTTCAATGGATACCTTAGCGTTTCCATGCATACCTTAGCTTTTCAATGCAGATCTTCACCGTTTCAAAGCAGAACTTAACGTTTAAATGCAGACCTTAGCTTTTCAATGCAGAACTTAGTATTTCATTGCAGAACTTAGCGTTTCATTGCAGAACTTAGCATTTCAATACAGAACATAGCATTTCAATACAAATCTACCGTTTCAAAGCAGAACTTTGCATATCAATGCAGAACTTACTATTTCACTGCAGAACTTTGCGTTTCAATGCAGAACTTAGTGTTTCAATGCAGACCTTAGCTTTTCAATGCAGAACTTCACCGTTTCAAAGCAGACCTTAGCGTTTCAATGCAGGTCTTAGCGTTTCAATGCAGAACTTACCGTTTCAATGCAGAACTAACCGTTTCAATGCAGAACATGGCATTTCAATGCATACCTTAGCCTTTCAATGAGGATCTTTACCGTTTCATAGCAGAACATAGTGTTTCAATGCAGAAATTAGCGTTTCAAAGGCGAACTTATTCTTTCAAGTCAGTCCTCAGTGTTTCAATGTAGGACTTTAGGACTTCAATGCACAACTTCGAGTTTCAATGCAGAACTTCGCGTTTCAATGCACAACTTCGAGTTTCAATGCAGAACTTCGCGTTTCAATGCAGAACTTATTCTTTCATTTCTGACCTTAGCGTTTCAATGTAGAACCTAGCGTTTCAATGCACAACTTTGAGTTTCAATGCAGAGCTTAGCCTTTCATCGCCGATCTTTACCGTTTCAAAGCAGAATGTAGCGTTTCAAAGCAGAACTTATTTTTTCAATGCAGACATTAGCGTTTCAATGTAGAACTTTAGAGTTTCAATGCACCTTAGGTTCCAAAGCAGAATGTAGTGTTTCAATGCAGAATGTACCGTTTCAAAGCAGAACCTGCTGTTTCAATGCAGATCTTAGCGTTTCAATGCTGAGCTTACCATTTCAAGTGAGAACATACTATTTCAATGCAGAACTGACCTTTTCAATGGATACCTTAGCGTTTCCATGCATACCTTAGCTTTTCAATGCAGATCTTCACCGTTTCAAAGCAGACCTTAGCGTTTCAATGTAGAACCTAGCGTTTCAATGCACAACTTTGAGTTTCAATGCAGAGCTTACCCTTTCAACGCAGATCTTTATCGTTTCAATGCAGAATGTAGCGTTTCGAAGCAGAACTTATTTTTTCAATGCAGACATTAGCGTTTCAATGTAGAACTTTAGAGTTTCAATGCACAACCTTAGTGTTTCAATGCACTTCAGGTTTCAATGCAGAACGTAGTGTTTTAATGCAAAATGTACCGTTTCAAAGCAGAACTTGTTGTTTCAAAGCAGATCTTAGCGTTTCACAGAATCACAGAATCACAGAATCCCAAGGGTTGGAAGGGACCTAAAAAGATCATCTAGTCCAACCCCCCTGCAAGAGCAGGGTAACCTACAGTACATCACACAGGAACTTGTCCAGGCGGGCCTTGAATATCTCCAGTGTAGGAGACTCCACAACCCCCCTGGGCAGCCTGTTCCAGTGCTCTGTCACTCTTACAGTAAAGAAGTTCTTCCTGATGTTAACGTGGAACTTCCTATGTTCCAGTTTACACCCATTGCCCCTTGTCCTATCACTGGATATCACTGAAAAAAGCCTAGCTCCATCATCCTGACACCTACCCTTCACATATTTGTAAACATTGATGAGGTCTCCCCTCAGTCTCCTCTTCTCCAAGCTAAAGAGACCCAGCTCCCTCAGCCTCTCCTCATAAGGGAGATGTTCCACTCCCTTAATCATCTTTGTGGCTCTGCGCTGGACTCCTTCAAGCAATTCCCTGTCCTTCTTGAACAGAGGGGCCCAGAACTGGACGCAATATTCCAGATGCGGCCTCACCAAGGCTGAGTAGAGGGGGAGGAGAACCTCTCTTGACCTACTAACCACTCCCTTTCTAATGCACCCTAAGATGCCATTTGCCTTCTTGGCCACAAGAGCACATTGCTGGCTCATGGTCATCCTCCTATCCACCAGGACCCCCAGGTCCCTTTCCCCTTCACTACTTTCCAGCAGGTCAACCCCCAACCTGTACTGGTACATGGGGTTGTTCTTCCCCAGATGCAAGACTCTACATTTGCCCTTGTTAAATTTCATCAAGTTTCTCCGCGCCCAACTCTCCAGCCTGTCCAGGTCTCGCTGAATGGCAGCACAGTCCTCTGGTGTGTCAGCCACTCCTCCCAGTTTTGTGTCATCAGTGAACTTGCTGAGGGTGCACTCAGTTCCCTCATCCAGGTCATTGATGAAAATATTAAACAGCACCGGTCCCAGCACCGACCCCTGAGGAACTCCACTAGTCACAGACCTCCAGCTAGATTCTGCGCCATTGACCACAACTCTCTGCCTTCTTCCTTTCAACCAGTTCTCGATCCACCTCACTACTTGATCGCCAAGCCCACACTTCCTCAGCTTATCTATGAGGATGCTGTGGGAGACAGTATCAAATGCCTTACTGAAATCAAGAAAAACTACATCTACCGCTCTACCATCATCCCTCCACCTAGTCACTTCCTCATAGAAGGCTATAAGGTTGGTCATACAATGCTTCAATGCTGAGTTTCAATGCTGAGCTTACTGTTTCTTGTGAGAATGTACCATTTCAAAGTGGAATTGATATTTTCAATGGATACCTTAGCTTTTCCATGCATACCTTAGCTTTTCAATTCAGATCTTCACCATTTCAAATCAGAACTCAGCGTTTTAATGCAGACCTTAGCTTTTCAATGCAGAACTTAGTATTTCATTGCAGAACTTAGCGTTTCATTGCAGAACTTACTGTTTCACTGCAGAACTTTGTGTTTCAATGCAGAAATTAGTGTTTCAATGCAGACCTTAGGGTTTCAATGCAGAACATAGCATTTCAATACAAATCTACCGTTTCAAAGCAGAACTTTGCATTTCAATGCAGAACTTACTGTTTCACTGCAGAACTTTGCGTTTCAATGCAGAAATTAGTGTTTCAATGCAGACCTTAGGGTTTCAATGCAGAATTTAGTGTTTCAATGCAGTACGTAGTGTTTCAAAGCAGAACTTTGCATTTCAATGCAGAACTTTCAAAGTTCAAAGTTACCATTTCAAAGCGGAATTGACATTTTCAATGGATACCTTAGCTTTCCCATGCATACCTTATCTTTTCAATGCAGATCTTCACCGTTTGAAAGCAGAACTCAGCGTTTCAATGCAGACCTTAGCTTTTCAATGCAGAACTCACCGTTTCAAATCAGAACTTAGTATTTCATTGCAGATCTTAGCGTTTCAATGCTGAGCTTACCATTTCAAGTGAGAACATGCTATTTCAATGCAAAACTGACCTTTTCAATGGATACCTTAGCGTTTCCATGCATACCTTAGCTTTTCAATGCAGATCTTCACCGTTTCAAAGCAGACCTTAGCGTTTCAATGTAGAACCTAGCGTTTCAATGCACAACTTTGAGTTTCAATGCAGAGCTTACCCTTTCAACGCAGATCTTTATCGTTTCAATGCAGAATGTAGCGTTTCGAAGCAGAACTTATTTTTTCAATGCAGACATTAGCGTTTCAATGTAGAACTTTAGAGTTTCAATGCACAACCTTAGTGTTTCAATGCACTTCAGGTTTCAATGCAGAACGTAGTGTTTTAATGCAAAATGTACCGTTTCAAAGCAGAACTTGTTGTTTCAAAGCAGATCTTAGCGTTTCAATGCTGAGCTTACCGTTTCTTGTGAGAACATACCATTTCAAAGTGGAACTGATCTTTTCAATGGATACCTTAGCGTTTCCATGCATACCTTAGCTTTTCAATGCAGATCTTCACCGTTTCAAAGCAGAACTTAACGTTTAAATGCAGACCTTAGCTTTTCAATGCAGAACTTAGTATTTCATTGCAGAACTTAGCGTTTCATTGCAGAACTTAGCATTTCAATACAGAACATAGCATTTCAATACAAATCTACCGTTTCAAAGCAGAACTTTGCATATCAATGCAGAACTTACTATTTCACTGCAGAACTTTGCGTTTCAATGCAGAACTTAGTGTTTCAATGCAGACCTTAGCTTTTCAATGCAGAACTTCACCGTTTCAAAGCAGACCTTAGCGTTTCAATGCAGGTCTTAGCGTTTCAATGCAGAACTTACCGTTTCAATGCAGAACTTACCGTTTCAATGCAGAACATGGCATTTCAATGCATACCTTAGCCTTTCAATGAGGATCTTTACCGTTTCATAGCAGAACATAGTGTTTCAATGCAGAAATTAGCGTTTCAAAGGCGAACTTATTCTTTCAAGTCAGTCCTCAGTGTTTCAATGTAGGACTTTAGGACTTCAATGCACAACTTCGAGTTTCAATGCAGAACTTCGCGTTTCAATGCACAACTTCGAGTTTCAATGCAGAACTTCGCGTTTCAATGCAGAACTTATTCTTTCAATTCTGACCTTAGCGTTTCAATGTAGAACCTTGCGTTTCAATGCACAACTTTGAGTTTCAATGCAGAGCTTAGCCTTTCATCGCCGATCTTTACCGTTTCAAAGCAGAATGTAGCGTTTCAAAGCAGAACTTATTTTTTCAATGCAGACATTAGCGTTTCAATGTAGAACTTTAGAGTTTCAATGCACTTCAGGTTTCAATGCAGAACGTACCGTTTCAAAGCAGAACCTACCGTTTCAACGCAGAACTTAGCATTTCATTGCAGATCTTAGTGTTTCAATGCTGAGCTTACCGTTTCAAGTGAGAACATACCATTTCAAAGCGGAATTGACATTTTCAATGGATACCTTAGCTTTCCCATGCATACCTTAGCTTTTCAATGCAGATCTTCACCCTTTCAAAGCAGAACTCAGCGTTTCAATGCAGACCTTAGCTTTTCAATGCAGAACTCACCTTTTCAAATCAGAACTTAGTATTTCATTGCAGAGCTTAGCGTTTCAATGCAGACCTTAGCGTTTCAAAGCAGAATTTAGTGTTTCAATGCAGTACGTAGCGTTTCATTGCAGAACTTAGCATTTCAATGCAGAACTTAGCATTTTCATACAGAATCTTCCGTTTCAAAGCAGAACGTTGCATTTCAACGCAGAACTTACTGTTTCACTGCAGAACTTTGCGTTTCAATGCAGAAATTTCCGTTTCAAGTGAGAACTTGGCATTTCAATGCATACCTTAGCCTTTCAATGCGGATCATTACCGTTTCAAAGCAGAACGGAGCGTTTCAAAGCAGAGCTTAGCATTGCAAGTGACAAATTCCCGTTTAAATGCAGAACTTAGTGTTTCATTGCAGAGCTTAGCCTTTCAATGTAAAGCATACAGTTTCAATGCAGAACTTAGCGTTTACTTGCAGAACTTAGCGTTTCAATGAAGAACTTAGCGTTTCATTGCAGAGCTTATGTTTCAATGCAGAACTTAGCGTTTCAATGCAGAACTTAGCGTTTCAATGCAGAACTTATCGTTTAAATGCAGAACGTACCGTTTCAATGCATAACTTAGCCTTTCAGTGCAGACATTTACCGTTTCAAAGCAGAAGGTAGCATTTAAAATTAGAAGTTATTTTTTCAATGCAGACATTATCGTTTCAATGTAGAACTTTAGAGTTTCAATGCACCTTAGGTTCCAAAGCAGAATGTAGTGTTTCAATGCAGAATGTACCGTTTCAAAGCAGAATCTGTTGTTTCAATGCAGATCTTAGCGTTTCAATGCTGAGCTTACCATTTCAAGTTAGAACATACTATTTCAATGCAGAACTGACCTTTTCAATGGATACCTTAGCTTTTCCATGCATACCTTAGCTTTTCAATGCAGATCTTCACCGTTTCAAAGCAGAACTTAGCGTTTCAATGCAGAACTTAGCTTTTCAATGCAGACTTGCGTTTCAATGCAGACCTTAGCGTTTCAATGCAGAACTTTCCGTTTCAATGCAGAACTTGGCATTTCAAAGCATACCTTAGCCTTTCATTGAGGATCTTTACCGTTTCATAGCAGAACATAGTGTTTCAATGCAGAAATTAGCGTTTCAAAGGCGAACTTATTCTTTCAAGTCAGTCCTCAGTGTTTCAATGTAGGACTTTAGGGCTTCAATGCACAACTTCGAGTTTCAATGCAGAACTTATTCTTTCAATTCTGACCTTAGCGTTTCAATGTAGAACCTAGCGTTTCAATGCACAACTTTGAGTTTCAATGCAGAGCTTAGCCTTTCATCGCCGATCTTTACCGTTTCAAAGCAGAATGTACCGTTTCAAAGCAGAACCTGCTGTTTCAATGCAGATCTTAGCGTTTCAATCCTGAGCTTACCATTTCAAGTGAGAACATACTATTTCAATGCAGAACTGACCTTTTCAATGGATACCTTAGCGTTTCCATGCATACCTTAGCTTTTCAATGCAGATCTTCACCGTTTCAAAGCAGACCTTAGCGTTTCAATGTAGAACCTAGCGTTTCAATGCACAACTTTGAGTTTCAATGCAGAGCTTACCCTTTCAACGCAGATCTTTATCGTTTCAATGCAGAATGTAGCGTTTCGAAGCAGAACTTATTTTTTCAATGCAGACATTAGCGTTTCAATGTAGAACTTTAGAGTTTCAATGCACAACCTTAGTGTTTCAATGCACTTCAGGTTTCAATGCAGAACGTAGTGTTTTAATGCAAAATGTACCGTTTCAAAGCAGAACTTGTTGTTTCAAAGCAGATCTTAGCGTTTCAATGCTGAGCTTACCGTTTCTTGTGAGAACATACCATTTCAAAGTGGAACTGATCTTTTCAATGGATACCTTAGCGTTTCCATGCATACCTTAGCTTTTCAATGCAGATCTTCACCGTTTCAAAGCAGAACTTAACGTTTAAATGCAGACCTTAGCTTTTCAATGCAGAACTTAGTATTTCATTGCAGAACTTAGCGTTTCATTGCAGAACTTAGCATTTCAATACAGAACATAGCATTTCAATACAAATCTACCGTTTCAAAGCAGAACTTTGCATATCAATGCAGAACTTACTATTTCACTGCAGAACTTTGCGTTTCAATGCAGAACTTAGTGTTTCAATGCAGACCTTAGCTTTTCAATGCAGAACTTCACCGTTTCAAAGCAGACCTTAGCGTTTCAATGCAGGTCTTAGCGTTTCAATGCAGAACTTACCGTTTCAATGCAGAACTTACCGTTTCAATGCAGAACATGGCATTTCAATGCATACCTTAGCCTTTCAATGAGGATCTTTACCGTTTCATAGCAGAACATAGTGTTTCAATGCAGAAATTAGCGTTTCAAAGGCGAACTTATTCTTTCAAGTCAGTCCTCAGTGTTTCAATGTAGGACTTTAGGACTTCAATGCACAACTTCGAGTTTCAATGCAGAACTTCGCGTTTCAATGCACAACTTCGAGTTTCAATGCAGAACTTCGCGTTTCAATGCAGAACTTATTCTTTCAATTCTGACCTTAGCGTTTCAATGTAGAACCTTGCGTTTCAATGCACAACTTTGAGTTTCAATGCAGAGCTTAGCCTTTCATCGCCGATCTTTACCGTTTCAAAGCAGAATGTAGCGTTTCAAAGCAGAACTTATTTTTTCAATGCAGACATTAGCGTTTCAATGTAGAACTTTAGAGTTTCAATGCACTTCAGGTTTCAATGCAGAACGTACCGTTTCAAAGCAGAACCTACCGTTTCAACGCAGAACTTAGCATTTCATTGCAGATCTTAGTGTTTCAATGCTGAGCTTACCGTTTCAAGTGAGAACATACCATTTCAAAGCGGAATTGACATTTTCAATGGATACCTTAGCTTTCCCATGCATACCTTAGCTTTTCAATGCAGATCTTCACCCTTTCAAAGCAGAACTCAGCGTTTCAATGCAGACCTTAGCTTTTCAATGCAGAACTCACCTTTTCAAATCAGAACTTAGTATTTCATTGCAGAGCTTAGCGTTTCAATGCAGACCTTAGCGTTTCAAAGCAGAATTTAGTGTTTCAATGCAGTACGTAGCGTTTCATTGCAGAACTTAGCATTTCAATGCAGAACTTAGCATTTTCATACAGAATCTTCCGTTTCAAAGCAGAACGTTGCATTTCAACGCAGAACTTACTGTTTCACTGCAGAACTTTGCGTTTCAATGCAGAACTTTCCGTTTCAAGTGAGAACTTGGCATTTCAATGCATACCTTAGCCTTTCAATGCGGATCATTACCGTTTCAAAGCAGAACGGAGCGTTTCAAAGCAGAGCTTAGCATTGCAAGTGACAAATTCCCGTTTAAATGCAGAACTTAGTGTTTCATTGCAGAGCTTAGCCTTTCAATGTAAAGCATACAGTTTCAATGCAGAACTTAGCGTTTACTTGCAGAACTTAGCGTTTCAATGAAGAACTTAGCGTTTCATTGCAGAGCTTATGTTTCAATGCAGAACTTAGCGTTTCAATGCAGAACTTAGCGTTTCAATGCAGAACTTATCGTTTAAATGCAGAACGTACCGTTTCAATGCATAACTTAGCCTTTCAGTGCAGACATTTACCGTTTCAAAGCAGAAGGTAGCATTTAAAATTAGAAGTTATTTTTTCAATGCAGACATTATCGTTTCAATGTAGAACTTTAGAGTTTCAATGCACCTTAGGTTCCAAAGCAGAATGTAGTGTTTCAATGCAGAATGTACCGTTTCAAAGCAGAATCTGTTGTTTCAATGCAGATCTTAGCGTTTCAATGCTGAGCTTACCATTTCAAGTGAGAACATACTATTTCAATGCAGAACTGACCTTTTCAATGGATACCTTAGCTTTTCCATGCATACCTTAGCTTTTCAATGCAGATCTTCACCGTTTCAAAGCAGAACTTAGCGTTTCAATGCAGAACTTAGCTTTTCAATGCAGACTTGCGTTTCAATGCAGACCTTAGCATTTCAATGCAGAACTTTCCGTTTCAATGCAGAACTTGGCATTTCAAAGCATACCTTAGCCTTTCATTGAGGATCTTTACCGTTTCATAGCAGAACATAGTGTTTCAATGCAGAAATTAGCGTTTCAAAGGCGAACTTATTCTTTCAAGTCAGTCCTCAGTGTTTCAATGTAGGACTTTAGGGCTTCAATGCACAACTTCGAGTTTCAATGCAGAACTTATTCTTTCAATTCTGACCTTAGCGTTTCAATGTAGAACCTAGCGTTTCAATGCACAACTTTGAGTTTCAATGCAGAGCTTAGCCTTTCATCGCCGATCTTTACCGTTTCAAAGCAGAATGTAGCGTTTCAAAGCAGAACTTATTTTTTCAATGCAGACATTAACGTTTCAATGTAGAACTTTAGAGTTTCAATGCACTTCAGGTTTCAATGCAGAACGTACCGTTTCAAAGCAGAACCTACCGTTTCAACGCAGAACTTAGCATTTCATTGCAGATCTTAGTGTTTCAATGCTGAGCTTACCGTTTCAAGTGAGAACATACCATTTCAAAGCGGAATTGACATTTTCAATGGATACCTTAGATTTCCCATGCATACCTTAGCTTTTCAATGCAGATCTTCACCCTTTCAAAGCAGAACTCAGCATTTCAATGCAGACCTTAGCTTTTCAATGCAGAACTCACCTTTTCAAATCAGAACTTAGTATTTCATTGCAGAGCTTAGCGTTTCAATGCAGAACTTAGCGTTTCAAAGCAGAATTTAGTGTTTCAATGCAGTACGTAGCGTTTCATTGCAGAACTTAGCATTTCAATGCAGAACTTAGCATTTTCATACAGAATCTTCCGTTTCAAAGCAGAACGTTGCATTTCAACGCAGAACTTACTGTTTCACTGCAGAACTTTGCGTTTCAATGCAGAACTTTCCGTTTCAAGTGAGAACTTGGCATTTCAATGCATACCTTAGCCTTTCAATGCGGATCATTACCGTTTCAAAGCAGAACGGAGCGTTTCAAAGCAGAGCTTAGCATTGCAAGTGACAAATTCCCGTTTAAATGCAGAACTTAGTGTTTCATTGCAGAGCTTAGCCTTTCAATGTAAAGCATACAGTTTCAATGCAGAACTTAGCGTTTACTTGCAGAACTTAGCGTTTCAATGAAGAACTTAGCGTTTCATTGCAGAGCTTATGTTTCAATGCAGAACTTAGCGTTTCAATGCAGAACTTAGCGTTTCAATGCAGAACTTATCGTTTAAATGCAGAACGTACCGTTTCAATGCATAACTTAGCCTTTCAGTGCAGACATTTACCGTTTCAAAGCAGAAGGTAGCATTTAAAATTAGAAGTTATTTTTTCAATGCAGACATTATCGTTTCAATGTAGAACTTTAGAGTTTCAATGCACCTTAGGTTCCAAAGCAGAATGTAGTGTTTCAATGCAGAATGTACCGTTTCAAAGCAGAACCTGTTGTTTCAATGCAGATCTTAGCGTTTCAATGCTGAGCTTACCATTTCAAGTGAGAACATACTATTTCAATGCAGAACTGACCTTTTCAATGGATACCTTAGCTTTTCCATGCATACCTTAGCTTTTCAATGCAGATCTTCACCGTTTCAAAGCAGAACTTAGCGTTTCAATGCAGAACTTAGCTTTTCAATGCAGACTTGCGTTTCAATGCAGACCTTAGCGTTTCAATGCAGAACTTTCCGTTTCAATGCAGAACTTGGCATTTCAAAGCATACCTTAGCCTTTCATTGAGGATCTTTACCGTTTCATAGCATAACATAGTGTTTCAATGCAGAAATTAGCGTTTCAAAGGCGAACTTATTCTTTCAAGTCAGTCCTCAGTGTTTCAATGTAGGACTTTAGGGCTTCAATGCACAACTTCGAGTTTCAATGCAGAACTTATTCTTTCAATTCTGACCTTAGCGTTTCAATGTAGAACCTAGCGTTTCAATGCACAACTTTGAGTTTCAATGCAGAGCTTAGCCTTTCATCGCCGATCTTTACCGTTTCAAAGCAGAATGTAGCGTTTCAAAGCAGAACTTATTTTTTCAATGCAGACATTAACGTTTCAATGTAGAACTTTAGAGTTTCAATGCACCTTAGGTTCCAAAGCAGAATGTAGTGTTTCAATGCAGAATGTACCGTTTCAAAGCAGAACCTGCTGTTTCAATGCAGATCTTAGCGTTTCAATCCTGAGCTTACCATTTCAAGTGAGAACATACTATTTCAATGCAGAACTGACCTTTTCAATGGATACCTTAGCGTTTCCATGCATACCTTAGCTTTTCAATGCAGATCTTCACCGTTTCAAAGCAGAACTTAGCGTTTCAATGCAGAACTTAGCTTTTCAATGCAGACTTGCGTTTCAATGCAGACCTTAGCGTTTCAATGCAGAACTTTCCGTTTCAATGCAGAACTTGGCATTTCAAAGCATACCTTAGCCTTTCATTGAGGATCTTTACCGTTTCATAGCAGAACATAGTGTTTCAATGCAGAAATTAGTGTTTCAAAGGCGAACTTATTCTTTCAAGTCAGTCCTCAGTGTTTCAATGTAGGACTTTAGGGCTTCAATGCACAACTTCGAGTTTCAATGCAGAACTTCGCGTTTCAATGCACAACTTCGAGTTTCAATGCAGAACTTCGCGTTTCAATGCAGAACTTATTCTTTCAATTCTGACCTTAGCGTTTCAATGTAGAACCTAGCGTTTCAATGCACAACTTTGAGTTTCAATGCAGAGCTTAGCCTTTCATCGCCGATCTTTACCGTTTCAAAGCAGAATGTACCGTTTCAAAGCAGAACTTGTTGTTTCAAAGCAGATCTTAGCGTTTCAATGCTGAGCTTACCGTTTCTTGTGAGAACATACCATTTCAAAGTGGAACTGACCTTTTCAATGGATACCTTAGCGTTTCCATGCCTTCCTTAGCTTTTCAATGCAGATCTTCACCGTTTCAAAGCAGAACTTAACGATTAAATGCAGACCTTAGCTTTTCATTGCAGAACTTAGCATTTCAATGCAGAACTAAGCATTTCAATACAAATCAACCGTTACAAAGCAGAACTTTGCATTTCACTGCAGAACTTACTGTTTCACTGCAGAACTTTGCGTTTCAATGCAGAACTTAGTGTTTCAATGCAGACCTTAGCTTTTCAATGCAGAACTTAGTATTTCATTGCAGAGCTTATCGTTTCAATGCAGAACTTAGGGTTTCAATGCAAAATTTAGTGTTTCAATGCAGTACGTAGCGTTTCATTGCAGAACGTAGCATTTCAATGCAGAACTAAGCATTTCAATACAAATCTACCGTTTCAAAGCAGAACTTTGCATTTCAATGCAGAACTTACTGTTTCACTGCAGAACTTTGCGTTTCAATGCTGAACTTTCCGTTTCAAGTGAGAACTTGGCATTTCAACGCATACCTTAGCCTTTCAAGGCGGATCTTTACCGTTTCAAAGCAGAACGTTGCGTTTCAAAGCAGAGCTTAGCGTTTCAAGTGACAAATTCCCGTTTCAATGCAGAACTTAGCTTTTCAATGCAGACTTGTGTTTCAATGCAGACCTTAGCGTTTCAATGCAGAACTTTCCGTTTCAATGCAGAACTTGGCATTTCAAAGCATACCTTAGCCTTTCATTGAGGATCTTTACCGTTTCATAGCAGAACATAGTGTTTCAATGCAGAAATTAGCGTTTCAAAGGCGAACTTATTCTTTCAAGTCAGTCCTCAGTGTTTCAATGTAGGACTTTAGGGCTTCAATGCACAACTTCGAGTTTCAATGCAGAACTTCGCGTTTCAATGCAGAACTTATTCTTTCAATTCTGACCTTAGCGTTTCAATGTAGAACCTAGCGTTTCAATGCACAACTTTGAGTTTCAATGCAGAGCTTAGCCTTTCATCGCCGATCTTTACCGTTTCAAAGCAGAATGTAGCGTTTCAAAGCAGAACTTATTTTTTCAATGCAGACATTAGCGTTTCAATGTAGAACTTTAGAGTTTCAATGCACCTTAGGTTCCAAAGCAGAATGTAGTGTTTCAATGCAGAATGTACCGTTTCAAAGCAGAATCTGTTGTTTCAATGCAGATCTTAGCGTTTCAATGCTGAGCTTACCATTTCAAGTGAGAACATACTATTTCAATGCAGAACTGACCTTTTCAATGGATACCTTAGCTTTTCCATGCATACCTTAGCTTTTCAATGCAGATCTTCACCGTTTCAAAGCAGAACTTAGCGTTTCAATGCAGAACTTAGCTTTTCAATGCAGACTTGCGTTTCAATGCAGACCTTAGCGTTTCAATGCAGAACTTTCCGTTTCAATGCAGAACTTGGCATTTCAAAGCATACCTTAGCCTTTCATTGAGGATCTTTACCGTTTCATAGCAGAACATAGTGTTTCAATGCAGAAATTAGCGTTTCAAAGGCGAACTTATTCTTTCAAGTCAGTCCTCAGTGTTTCAATGTAGGACTTTAGGGCTTCAATGCACAACTTCGAGTTTCAATGCAGAACTTATTCTTTCAATTCTGACCTTAGCGTTTCAATGTAGAACCTAGCGTTTCAATGCACAACTTTGAGTTTCAATGCAGAGCTTAGCCTTTCATCGCCGATCTTTACCGTTTCAAAGCAGAATGTAGCGTTTCAAAGCAGAACTTATTTTTTCAATGCAGACATTAACGTTTCAATGTAGAACTTTAGAGTTTCAATGCACCTTAGGTTCCAAAGCAGAATGTAGTGTTTCAATGCAGAATGTACCGTTTCAAAGCAGAACCTGCTGTTTCAATGCAGATCTTAGCGTTTCAATCCTGAGCTTACCATTTCAAGTGAGAACATACTATTTCAATGCAGAACTGACCTTTTCAATGGATACCTTAGCGTTTCCATGCATACCTTAGCTTTTCAATGCAGATCTTCACCGTTTCAAAGCAGACCTTAGCGTTTCAATGCAGAACTTTCCGTTTCAATGCAGAACTTGGCATTTCAAAGCATACCTTAGCCTTTCATTGAGGATCTTTACCGTTTCATAGCAGAACATAGTGTTTCAATGCAGAAATTAGTGTTTCAAAGGCGAACTTATTCTTTCAAGTCAGTCCTCAGTGTTTCAATGTAGGACTTTAGGGCTTCAATGCACAACTTCGAGTTTCAATGCAGAACTTCGCGTTTCAATGCACAACTTCGAGTTTCAATGCAGAACTTCGCGTTTCAATGCAGAACTTATTCTTTCAATTCTGACCTTAGCGTTTCAATGTAGAACCTAGCGTTTCAATGCACAACTTTGAGTTTCAATGCAGAGCTTAGCCTTTCATCGCCGATCTTTACCGTTTCAAAGCAGAATGTACCGTTTCAAAGCAGAACTTGTTGTTTCAAAGCAGATCTTAGCGTTTCAATGCTGAGCTTACCGTTTCTTGTGAGAACATACCATTTCAAAGTGGAACTGACCTTTTCAATGGATACCTTAGCGTTTCCATGCCTTCCTTAGCTTTTCAATGCAGATCTTCACCGTTTCAAAGCAGAACTTAACGATTAAATGCAGACCTTAGCTTTTCAATGCAGAACTTAGTATTTCATTGCAGAACTTAGTGTTTCATTGCAGAACTTAGCATTTCAATGCAGAACTAAGCATTTCAATACAAATCAACCGTTACAAAGCAGAACTTTGCATTTCACTGCAGAACTTACTGTTTCAATGCAGAACTTTGCGTTTCAATGCAGAACTTAGTGTTTCAATGCAGACCTTAGCTTTTCAATGCAGAACTTAGTATTTCATTGCAGAGCTTAGCGTTTCAATGCAGAACTTAGGGTTTCAATGCAAAATTTAGTGTTTCAATGCAGTACGTAGCGTTTCATTGCAGAACGTAGCATTTCAATGCAGAACTAAGCATTTCAATACAAATCTACCGTTTCAAAGCAGAACTTTGCATTTCAATGCAGAACTTACTGTTTCACTGCAGAACTTTGCGTTTCAATGCTGAACTTTCCGTTTCAAGTGAGAACTTGGCATTTCAACGCATACCTTAGCCTTTCAAGGCGGATCTTTACCGTTTCAAAGCAGAACGTTGCGTTTCAAAGCAGAGCTTAGCGTTTCAAGTGACAAATTCCCGTTTCAATGCAGAACTTAGCGTTTCATTGCAGAGCTTAGCCGTTCAATGCAGAACTTACCGTTTAAATGCAGAACTTACCGTTTCAATGCATAACTTAGCCTTTCAGTGCAGACATTTACCGTTTCAAAGCAGAAGGTAGCATTTCAAATTAGAAGTTATTTTTTCAATGCAGACATTATCGTTTCAATGTAGAACTTTAGAGTTTCAATGCACCTTAGGTTCCAAAGCAGAATGTAGTGTTTCAATGCAGAATGTACCGTTTCAAAGCAGAACCTGCTGTTTCAATGCAGATCTTAGCGTTTCAATGCTGAGCTTACCATTTCAAGTGAGAACATACTATTTCAATGCAGAACTGACCTTTTCAATGGATACCTTAGCGTTTCCATGCATACCTTAGCTTTTCAATGCAGATCTTCACCGTTTCAAAGCAGAACTTAGCGTTTCAATGCAGAACTTAGCTTTTCAATGCAGACTTGTGTTTCAATGCAGACCTTAGCGTTTCAATGCAGAACTTTCCGTTTCAATGCAGAACTTGGCATTTCAAAGCATACCTTAGCCTTTCATTGAGGATCTTTACCGTTTCATAGCAGAACATAGTGTTTCAATGCAGAAATTAGCGTTTCAAAGGCGAACTTATTCTTTCAAGTCAGTCCTCAGTGTTTCAATGTAGGACTTTAGGGCTTCAATGCACAACTTCGAGTTTCAATGCAGAACTTCGCGTTTCAATGCAGAACTTATTCTTTCAATTCTGACCTTAGCGTTTCAATGTAGAACCTAGCGTTTCAATGCACAACTTTGAGTTTCAATGCAGAGCTTAGCCTTTCATCGCCGATCTTTACCGTTTCAAAGCAGAATGTAGCGTTTCAAAGCAGAACTTATTTTTTCAATGCAGACATTAGCGTTTCAATGTAGAACTTTAGAGTTTCAATGCACCTTAGGTTCCAAAGCAGAATGTAGTGTTTCAATGCAGAATGTACCGTTTCAAAGCAGAACCTGCTGTTTCAATGCAGATCTTAGCGTTTCAATGCTGAGCTTACCATTTCAAGTGAGAACATACTATTTCAATGCAGAACTGACCTTTTCAATGGATACCTTAGCGTTTCCATGCATACCTTAGCTTTTCAATGCAGATCTTCACCGTTTCAAAGCAGACCTTAGCGTTTCAATGTAGAACCTAGCGTTTCAATGCACAACTTTGAGTTTCAATGCAGAGCTTAGCCTTTCATCGCCGATCTTTACCGTTTCAAAGCAAAATGTAGCGTTTCAAAGCAGAACTTATTTTTTCAATGCAGACATTAGCGTTTCAATGTAGAACTTTAGAGTTTCAATGCACAACCTTAGTGTTTCAATGCACTTCAGGTTTCAATGCAGAACGTAGTGTTTTAATGCAAAATGTACCGTTTCAAAGCAGAACTTGTTGTTTCAAAGCAGATCTTAGCGTTTCAATGCTGAGCTTACCGTTTCTTGTGAGAACATACCATTTCAAAGTGGAACTGATCTTTTCAATGGATACCTTAGCGTTTCCATGCATACCTTAGCTTTTCAATGCAGATCTTCACCGTTTCAAAGCAGAACTTAACGTTTAAATGCAGACCTTAGCTTTTCAATGCAGAACTTAGTATTTCATTGCAGAACTTAGCGTTTCATTGCAGAACTTAGCATTTCAATGCAGAACTAAGCATTTCAATACAAATCTACCGTTTCAAAGCAGAACTTTGCGTTTCAATGCAGAACTTAGTGTTTCAATGCAGACCTTAGCTTTTCAATGCAGAACTTAGTATTTCATTGCAGAGCTTAGCGTTTCAATGCAGAACTTAGGGTTTCAATGCAGAATTTAGTGTTTCAATGCAGTACGTAGCGTTTCATTGCAGAACTTAGCATTTCAATGCAGAACTAAGCATTTCAATACAAATCTACCGTTTCAAAGCAGAACTTTGCATTTCAATGCAGAACTTACTGTTTCACTGCAGAACTTTGCGTTTCAATGCTGAACTTTCCGTTTCAAGTGAGAACTTGGCATTTCAACGCATACCTTAGCCTTTCAAGGTGGATCTTTACCGTTTCAAAGCAGAACGTTGCGTTTCAAAGCAGAGCTTAGCGTTTCAAGTGACAAATTCCCGTTTCAATGCAGAACTTAGCGTTTCATTGCAGAGCTTAGCCGTTCAATGCAGAACTTACCGTTTAAATGCAGAACTTACCGTTTCAATGCATAACTTAGCCTTTCAGTGCAGACATTTACCGTTTCAAAGCAGAAAGTAGCATTTCAAATTAGAAGTTATTTTTTCAATGCAGACATTTTCGTTTCAATGTAGAACTTTAGAGTTTCAATGCACCTTAGGTTCCAAAGCAGAATGTAGTGTTTCAATGCAGAATGTACCGTTTCAAAGCAGAACCTGTTGTTTCAATGCAGATCTTAGCGTTTCAATGCTGAGCTTACCATTTCAAGTGAGAACATACTATTTCAATGCAGAACTGACCTTTTCAATGGATACCTTAGCTTTTCCATGCATACCTTAGCTTTTCAATGCAGATCTTCACCGTTTCAAAGCAGAACTTAGCGTTTCAATGCAGAACTTAGCTTTTCAATGCAGACTTGCGTTTCAATGCAGACCTTAGCGTTTCATTGCAGAACTTTCCGTTTCAATGCAGAACTTGGCATTTCAAAGCATACCTTAGCCTTTCATTGAGGATCTTTACCGTTTCATAGCAGAACATAGTGTTTCAATGCAGAAATTAGCGTTTCAAAGGCGAACTTATTCTTTCAAGTCAGTCCTCAGTGTTTCAAAGTAGGACTTTAGGGCTTCAATGCACAACTTCGAGTTTCAATGCAGAACTTCGCGTTTCAATGCACAACTTCGAGTTTCAATGCAGAACTTATTCTTTCAATTCTGACCTTAGCGTTTCAATGTAGAACCTAGCGTTTCAATGCACAACTTTGAGTTTCAATGCAGAGCTTAGCCTTTCATCGCCGATCTTTACCGTTTCAAAGCAGAATGTACCGTTTCAAAGCAGAACTTGTTGTTTCAAAGCAGATCTTAGCGTTTCAATGCTGAGCTTACCGTTTCTTGTGAGAACATACCATTTCAAAGTGGAACTGACCTTTTCAATGGATACCTTAGCGTTTCCATGCCTTCCTTAGCTTTTCAATGCAGATCTTCACCGTTTCAAAGCAGAACTTAACGATTAAATGCAGACCTTAGCTTTTCATTGCAGAACTTAGCATTTCAATGCAGAACTAAGCATTTCAATACAAATCAACCGTTACAAAGCAGAACTTTGCATTTCACTGCAGAACTTACTGTTTCACTGCAGAACTTTGCGTTTCAATGCAGAACTTAGTGTTTCAATGCAGACCTTAGCTTTTCAATGCAGAACTTAGTATTTCATTGCAGAGCTTATCGTTTCAATGCAGAACTTAGGGTTTCAATGCAAAATTTAGTGTTTCAATGCAGTACGTAGCGTTTCATTGCAGAACGTAGCATTTCAATGCAGAACTAAGCATTTCAATACAAATCTACCGTTTCAAAGCAGAACTTTGCATTTCAATGCAGAACTTACTGTTTCACTGCAGAACTTTGCGTTTCAATGCTGAACTTTCCGTTTCAAGTGAGAACTTGGCATTTCAACGCATACCTTAGCCTTTCAAGGCGGATCTTTACCGTTTCAAAGCAGAACGTTGCGTTTCAAAGCAGAGCTTAGCGTTTCAAGTGACAAATTCCCGTTTCAATGCAGAACTTAGCGTTTCATTGCAAAGCTTAGCCGTTCAATGCAGAACTTACCGTTTAAATGCAGAACTTACCGTTTCAATGCATAACTTAGCCTTTCAGTGCAGACATTTACCGTTTCAAAGCAGAAGGTAGCATTTCAAATTAGAAGTTATTTTTTCAATGCAGACATTATCGTTTCAATGTAGAACTTTAGAGTTTCAATGCACCTTAGGTTCCAAAGCAGAATGTAGTGTTTCAATGCAGAATGTACCGTTTCAAAGCAGAACCTGCTGTTTCAATGCAGATCTTAGCGTTTCAATGCTGAGCTTACCATTTCAAGTGAGAACATACTATTTCAATGCAGAACTGACCTTTTCAATGGATACCTTAGCGTTTCCATGCATACCTTAGCTTTTCAATGCAGATCTTCACCGTTTCAAAGCAGAACTTAGCGTTTCAATGCAGAACTTAGCTTTTCAATGCAGACTTGTGTTTCAATGCAGACCTTAGCGTTTCAATGCAGAACTTTCCGTTTCAATGCAGAACTTGGCATTTCAAAGCATACCTTAGCCTTTCATTGAGGATCTTTACCGTTTCATAGCAGAACATAGTGTTTCAATGCAGAAATTAGCGTTTCAAAGGCGAACTTATTCTTTCAAGTCAGTCCTCAGTGTTTCAATGTAGGACTTTAGGGCTTCAATGCACAACTTCGAGTTTCAATGCAGAACTTCGCGTTTCAATGCAGAACTTATTCTTTCAATTCTGACCTTAGCGTTTCAATGTAGAACCTAGCGTTTCAATGCACAACTTTGAGTTTCAATGCAGAGCTTAGCCTTTCATCGCCGATCTTTACCGTTTCAAAGCAGAATGTAGCGTTTCAAAGCAGAACTTATTTTTTCAATGCAGACATTAGCGTTTCAATGTAGAACTTTAGAGTTTCAATGCACCTTAGGTTCCAAAGCAGAATGTAGTGTTTCAATGCAGAATGTACCGTTTCAAAGCAGAATCTGTTGTTTCAATGCAGATCTTAGCGTTTCAATGCTGAGCTTACCATTTCAAGTGAGAACATACTATTTCAATGCAGAACTGACCTTTTCAATGGATACCTTAGCTTTTCCATGCATACCTTAGCTTTTCAATGCAGATCTTCACCGTTTCAAAGCAGAACTTAGCGTTTCAATGCAGAACTTAGCTTTTCAATGCAGACTTGCGTTTCAATGCAGACCTTAGCGTTTCAATGCAGAACTTTCCGTTTCAATGCAGAACTTGGCATTTCAAAGCATACCTTAGCCTTTCATTGAGGATCTTTACCGTTTCATAGCAGAACATAGTGTTTCAATGCAGAAATTAGCGTTTCAAAGGCGAACTTATTCTTTCAAGTCAGTCCTCAGTGTTTCAATGTAGGACTTTAGGGCTTCAATGCACAACTTCGAGTTTCAATGCAGAACTTATTCTTTCAATTCTGACCTTAGCGTTTCAATGTAGAACCTAGCGTTTCAATGCACAACTTTGAGTTTCAATGCAGAGCTTAGCCTTTCATCGCCGATCTTTACCGTTTCAAAGCAGAATGTAGCGTTTCAAAGCAGAACTTATTTTTTCAATGCAGACATTAACGTTTCAATGTAGAACTTTAGAGTTTCAATGCACCTTAGGTTCCAAAGCAGAATGTAGTGTTTCAATGCAGAATGTACCGTTTCAAAGCAGAACCTGCTGTTTCAATGCAGATCTTAGCGTTTCAATCCTGAGCTTACCATTTCAAGTGAGAACATACTATTTCAATGCAGAACTGACCTTTTCAATGGATACCTTAGCGTTTCCATGCATACCTTAGCTTTTCAATGCAGATCTTCACCGTTTCAAAGCAGACCTTAGCGTTTCAATGCAGAACTTTCCGTTTCAATGCAGAACTTGGCATTTCAAAGCATACCTTAGCCTTTCATTGAGGATCTTTACCGTTTCATAGCAGAACATAGTGTTTCAATGCAGAAATTAGTGTTTCAAAGGCGAACTTATTCTTTCAAGTCAGTCCTCAGTGTTTCAATGTAGGACTTTAGGGCTTCAATGCACAACTTCGAGTTTCAATGCAGAACTTCGCGTTTCAATGCACAACTTCGAGTTTCAATGCAGAACTTCGCGTTTCAATGCAGAACTTATTCTTTCAATTCTGACCTTAGCGTTTCAATGTAGAACCTAGCGTTTCAATGCACAACTTTGAGTTTCAATGCAGAGCTTAGCCTTTCATCGCCGATCTTTACCGTTTCAAAGCAGAATGTACCGTTTCAAAGCAGAACTTGTTGTTTCAAAGCAGATCTTAGCGTTTCAATGCTGAGCTTACCGTTTCTTGTGAGAACATACCATTTCAAAGTGGAACTGACCTTTTCAATGGATACCTTAGCGTTTCCATGCCTTCCTTAGCTTTTCAATGCAGATCTTCACCGTTTCAAAGCAGAACTTAACGATTAAATGCAGACCTTAGCTTTTCAATGCAGAACTTAGTATTTCATTGCAGAACTTAGTGTTTCATTGCAGAACTTAGCATTTCAATGCAGAACTAAGCATTTCAATACAAATCAACCGTTACAAAGCAGAACTTTGCATTTCACTGCAGAACTTACTGTTTCAATGCAGAACTTTGCGTTTCAATGCAGAACTTAGTGTTTCAATGCAGACCTTAGCTTTTCAATGCAGAACTTAGTATTTCATTGCAGAGCTTAGCGTTTCAATGCAGAACTTAGGGTTTCAATGCAAAATTTAGTGTTTCAATGCAGTACGTAGCGTTTCATTGCAGAACGTAGCATTTCAATGCAGAACTAAGCATTTCAATACAAATCTACCGTTTCAAAGCAGAACTTTGCATTTCAATGCAGAACTTACTGTTTCACTGCAGAACTTTGCGTTTCAATGCTGAACTTTCCGTTTCAAGTGAGAACTTGGCATTTCAACGCATACCTTAGCCTTTCAAGGCGGATCTTTACCGTTTCAAAGCAGAACGTTGCGTTTCAAAGCAGAGCTTAGCGTTTCAAGTGACAAATTCCCGTTTCAATGCAGAACTTAGCGTTTCATTGCAGAGCTTAGCCGTTCAATGCAGAACTTACCGTTTAAATGCAGAACTTACCGTTTCAATGCATAACTTAGCCTTTCAGTGCAGACATTTACCGTTTCAAAGCAGAAGGTAGCATTTCAAATTAGAAGTTATTTTTTCAATGCAGACATTATCGTTTCAATGTAGAACTTTAGAGTTTCAATGCACCTTAGGTTCCAAAGCAGAATGTAGTGTTTCAATGCAGAATGTACCGTTTCAAAGCAGAACCTGCTGTTTCAATGCAGATCTTAGCGTTTCAATGCTGAGCTTACCATTTCAAGTGAGAACATACTATTTCAATGCAGAACTGACCTTTTCAATGGATACCTTAGCGTTTCCATGCATACCTTAGCTTTTCAATGCAGATCTTCACCGTTTCAAAGCAGAACTTAGCGTTTCAATGCAGAACTTAGCTTTTCAATGCAGACTTGTGTTTCAATGCAGACCTTAGCGTTTCAATGCAGAACTTTCCGTTTCAATGCAGAACTTGGCATTTCAAAGCATACCTTAGCCTTTCATTGAGGATCTTTACCGTTTCATAGCAGAACATAGTGTTTCAATGCAGAAATTAGCGTTTCAAAGGCGAACTTATTCTTTCAAGTCAGTCCTCAGTGTTTCAATGTAGGACTTTAGGGCTTCAATGCACAACTTCGAGTTTCAATGCAGAACTTCGCGTTTCAATGCAGAACTTATTCTTTCAATTCTGACCTTAGCGTTTCAATGTAGAACCTAGCGTTTCAATGCACAACTTTGAGTTTCAATGCAGAGCTTAGCCTTTCATCGCCGATCTTTACCGTTTCAAAGCAGAATGTAGCGTTTCAAAGCAGAACTTATTTTTTCAATGCAGACATTAGCGTTTCAATGTAGAACTTTAGAGTTTCAATGCACCTTAGGTTCCAAAGCAGAATGTAGTGTTTCAATGCAGAATGTACCGTTTCAAAGCAGAACCTGCTGTTTCAATGCAGATCTTAGCGTTTCAATGCTGAGCTTACCATTTCAAGTGAGAACATACTATTTCAATGCAGAACTGACCTTTTCAATGGATACCTTAGCGTTTCCATGCATACCTTAGCTTTTCAATGCAGATCTTCACCGTTTCAAAGCAGACCTTAGCGTTTCAATGTAGAACCTAGCGTTTCAATGCACAACTTTGAGTTTCAATGCAGAGCTTAGCCTTTCATCGCCGATCTTTACCGTTTCAAAGCAGAATGTAGCGTTTCAAAGCAGAACTTATTTTTTCAATGCAGACATTAGCGTTTCAATGTAGAACTTTAGAGTTTCAATGCACCTTAGGTTCCAAAGCAGAATGTAGTGTTTCAATGCAGAATGTACCGTTTCAAAGCAGAACCTGCTGTTTCAATGCAGATCTTAGCGTTTCAATGCTGAGCTTACCATTTCAAGTGAGAACATACTATTTCAATGCAGAACTGACCTTTTCAATGGATACCTTAGCGTTTCCATGCATACCTTAGCTTTTCAATGCAGATCTTCACCGTTTCAAAGCAGACCTTAGCGTTTCAATGTAGAACCTAGCGTTTCAATGCACAACTTTGAGTTTCAATGCAGAGCTTACCCTTTCAACGCAGATCTTTATCGTTTCAATGCAGAATGTAGCGTTTCGAAACAGAACTTATTTTTTCAATGCAGACATTAGCGTTTCAATGTAGAACTTTAGAGTTTCAATGCACAACCTTAGTGTTTCAATGCACTTCAGGTTTCAATGCAGAACGTAGTGTTTTAATGCAAAATGTACCGTTTCAAAGCAGAACTTGTTGTTTCAAAGCAGATCTTAGCGTTTCAATGCTGAGCTTACCGTTTCTTGTGAGAACATACCATTTCAAAGTGGAACTGATCTTTTCAATGGATACCTTAGCGTTTCCATGCATACCTTAGCTTTTCAATGCAGATCTTCACCGTTTCAAAGCAGAACTTAACGTTTAAATGCAGACCTTAGCTTTTCAATGCAGAACTTAGTATTTCATTGCAGAACTTAGCGTTTCATTGCAGAACTTAGCATTTCAATGCAGAACTAAGCATTTCAATACAAATCTACCGTTTCAAAGCAGAACTTTGCGTTTCAATGCAGAACTTAGTGTTTCAATGCAGACCTTAGCTTTTCAATGCAGAACTTAGTATTTCATTGCAGAGCTTAGCGTTTCAATGCAGAACTTAGGGTTTCAATGCAGAATTTAGTGTTTCAATGCAGTACGTAGCGTTTCATTGCAGAACTTAGCATTTCAATGCAGAACTAAGCATTTCAATACAAATCTACCGTTTCAAAGCAGAACTTTGCATTTCAATGCAGAACTTACTGTTTCACTGCAGAACTTTGCGTTTCAATGCAGAACTTTCCGTTTCAATGCAGAACTTGGCATTTCAACGCATACCTTAGCCTTTCAAGGTGGATCTTTACCGTTTCAAAGCAGAACGTTGCGTTTCAAAGCAGAGCTTAGCGTTTCAAGTGACAAATTCCCGTTTCAATGCAGAACTTAGCGTTTCATTGCAGAGCTTAGCCGTTCAATGCAGAACTTACCGTTTAAATGCAGAACTTACCGTTTCAATGCATAACTTAGCCTTTCAGTGCAGACATTTACCGTTTCAAAGCAGAAAGTAGCATTTCAAATTAGAAGTTATTTTTTCAATGCAGACATTATCGTTTCAATGTAGAACTTTAGAGTTTCAATGCACCTTAGGTTCCAAAGCAGAATGTAGTGTTTCAATGCAGAATGTACCGTTTCAAAGCAGAACCTGTTGTTTCAATGCAGATCTTAGCGTTTCAATGCTGAGCTTACCATTTCAAGTGAGAACATACTATTTCAATGCAGAACTGACCTTTTCAATGGATACCTTAGCTTTTCCATGCATACCTTAGCTTTTCAATGCAGATCTTCACCGTTTCAAAGCAGAACTTAGCGTTTCAATGCAGAACTTAGCTTTTCAATGCAGACTTGCGTTTCAATGCAGACCTTAGCGTTTCATTGCAGAACTTTCCGTTTCAATGCAGAACTTGGCATTTCAAAGCATACCTTAGCCTTTCATTGAGGATCTTTACCGTTTCATAGCAGAACATAGTGTTTCAATGCAGAAATTAGCGTTTCAAAGGCGAACTTATTCTTTCAAGTCAGTCCTCAGTGTTTCAATGTAGGACTTTAGGGCTTCAATGCACAACTTCGAGTTTCAATGCAGAACTTCGCGTTTCAATGCACAACTTCGAGTTTCAATGCAGAACTTATTCTTTCAATTCTGACCTTAGCGTTTCAATGTAGAACCTAGCGTTTCAATGCACAACTTTGAGTTTCAATGCAGAGCTTAGCCTTTCATCGCCGATCTTTACCGTTTCAAAGCAGAATGTAGCGTTTCAAAGCAGAACTTATTTTTTCAATGCAGACATTAGCGTTTCAATGTAGAACTTTAGAGTTTCAATGCACCTTAGGTTCCAAAGCAGAATGTAGTGTTTCAATGCAGAATGTACCGTTTCAAAGCAGAACCTGCTGTTTCAATGCAGATCTTAGCGTTTCAATGCTGAGCTTACCATTTCAAGTGAGAACATGCTATTTCAATGCAAAACTGACCTTTTCAATGGATACCTTAGCGTTTCCATGCATACCTTAGCTTTTCAATGCAGATCTTCACCGTTTCAAAGCAGACCTTAGCGTTTCAATGTAGAACCTAGCGTTTCAATGCACAACTTCGAGTTTCAATGCAGAGCTTACCCTTTCAACGCAGATCTTTATCGTTTCAATGCAGAATGTAGCGTTTCGAAGCAGAACTTATTTTTTCAATGCAGACATTAGCGTTTCAATGTAGAA
Organism: Lathamus discolor; assembly: GCF_037157495.1. Taxonomy (NCBI): domain Eukaryota; kingdom Metazoa; phylum Chordata; class Aves; order Psittaciformes; family Psittacidae; genus Lathamus; species Lathamus discolor. Next base: position 1,373,651 of record NW_027069383.1, read on the forward strand.
CTTTAGAGTTTCAATGCACAACCTTAGTGTTTCAATGCACTTCAGGTTTCAATGCAGAACGTAGTGTTTTAATGCAAAATGTACCGTTTCAAACCAGAACTTGTTGTTTCAAAGCAGATCTTAGCGTTTCAATGCTGAGCTTACCGTTTCTTGTGAGAACATACCATTTCAAAGTGGAACTGATCTTTTCAATGGATACCTTAGCGTTTCCATGCATACCTTAGCTTTTCAATGCAGATCTTCACCGTTTCAAAGCAGAACTTAACGTTTAAATGCAGACCTTAGCTCTTCAATGCAGAACTTAGTATTTCATTGCAGAACTTAGCGTTTCATTGCAGAACTTAGCATTTCAATACAGAACATAGCATTTCAATACAAATCTACCGTTTCAAAGCAGAACTTTGCATATCAATGCAGAACTTACTATTTCTCTGCAGAACTTTGCGTTTCAATGCAGAACTTAGTGTTTCAATGCAGACCTTAGCTTTTCAATGCAGAACTTCACCGTTTCAAAGCAGACCTTAGCGTTTCAATGCAGGTCTTAGCGTTTCAATGCAGAACTTACCGTTTCAATGCAGAACTTACCGTTTCAATGCAGAACATGGCATTTCAATGCATACCTTAGCCTTTCAATGAGGATCTTTACCGTTTCATAGCAGAACATAGTGTTTCAATGCAGAAATTAGCGTTTCAAAGGCGAACTTATTCTTTCAAGTCAGTCCTCAGTGTTTCAATGTAGGACTTTAGGACATCAATGCACAACTTCGAGTTTCAATGCAGAACTTCGCGTTTCAATGCACAACTTCGAGTTTCAATGCAGAACTTCGCGTTTCAATGCAGAACTTATTCTTTCAATTCTGACCTTAGCGTTTCAATGTAGAACCTAGCGTTTCAATGCACAACTTTGAGTTTCAATGCAGAGCTTAGACTTTCATCACCGATCTTTACCGTTTCAAAGCAGAATGTAGCGTTTCAAAGCAGAACTTATTTTTTCAATGCAGACATTAGCGTTTCAATGTAGAACTTTAGAGTTTCAATGCACTTCAGGTTTCAATGCAGAACGTACCGTTTCAAAGCAGAACCTACCGTTTCAACGCAGAACTTAGCATTTCATTGCAGATCTTAGTGTTTCAATGCTGAGCTTACCGTTTCAAGTGAGAACATACCATTTCAAAGCGGAATTGACATTTTCAATGGATACCTTAGCTTTCCCATGCATACCTTAGCTTTTCAATGCAGATCTTCACCCTTTCAAAGCAGAACTCAGCGTTTCAATGCAGACCTTAGCTTTTCAATGCAGAACTCACCTTTTCAAATCAGAACTTAGTATTTCATTGCAGAGCTTAGCGTTTCAATGCAGAACTTAGCGTTTCAAAGCAGAATTTAGTGTTTCAATGCAGTACGTAGCGTTTCATTGCAAAACTTAGCATTTCAATGCAGAACTTAGCATTTTCATACAGAATCTTCCGTTTCAAAGCAGAACGTTGCATTTCAACGCAGAACTTACTGTTTCACTGCAGAACTTTGCGTTTCAATGCAGAACTTTCCGTTTCAAGTGAGAACTTGGCATTTCAATGCATACCTTAGGCTTTCAATGCGGATCATTACCGTTTCAAAGCAGAACGGAGCGTTTCAAAGCAGAGCTTAGCATTGCAAGTGACAAATTCCCGTTTAAATGCAGAACTTAGTGTTTCATTGCAGAGCTTAGCCTTTCAATGTAAAGCATACAGTTTCAATGCAGAACTTAGTGTTTACTTGCAGAACTTAGCGTTTCAATGAAGAACTTAGCGTTTCATTGCAGAGCTTATGTTTCAATGCAGAACTTAGCGTTTCAATGCAGAACTTAGCGTTTCAATGCAGAACTTATCGTTTAAATGCAGAACGTACCGTTTCAATGCATAACTTAGCCTTTCAGTGCAGACATTTACCGTTTCAAAGCAGAAGGTAGCATTTCAAATTAGAAGTTATTTTTTCAATGCAGACATTATCGTTTCAATGTAGAACTTTAGAGTTTCAATGCACCTTAGGTTCCAAAGCAGAATGTAGTGTTTCAATGCAGAATGTACCGTTTCAAAGCAGAACCTGTTGTTTCAATGCAGATCTTAGCGTTTCAATGCTGAGCTTACCATTTCAAGTGAGAACATACTATTTCAATGCAGAACTGACCTTTTCAATGGATACCTTAGCTTTTCCATGCATACCTTAGCTTTTCAATGCAGATCTTCACCGTTTCAAAGCAGAACTTAGCGTTTCAATGCAGAACTTAGCTTTTCAATGCAGACTTGCGTTTCAATGCAGACCTTAGCGTTTCAATGCAGAACTTTCCGTTTCAATGCAGAACTTGGCATTTCAAAGCATACCTTAGCCTTTCATTGAGGATCTTTACCGTTTCATAGCAGAACATAGTGTTTCAATGCAGAAATTAGCGTTTCAAAGGCGAACTTATTCTTTCAAGTCAGTCCTCAGTGTTTCAATGTAGGACTTTAGGGCTTCAATGCACAACTTCGAGTTTCAATGCAGAACTTATTCTTTCAATTCTGACCTTAGCGTTTCAATGTAGAACCTAGCGTTTCAATGCACAACTTTGAGTTTCAATGCAGAGCTTAGCCTTTCATCGCCGATCTTTACCGTTTCAAAGCAGAATGTAGCGTTTCAAAGCAGAACTTATTTTTTCAATGCAGACATTAACGTTTCAATGTAGAACTTTAGAGTTTCAATGCACCTTAGGTTCCAAAGCAGAATGTAGTGTTTCAATGCAGAATGTACCGTTTCAAAGCAGAACCTGCTGTTTCAATGCAGATCTTAGCGTTTCAATCCTGAGCTTACCATTTCAAGTGAGAACATACTATTTCAATGCAGAACTGACCTTTTCAATGGATACCTTAGCGTTTCCATGCATACCTTAGCTTTTCAATGCAGATCTTCACCGTTTCAAAGCAGAACTTAGCGTTTCAATGCAGAACTTAGCTTTTCAATGCAGACTTGCGTTTCAATGCAGACCTTAGCGTTTCAATGCAGAACTTTCCTTTTCAATGCAGAACTTGGCATTTCAAAGCATACCTTAGCCTTTCATTGAGGATCTTTACCGTTTCATAGCAGAACATAGTGTTTCAATGCAGAAATTAGTGTTTCAAAGGCGAACTTATTCTTTCAAGTCAGTCCTCAGTGTTTCAATGTAGGACTTTAGGGCTTCAATGCACAACTTCGAGTTTCAATGCAGAACTTCGCGTTTCAATGCACAACTTCGAACTTCAATGCAGAACTTCGCGTTTCAATGCAGAACTTATTCTTTCAATTCTGACCTTAGCGTTTCAATGTAGAACCTATCGTTTCAATGCACAACTTTGAGTTTCAATGCAGAGCTTAGCCTTTCATCGCCGATCTTTACCGTTTCAAAGCAGAATGTACCGTTTCAAAGCAGAACTTGTTGTTTCAAAGCAGATCTTAGCGTTTCAATGCTGAGCTTACCGTTTCTTGTGAGAACATACCATTTCAAAGTGGAACTGACCTTTTCAATGGATACCTTAGCGTTTCCATGCCTTCCTTAGCTTTTCAATGCAGATCTTCACCGTTTCAAAGCAGAACTTAACGTTTAAATGCAGACCTTAGCTTTTCAATGCAGAACTTAGTATTTCATTGCAGAACTTAGCGTTTCATTGCAGAACTTAGCATTTCAATGCAGAACTAAGCATTTCAATACAAATCAACCGTTACAAAGCAGAACTTTGCATTTCAATGCAGAACTTACTGTTTCACTGCAGAACTTTGCGTTTCAATGCAGAACTTAGTGTTTCAATGCAGACCTTAGCTTTTCAATGCAGAACTTAGTATTTCATTGCAGAGCTTAGCGTTTCAATGCAGAACTTAGGGTTTCAATGCAGAATTTAGTGTTTCAATGCAGTACGTAGCGTTTCCTTGCAGAACTTAGCATTTCAATGCAGAACTAAGCATTTCAATACAAATCTACCGTTTCAAAGCAGAACTTTGCATTTCAATGCAGAACTTACTGTTTCACTGCAGAACTTTGCGTTTCAATGCTGAACTTTCCGTTTCAAGTGAGAACTTGGCATTTCAACGCATACCTTAGCCTTTCAAGGCGGATCTTTACCGTTTCAAAGCAGAACGTTGCGTTTCAAAGCAGAGCTTAGCGTTTCAAGTGACAAATTCCCGTTTCAATGCAGAACTTAGCGTTTCATTGCAGAACTTTGCATTTCAATGCAGAACTTACTGTTTCACTGCAGAACTTTGCGTTTCAATGCTGAACTTTCCGTTTCAAGTGAGAACTTGGCATTTCAACGCATACCTTAGCCTTTCAAGGCGGATCTTTACCGTTTCAAAGCAGAACGTTGCGTTTCAAAGCAGAGCTTAGCGTTTCAAGTGACAAATTCCCGTTTCAATGCAGAACTTAGCGTTTCATTGCAGAGCTTAGCCGTTCAATGCAGAACTTACCGTTTAAATGCAGAACTTACCGTTTCAATGCATAACTTAGCCTTTCAGTGCAGACATTTACCGTTTCAAAGCAGAAGGTAGCATTTCAAATTAGAAGTTATTTTTTCAATGCAGACATTATCGTTTCAATGTAGAACTTTAGAGTTTCAATGCACCTTAGGTTCCAAAGCAGAATGTAGTGTTTCAATGCAGAATGTACCGTTTCAAAGCAGAACCTGCTGTTTCAATGCAGATCTTAGCGTTTCAATGCTGAGCTTACCATTTCAAGTGAGAACATACTATTTCAATGCAGAACTGACCTTTTCAATGGATACCTTAGCGTTTCCATGCATACCTTAGCTTTTCAATGCAGATCTTCACCGTTTCAAAGCAGAACTTAGCGTTTCAATGCAGAACTTAGCTTTTCAATGCAGACTTGCGTTTCAATGCAGACCTTAGCGTTTCAATGCAGAACTTTCCTTTTCAATGCAGAACTTGGCATTTCAAAGCATACCTTAGCCTTTCATTGAGGATCTTTACCGTTTCATAGCAGAACATAGTGTTTCAATGCAGAAATTAGTGTTTCAAAGGCGAACTTATTCTTTCAAGTCAGTCCTCAGTGTTTCAATGTAGGACTTTAGGGCTTCAATGCACAACTTCGAGTTTCAATGCAGAACTTCGCGTTTCAATGCACAACTTCGAACTTCAATGCAGAACTTCGCGTTTCAATGCAGAACTTATTCTTTCAATTCTGACCTTAGCGTTTCAATGTAGAACCTATCGTTTCAATGCACAACTTTGAGTTTCAATGCAGAGCTTAGCCTTTCATCGCCGATCTTTACCGTTTCAAAGCAGAATGTACCGTTTCAAAGCAGAACTTGTTGTTTCAAAGCAGATCTTAGCGTTTCAATGCTGAGCTTACCGTTTCTTGTGAGAACATACCATTTCAAAGTGGAACTGACCTTTTCAATGGATACCTTAGCGTTTCCATGCCTTCCTTAGCTTTTCAATGCAGATCTTCACCGTTTCAAAGCAGAACTTAACGTTTAAATGCAGACCTTAGCTTTTCAATGCAGAACTTAGTATTTCATTGCAGAACTTAGCGTTTCATTGCAGAACTTAGCATTTCAATGCAGAACTAAGCATTTCAATACAAATCAACCGTTACAAAGCAGAACTTTGCATTTCAATGCAGAACTTACTGTTTCACTGCAGAACTTTGCGTTTCAATGCAGAACTTAGTGTTTCAATGCAGACCTTAGCTTTTCAATGCAGAACTTAGTATTTCATTGCAGAGCTTAGCGTTTCAATGCAGAACTTAGGGTTTCAATGCAGAATTTAGTGTTTCAATGCAGTACGTAGCGTTTCCTTGCAGAACTTAGCATTTCAATGCAGAACTAAGCATTTCAATACAAATCTACCGTTTCAAAGCAGAACTTTGCATTTCAATGCAGAACTTACTGTTTCACTGCAGAACTTTGCGTTTCAATGCTGAACTTTCCGTTTCAAGTGAGAACTTGGCATTTCAACGCATACCTTAGCCTTTCAAGGCGGATCTTTACCGTTTCAAAGCAGAACGTTGCGTTTCAAAGCAGAGCTTAGCGTTTCAAGTGACAAATTCCCGTTTCAATGCAGAACTTAGCGTTTCATTGCAGAACTTTGCATTTCAATGCAGAACTTACTGTTTCACTGCAGAACTTTGCGTTTCAATGCTGAACTTTCCGTTTCAAGTGAGAACTTGGCATTTCAACGCATACCTTAGCCTTTCAAGGCGGATCTTTACCGTTTCAAAGCAGAACGTTGCGTTTCAAAGCAGAGCTTAGCGTTTCAAGTGACAAATTCCCGTTTCAATGCAGAACTTAGCGTTTCATTGCAGAGCTTAGCCGTTCAATGCAGAACTTACCGTTTAAATGCAGAACTTACCGTTTCAATGCATAACTTAGCCTTTCAGTGCAGACATTTACCGTTTCAAAGCAGAAGGTAGCATTTCAAATTAGAAGTTATTTTTTCAATGCAGACATTATCGTTTCAATGTAGAACTTTAGAGTTTCAATGCACCTTAGGTTCCAAAGCAGAATGTAGTGTTTCAATGCAGAATGTACCGTTTCAAAGCAGAACCTGCTGTTTCAATGCAGATCTTAGCGTTTCAATGCTGAGCTTACCATTTCAAGTGAGAACATACTATTTCAATGCAGAACTGACCTTTTCAATGGATACCTTAGCGTTTCCATGCATACCTTAGCTTTTCAATGCAGATCTTCACCGTTTCAAAGCAGAACTTAGCGTTTCAATGCAGAACTTAGCTTTTCAATGCAGACTTGTGTTTCAATGCAGACCTTAGCGTTTCAATGCAGAACTTTCCGTTTCAATGCAGAACTTGGCATTTCAAAGCATACCTTAGCCTTTCATTGAGGATCTTTACCGTTTCATAGCAGAACATAGTGTTTCAATGCAGAAATTAGCGTTTCAAAGGCGAACTTATTCTTTCAAGTCAGTCCTCAGTGTTTCAATGTAGGACTTTAGGGCTTCAATGCACAACTTCGAGTTTCAATGCAGAACTTCGCGTTTCAATGCAGAACTTATTCTTTCAATTCTGACCTTAGCGTTTCAATGTAGAACCTAGCGTTTCAATGCACAACTTTGAGTTTCAATGCAGAGCTTAGCCTTTCATCGCCGATCTTTACCGTTTCAAAGCAGAATGTAGCGTTTCAAAGCAGAACTTATTTTTTCAATGCAGACATTAGCGTTTCAATGTAGAACTTTAGAGTTTCAATGCACCTTAGGTTCCAAAGCAGAATGTAGTGTTTCAATGCAGAATGTACCGTTTCAAAGCAGAACCTGCTGTTTCAATGCAGATCTTAGCGTTTCAATGCTGAGCTTACCATTTCAAGTGAGAACATACTATTTCAATGCAGAACTGACCTTTTCAATGGATACCTTAGCGTTTCCATGCATACCTTAGCTTTTCAATGCAGATCTTCACCGTTTCAAAGCAGACCTTAGCGTTTCAATGTAGAACCTAGCGTTTCAATGCACAACTTTGAGTTTCAATGCAGAGCTTAGCCTTTCATCGCCGATCTTTACCGTTTCAAAGCAAAATGTAGCGTTTCAAAGCAGAACTTATTTTTTCAATGCAGACATTAGCGTTTCAATGTAGAACTTTAGAGTTTCAATGCACAACCTTAGTGTTTCAATGCACTTCAGGTTTCAATGCAGAACGTAGTGTTTTAATGCAAAATGTACCGTTTCAAAGCAGAACTTGTTGTTTCAAAGCAGATCTTAGCGTTTCAATGCTGAGCTTACCGTTTCTTGTGAGAACATACCATTTCAAAGTGGAACTGATCTTTTCAATGGATACCTTAGCGTTTCCATGCATACCTTAGCTTTTCAATGCAGATCTTCACCGTTTCAAAGCAGAACTTAACGTTTAAATGCAGACCTTAGCTTTTCAATGCAGAACTTAGTATTTCATTGCAGAACTTAGCGTTTCATTGCAGAACTTAGCATTTCAATGCAGAACTAAGCATTTCAATACAAATCTACCGTTTCAAAGCAGAACTTTGCGTTTCAATGCAGAACTTAGTGTTTCAATGCAGACCTTAGCTTTTCAATGCAGAACTTAGTATTTCATTGCAGAGCTTAGCGTTTCAATGCAGAACTTAGGGTTTCAATGCAGAATTTAGTGTTTCAATGCAGTACGTAGCGTTTCATTGCAGAACTTAGCATTTCAATGCAGAACTAAGCATTTCAATACAAATCTACCGTTTCAAAGCAGAACTTTGCATTTCAATGCAGAACTTACTGTTTCACTGCAGAACTTTGCGTTTCAATGCTGAACTTTCCGTTTCAAGTGAGAACTTGGCATTTCAACGCATACCTTAGCCTTTCAAGGTGGATCTTTACCGTTTCAAAGCAGAACGTTGCGTTTCAAAGCAGAGCTTAGCGTTTCAAGTGACAAATTCCCGTTTCAATGCAGAACTTAGCGTTTCATTGCAGAGCTTAGCCGTTCAATGCAGAACTTACCGTTTAAATGCAGAACTTACCGTTTCAATGCATAACTTAGCCTTTCAGTGCAGACATTTACCGTTTCAAAGCAGAAAGTAGCATTTCAAATTAGAAGTTATTTTTTCAATGCAGACATTTTCGTTTCAATGTAGAACTTTAGAGTTTCAATGCACCTTAGGTTCCAAAGCAGAATGTAGTGTTTCAATGCAGAATGTACCGTTTCAAAGCAGAACCTGTTGTTTCAATGCAGATCTTAGCGTTTCAATGCTGAGCTTACCATTTCAAGTGAGAACATACTATTTCAATGCAGAACTGACCTTTTCAATGGATACCTTAGCTTTTCCATGCATACCTTAGCTTTTCAATGCAGATCTTCACCGTTTCAAAGCAGAACTTAGCGTTTCAATGCAGAACTTAGCTTTTCAATGCAGACTTGCGTTTCAATGCAGACCTTAGCGTTTCATTGCAGAACTTTCCGTTTCAATGCAGAACTTGGCATTTCAAAGCATACCTTAGCCTTTCATTGAGGATCTTTACCGTTTCATAGCAGAACATAGTGTTTCAATGCAGAAATTAGCGTTTCAAAGGCGAACTTATTCTTTCAAGTCAGTCCTCAGTGTTTCAAAGTAGGACTTTAGGGCTTCAATGCACAACTTCGAGTTTCAATGCAGAACTTCGCGTTTCAATGCACAACTTCGAGTTTCAATGCAGAACTTATTCTTTCAATTCTGACCTTAGCGTTTCAATGTAGAACCTAGCGTTTCAATGCACAACTTTGAGTTTCAATGCAGAGCTTAGCCTTTCATCGCCGATCTTTACCGTTTCAAAGCAGAATGTAGCGTTTCAAAGCAGAACTTATTTTTTCAATGCAGACATTAGCGTTTCAATGTAGAACTTTAGAGTTTCAATGCACCTTAGGTTCCAAAGCAGAATGTAGTGTTTCAATGCAGAATGTACCGTTTCAAAGCAGAACCTGTTGTTTCAATGCAGATCTTAGCGTTTCAATGCTGAGCTTACCATTTCAAGTGAGAACATACTATTTCAATGCAGAACTGACCTTTTCAATGGATACCTTAGCTTTTCCATGCATACCTTAGCTTTTCAATGCAGATCTTCACCGTTTCAAAGCAGAACTTAGCGTTTCAATGCAGAACTTAGCTTTTCAATGCAGACTTGCGTTTCAATGCAGGTCTTAGCGTTTCATTGCAGAACTTTCCGTTTCAATGCAGAACTTGGCATTTCAAAGCATACCTTAGCCTTTCATTGAGGATCTTTACCGTTTCATAGCAGAACATAGTGTTTCAATGCAGAAATTAGCGTTTCAAAGGCGAACTTATTCTTTCAAGTCAGTCCTCAGTGTTTCAAAGTAGGACTTTAGGGCTTCAATGCACAACTTCGAGTTCCAATGCAGAACTTCGCGTTTCAATGCACAACTTCGAGTTTCAATGCAGAACTTATTCTTTCAATTCTGACCTTAGCGTTTCAATGTAGAACCTAGCGTTTCAATGCACAACTTTGAGTTTCAATGCAGAGCTTAGCCTTTCATCGCCGATCTTTACCGTTTCAAAGCAGAATGTAGCGTTTCAAAGCAGAACTTATTTTTTCAATGCAGACATTAGCGTTTCAATGTAGAACTTTAGAGTTTCAATGCACCTTAGGTTCCAAAGCAGAATGTAGTGTTTCAATGCAGAATGTACCGTTTCAAAGCAGAACCTGCTGTTTCAATGCAGATCTTAGCGTTTCAATGCTGAGCTTACCATTTCAAGTGAGAACATGCTATTTCAATGCAAAACTGACCTTTTCAATGGATACCTTAGCGTTTCCATGCATACCTTAGCTTTTCAATGCAGATCTTCACCGTTTCAAAGCAGACCTTAGCGTTTCAATGTAGAACCTAGCGTTTCAATGCACAACTTTGAGTTTCAATGCAGAGCTTACCCTTTCAACGCAGATCTTTATCGTTTCAATGCAGAATGTAGCGTTTCGAAGCAGAACTTATTTTTTCAATGCAGACATTAGCGTTTCAATGTAGAACTTTAGGGTTTCAATGCACAACCTTAGTGTTTCAATGCACTTCAGGTTTCAATGCAGAACGTAGTGTTTTAATGCAAAATGTACCGTTTCAAAGCAGAACTTGTTGTTTCAAAGCAGATCTTAGCGTTTCAATGCTGAGCTTACCGTTTCTTGTGAGAACATACCATTTCAAAGTGGAACTGATCTTTTCAATGGATACCTTAGCGTTTCCATGCATACCTTAGCTTTTCAATGCAGATCTTCACCGTTTCAAAGCAGAACTTAACGTTTAAATGCAGACCTTAGCTCTTCAATGCAGAACTTAGTATTTCATTGCAGAACTTAGCGTTTCATTGCAGAACTTAGCATTTCAATACAGAACATAGCATTTCAATACAAATCTACCGTTTCAAAGCAGAACTTTGCATATCAATGCAGAACTTACTATTTCTCTGCAGAACTTTGCGTTTCAATGCAGAACTTAGTGTTTCAATGCAGACCTTAGCTTTTCAATGCAGAACTTCACCGATTCAAAGCAGACCTTAGCGTTTCAATGCAGGTCTTAGCGTTTCAATGCAGAACTTACCGTTTCAATGCAGAACTTACCGTTTCAATGCAGAACATGGCATTTCAATGCATACCTTAGCCTTTCAATGAGGATCTTTACCGTTTCATAGCAGAACATAGTGTTTCAATGCAGAAATTAGCGTTTCAAAGGCGAACTTATTCTTTCAAGTCAGTCCTCAGTGTTTCAATGTAGGACTTTAGGACATCAATGCACAACTTCGAGTTTCAATGCAGAACTTCGCGTTTCAATGCACAACTTCGAGTTTCAATGCAGAACTTCGCGTTTCAATGCAGAACTTATTCTTTCAATTCTGACCTTAGCGTTTCAATGTAGAACCTAGCGTTTCAATGCACAACTTTGAGTTTCAATGCAGAGCTTAGACTTTCATCACCGATCTTTACCGTTTCAAAGCAGAATGTAGCGTTTCAAAGCAGAACTTATTTTTTCAATGCAGACATTAGCGTTTCAATGTAGAACTTTAGAGTTTCAATGCACTTCAGGTTTCAATGCAGAACGTACCGTTTCAAAGCAGAACCTACCGTTTCAACGCAGAACTTAGCATTTCATTGCAGATCTTAGTGTTTCAATGCTGAGCTTACCGTTTCAAGTGAGAACATACCATTTCAAAGCGGAATTGACATTTTCAATGGATACCTTAGCTTTCCCATGCATACCTTAGCTTTTCAATGCAGATCTTCACCCTTTCAAAGCAGAACTCAGCGTTTCAATGCAGACCTTAGCTTTTCAATGCAGAACTCACCTTTTCAAATCAGAACTTAGTATTTCATTGCAGAGCTTAGCGTTTCAATGCAGAACTTAGCGTTTCAAAGCAGAATTTAGTGTTTCAATGCAGTACGTAGCGTTTCATTGCAAAACTTAGCATTTCAATGCAGAACTTAGCATTTTCATACAGAATCTTCCGTTTCAAAGCAGAACGTTGCATTTCAACGCAGAACTTACTGTTTCACTGCAGAACTTTGCGTTTCAATGCAGAACTTTCCGTTTCAAGTGAGAACTTGGCATTTCAATGCATACCTTAGCCTTTCAATGCGGATCATTACCGTTTCAAAGCAGAACGGAGCGTTTCAAAGCAGAGCTTAGCATTGCAAGTGACAAATTCCCGTTTAAATGCAGAACTTAGTGTTTCATTGCAGAGCTTAGCCTTTCAATGTAAAGCATACAGTTTCAATGCAGAACTTAGCGTTTACTTGCAGAACTTAGCGTTTCAATGAAGAACTTAGCGTTTCATTGCAGAGCTTATGTTTCAATGCAGAACTTAGCTTTTCAATGCAGAACTTAGCGTTTCAATGCAGAACTTATCGTTTAAATGCAGAACGTACCGTTTCAATGCATAACTTAGCCTTTCAGTGCAGACATTTACCGTTTCAAAGCAGAAGGTAGCATTTCAAATTAGAAGTTATTTTTTCAATGCAGACATTATCGTTTCAATGTAGAACTTTAGAGTTTCAATGCACCTTAGGTTCCAAAGCAGAATGTAGTGTTTCAATGCAGAATGTACCGTTTCAAAGCAGAACCTGTTGTTTCAATGCAGATCTTAGCGTTTCAATGCTGAGCTTACCATTTCAAGTGAGAACATACTATTTCAATGCAGAACTGACCTTTTCAATGGATACCTTAGCTTTTCCATGCATACTTTAGCTTTTCAATGCAGATCTTCACCGTTTCAAAGCAGAACTTAGCGTTTCAATGCAGAACTTAGCTTTTCAATGCAGACTTGCGTTTCAATGCAGACCTTAGCGTTTCAATGCAGAACTTTCCGTTTCAATGCAGAACTTGGCATTTCAAAGCATACCTTAGCCTTTCATTGAGGATCTTTACCGTTTCATAGCAGAACATAGTGTTTCAATGCAGAAATTAGCGTTTCAAAGGCGAACTTATTCTTTCAAGTCAGTCCTCAGTGTTTCAATGTAGGACTTTAGGGCTTCAATGCACAACTTCGAGTTTCAATGCAGAACTTATTCTTTCAATTCTGACCTTAGCGTTTCAATGTAGAACCTAGCGTTTCAATGCACAACTTTGAGTTTCAATGCAGAGCTTAGCCTTTCATCGCCGATCTTTACCGTTTCAAAGCAGAATGTAGCGTTTCAAAGCAGAACTTATTTTTTCAATGCAGACATTAACGTTTCAATGTAGAACTTTAGAGTTTCAATGCACCTTAGGTTCCAAAGCAGAATGTAGTGTTTCAATGCAGAATGTACCGTTTCAAAGCAGAACCTGCTGTTTCAATGCAGATCTTAGCGTTTCAATCCTGAGCTTACCATTTCAAGTGAGAACATACTATTTCAATGCAGAACTGACCTTTTCAATGGATACCTTAGCGTTTCCATGCATACCTTAGCTTTTCAATGCAGATCTTCACCGTTTCAAAGCAGAACTTAGCGTTTCAATGCAGAACTTAGCTTTTCAATGCAGACTTGCGTTTCAATGCAGACCTTAGCGTTTCAATGCAGAACTTTCCGTTTCAATGCAGAACTTGGCATTTCAAAGCATACCTTAGCCTTTCATTGAGGATCTTTACCGTTTCATAGCAGAACATAGTGTTTCAATGCAGAAATTAGTGTTTCAAAGGCGAACTTATTCTTTCAAGTCAGTCCTCAGTGTTTCAATGTAGGACTTTAGGGCTTCAATGCACAACTTCGAGTTTCAATGCAGAACTTCGCGTTTCAATGCACAACTTCGAACTTCAATGCAGAACTTCGCGTTTCAATGCAGAACTTATTCTTTCAATTCTGACCTTAGCGTTTCAATGTAGAACCTAGCGTTTCAATGCACAACTTTGAGTTTCAATGCAGAGCTTAGCCTTTCATCGCCGATCTTTACCGTTTCAAAGCAGAATGTACCGTTTCAAAGCAGAACTTGTTGTTTCAAAGCAGATCTTAGCGTTTCAATGCTGAGCTTACCGTTTCTTGTGAGAACATACCATTTCAAAGTGGAACTGACCTTTTCAATGGATACCTTAGCGTTTCCATGCCTTCCTTAGCTTTTCAATGCAGATCTTCACCGTTTCAAAGCAGAACTTAACGTTTAAATGCAGACCTTAGCTTTTCAATGCAGAACTTAGTATTTCATTGCAGAACATAGCGTTTCATTGCAGAACTTAGCATTTCAATGCAGAACTAGGCATTTCAATACAAATCAACCGTTACAAAGCAGAACTTTGCATTTCAATGCAGAACTTACTGTTTCACTGCAGAACTTTGCGTTTCAATGCAGAACTTAGTGTTTCAATGCAGACCTTAGCTTTTCAATGCAGAACTTAGTATTTCATTGCAGAGCTTAGCGTTTCAATGCAGAACTTAGGGTTTCAATGCAGAATTTAGTGTTTCAATGCAGTACGTAGCGTTTCATTGCAGAACTTAGCATTTCAATGCAGAACTAAGCATTTCAATACAAATCTACCGTTTCAAAGCAGAACTTTGCATTTCAATGCAGAACTTACTGTTTCACTGCAGAACTTTGCGTTTCAATGCTGAACTTTCCGTTTCAAGTGAGAACTTGGCATTTCAACGCATACCTTAGCCTTTCAAGGCGGATCTTTACCGTTTCAAAGCAGAACGTTGCGTTTCAAAGCAGAGCTTAGCGTTTCAAGTGACAAATTCCCGTTTCAATGCAGAACTTAGCGTTTCATTGCAGAACTTTGCATTTCAATGCAGAACTTACTGTTTCACTGCAGAACTTTGCGTTTCAATGCTGAACTTTCCGTTTCAAGTGAGAACTTGGCATTTCAACGCATACCTTAGCCTTTCAAGGCGGATCTTTACCGTTTCAAAGCAGAACGTTGCGTTTCAAAGCAGAGCTTAGCGTTTCAAGTGACAAATTCCCGTTTCAATGCAGAACTTAGCGTTTCATTGCAGAGCTTAGCCGTTCAATGCAGAACTTACCGTTTAAATGCAGAACTTACCGTTTCAATGCATAACTTAGCCTTTCAGTGCAGACATTTACCGTTTCAAAGCAGAAGGTAGCATTTCAAATTAGAAGTTATTTTTTCAATGCAGACATTATCGTTTCAATGTAGAACTTTAGAGTTTCAATGCACCTTAGGTTCCAAAGCAGAATGTAGTGTTTCAATGCAGAATGTACCGTTTCAAAGCAGAACCTGCTGTTTCAATGCAGATCTTAGCGTTTCAATGCTGAGCTTACCATTTCAAGTGAGAACATACTATTTCAATGCAGAACTGACCTTTTCAATGGATACCTTAGCTTTTCCATGCATACCTTAGCTTTTCAATGCAGATCTTCACCGTTTCAAAGCAGAACTTAGCGTTTCAATGCAGAACTTAGCTTTTCAATGCAGACTTGCGTTTCAATGCAGACCTTAGCGTTTCAATGCAGAACTTTCCGTTTCAATGCAGAACTTGGCATTTCAAAGCATACCTTAGCCTTTCATTGAGGATCTTTACCGTTTCATAGCAGAACATAGTGTTTCAATGCAGAAATTAGCGTTTCAAAGGCGAACTTATTCTTTCAAGTCAGTCCTCAGTGTTTCAATGTAGGACTTTAGGGCTTCAATGCACAACTTCGAGTTTCAATGCAGAACTTCGCGTTTCAATGCAGAACTTATTCTTTCAATTCTGACCTTAGCGTTTCAATGTAGAACCTAGCGTTTCAATGCACAACTTTGAGTTTCAATGCAGAGCTTAGCCTTTCATCGCCGATCTTTACCGTTTCAAAGCAAAATGTAGCGTTTCAAAGCAGAACTTATTTTTTCAATGCAGACATTAGCGTTTCAATGTAGAACTTTAGAGTTTCAATGCACAATCTTAGTGTTCCAATGCACTTCAGGTTTCAATGCAGAAAGTAGCGTTTTAATGCAAAATGTACCGTTTCAAAGCAGAACTTGTTGTTTCAAAGCAGATCTTAGCGTTTCAATGCTGATCTTACCGTTTCTTGTGAGAACATACCAGTTCAAAGTGGAATTGACATTTTCAATGGATACCTTAGCTTTTCCATGCATACCTTA
Organism: Lathamus discolor; assembly: GCF_037157495.1. Classification (NCBI taxonomy): domain Eukaryota; kingdom Metazoa; phylum Chordata; class Aves; order Psittaciformes; family Psittacidae; genus Lathamus; species Lathamus discolor. The sequence continues at coordinate 1,389,646 of NW_027069383.1, forward strand.
GCTTTTCAATGCAGATCTTCACCGTTTGAAAGCAGAACTTAGCGTTTCAATGCAGACCTTAGCTTTTCAATGCAGAACTTAGTATTTCATTGCAGAACTTAGCGTTTCATTGCAGAACTTAGCATTTCAATACAGAACATAGCATTTCAATACAAATCTACCGTTTCAAAGCAGAGCTTTGCATATCAATGCAGAACTTACTGTTTCACTGCAGAACTTTGCGTTTCAATGCAGAACTTAGTGTTTCAATGCAGACCTTAGCTTTTCAATGCAGAACTTAGTATTTCATTGCAGAGCTTAGCGTTTCAATGCAGAACTTAGGGTGTCAATGCAGAATTTAGTGTTTCAATGCAGTACGTAGCGTTTCATTGCAGAACTTAGCATTTCAATGCAGAACTAAGCATTTCAATACAAATCTACCGTTTCAAAGCAGAACTTTGCATTTCAATGCAGAACTTACTGTTTCACTGCAGAACTTTCCGTTTCAAGTGAGAACTTGGCATTTCAATGCATACCTTAGCCTTTCAAGGCGGATCTTTACCGTTTCAAAGCAGAACGTTGCGTTTCAAAGCAGAGCTTAGCGTTTCAAGTGACAAATTCCCGTTTCAATGCAGAACTTATCGTTTCATTGCAGAGCTTAGCCGTTCAATGCAGAACTTACCGTTTAAATGCAGAACATACCGTTTCAATGCATAACTTAGCCTTTCAGTGCAGACATTTACCGTTTCAAAGCAGAACGAATCATTTCAAATTAGAAGTTATTTTTTCAATGCAGACATTATCGTTTCAATGTAGAACTTTAGAGTTTCAATGCACCTTAGGTTCCGAAGCAGAATGTAGTGTTTCAATGCAGAATGTACCGTTTCAAAGCAGAACCTGTTGTTTCAATGCAGATCTTAGCATTTCAATGCTGAGCTTACCATTTCAAGTGAGAACATGCTATTTCAATGCAGAACTGACCTTTTCAATGGATACCTTAGCGTTTCCATGCATACCTTAGCGTTTCAATGCCGATCTTCACCGTTTCAAAGCAGAACTTAGCGTTTCAATGCAGATTTTCATTGTTTCAAAGCAGAACTTAGCGTTTCAATGCAGGTCTTAGCGTTTCAATGCAGAACTTCCGTTTCAATGCAGAACTTACCGTTTCAATGCAGAACATGGCATTTCAATGCATACCTTAGCCTTTCAATGAGGATCTTTACCGTTTCATAGCAGAACATAGTGTTTCAATGCAGAAATTAGCGTTTCAAAGGCGATCTTATTCTTTCAAGTCAGTCCTCAGTGTTTAAATGCAGAACTTCACGTTTCAATGAAGAACTCAGCGTTTCAATGCAGATCTTAGCGTTTCAATGAAGAACTTATTCTTTCAATTCTGACCTTAGTGTTTCAATGTAGAACCTAGCGTTTCAATGCACAACTTTGAGTTTCAATGCAGAGCTTAGCCTTTCATCGCCGATCTTTATCATTTCAATGCAGAATGTAGTGTTTCAATGCAGAACTTATTTTTTCAATGCAGACATTAGCGTTTCAATGTAGAACTTTAGAGTTTCAATGCACCTTAGGTTCCAAAGAAGAATGTAGTGTTTCAATGCAGAATGTACCGTTTCAAAGCAGAACCTGTTGTTTCAACGCAGATCTTAGCGTTTCAATGCTGAGCTTACCATTTCAAGTGAGAACATACTATTTCAATGCAGAACTGACCTTTTCAATGGATACCTTAGCGTTTCCATGCATACCTTAGCTTTTCAATGCAGATCTTCACAGTTTCAAAGCAGAACTTAGCGTTTCAATGCAGAACTTAGCGTTTCAATGAAGAACTTATTCTTTCAATTCTGACCTTAGCGTTTCAATGTAGAACCTAGCGTTTCAATGCACAACTTTGAGTTTCAATGCTGAGCTTAGCCTTTCATCGCCGATCTTTACCGTTTCAAAGCAGAATGTAGTGTTTCAAAGCAGAACTTATTTTTTCAATGCAGACATTAGCGTTTCAATGTAGAACTTTAGAGTTTCAATGCACCTTAGGTTCCAAAGCAGAATGTAGTGTTTCAATGCAGAATGTACCGTTTCAAAGCAGAACCTGTTGTTTCAATGCAGATCTTAGCGTTTCAATGCTGAGCTTACCATTTCAAGTGAGAACATACTATTTCAATGCAGAACTGACCTTTTCAATGGATACCTTAGCGTTTCCATGCATACCTTAGCTTTTCAATGCAGATCTTCACCGTTTCAAAGCAGAACTTAGTGTTTCAATGCAGACCTTAGCGTTTCAATGTAGAACCTAGCGTTTCAATGCACAACTTTGAGTTTCAATGCAGAGCTTACCCTTTCAACGCAGATCTTTATCGTTTCAATGCAGAATGTAGCGTTTCAAAGCAGAACTTATTTTTTCAATGCAGACATTAGCGTTTCAATGTAGAACTTTAGAGTTTCAATGCACAACCTTAGTGTTTCAATGCACTTCAGGTTTCAATGCAGAAAGTAGCGTTTTAATGCAAAATGTACCGTTTCAAAGCAGAACTTGTTGTTTCAAAGCAGATCTTAGCGTTTCAATGCTGAGCTTACCGTTTCTTGTGAGAATGTACCATTTCAATGTGGAATTGACATTTTCAATGGATACCTTAGCTTTTCCATGCATACCTTAGCTTTTCAATGCAGATCTTCACCGTTTCAAAGCAGAACTTAGCGTTTCAATGCAGAACTTAGCTTTTCAATGCAGAACTTGTGTTTCAATGCAGAACTTAGCGTTTCATTGCAGAACTTAGCATTTCAATACAGAACATAGCATTTCAATACAAATCTACCGTTTCAAAGCAGAGCTTTGCATATCAATGCAGAACTTACTGTTTCACTGCAGAACTTTGCGTTTCAATGCAGAACTTAGTGTTTCAATGCAAACCTTAGCTTTTCAATGCAGAACTTAGTATTTCATTGCAGAGCTTAGCGTTTCAATGCAGAACTTAGGGTGTCAAGGCAGAATTTAGAGTTTCAATTCAATACGTAGCGTTTCATTGCAGAACTTAGCATTTCAATGCAGAACATAGCATTTCAATACAAATCTACCGTTTCAAAGCAGAACTTTGCATTTCAATGCAGAACTTACTGTTTCACTGCAGAACTTTCCGTTTCAAGTGAGAACTTGGCATTTCAATGCATACCTTAGCCTTTCAAGGCGGATCTTTACCGTTTCAAAGCAGAACGTTGCGTTTCAAAGCAGAGCTTAGCGTTTCAAGTGACAAATTCCCGTTTCAATGCAGAACTTAGCGTTTCATTGCAGAGCTTAGCCGTTCAATGCAGAACTTACCGTTTAAATGCAGAACTTACCGTTTCAATGCATAACTTAGCCTTTCAGTGCAGACATTTACCGTTTCAAAGCAGAAGGTAGCATTTCAAATTAGAAGTTATTTTTTCAATGCAGACATTATCGTTTCAATGTAGAACTTTAGAGTTTCAATGCACCTTAGGTTCCAAAGCAGAATGTAGTGTTTCAATGCAGAATGTACCGTTTCAAAGCAGAACCTGTTGTTTCAACGCAGATCTTAGCGTTTCAATGCTGAGCTTACCATTTCAAGAGAGAACATGCTATTTCAATGCAGAACTGACCTTTTCAATGGATACCTTAGCGTTTCCATGCACACCTTAGCTTTTCAATGCAGATCTTCACCGTTTCAAAGCAGAACTTAGCGTTTCAATGCAGATTTTCATTGTTTCAAAGCAGACTCAGCGTTTCAATGCAGGTCTTAGCGTTTCAATGCAGAACTTCCGTTTCAATGCAGAACTTACCGTTTCAATGCAGAACATGGCATTTCAAAGCATACCTTAGCCTTTCAATGAGGATCTTTACCGTTTCATAGCAGAACATAGTGTTTCAATGCAGAAATTAGCGTTTCAAAGGCGAACTTATTCTTTCAAGTCAGTCCTCAGTGTTTCAATGTAGGACTTTAGGGCTTCAATGCACAACTTCGAGTTTCAATGCAGAACTTCGCATTTCAATGAAGAACTCAGCGTTTCAATGCAGATCTTAGCGTTTCAATGAAGAACTTATTCTTTCAATTCTGACCTTAGCGTTTCAATGTAGAACCTAGCGTTTCAATGCACAACTTTGAGTTTCAATGCAGAGCTTAGCCTTTCATCGCCGATCTTTACCGTTTCAAAGCAGAACGTAACATTCCAAATTAGAAGTTATTTTTTCAATGCAGACATTATCGTTTCAATGTAGAACTTTAGAGTTTCAATGCTCCTTAGGTTCCAAAGCAGAATGTAGTGTTTCAGTGCAGAATGTACCGTTTCAAAGCAGAACCTGCTGTTTCAATGCAGATCTTAGCGTTTCAATGCTGAGCTTAGCGTTTCAAGTGAGAACATACTATTTCAATGCAGAACTGATCTTTTCAATGGATACCTTAGCGTTTCCATGCATACCATAGCTTTTCAATGCAGATCTTCACAGTTTCAAAGCAGAACTTAGCGTTTCAATGCAGACCTTAGCTTTTCAAATCAGAACTTAGTATTTCATTGCAGAACTTAGCGTTTCATAGCAGAACTTAGCATTTCAATGCAGAACATAGCATTTCAATACAAATCTACCGTTTCAATGCAGAACTTTGCATTTTAATGCAGAACTTACCGTTTCAATGCAGAACTTGGCATTTCAATGCATACCTTAGCCTTTCAATGAGGATCTTTACCGTTTCATAGCAGAACATAGTGTTTCAATGCAGAAATTAGCGTTTCAAAGGCGAACTTATTCTTTCAAGACAGTCCTCAGTGTTTCAATGTAGGACTTTAGGGCTTCAATGCACAACTTCGAGTTTCAATGCAGAACTTCGCGTTTCAATGCAGAACTTAGCGTTTCAATGCAGATCTTAGCGTTTCAATGCAGAACTTAGCTTTTCAATGCAGACTTGCGTTTCAATGCAGACCTTAGCGTTTCAATGCAGAACTTTCCGTTTCAATGCAGAACTTGGCATTTCAAAGCATACCTTAGCCTTTCATTGAGGATCTTTACCGTTTCATAGCAGAACATAGTGTTTCAATGCAGAAATTAGCGTTTCAAAGGCGAACTTATTCTTTCAAGTCAGTCCTCAGTGTTTCAATGTAGGACTTTAGGGCTTCAATGCACAACTTCGAGTTTCAATGCAGAACTTCGCATTTCAATGAAGAACTCAGCGTTTCAATGCAGATCTTAGCGTTTCAATGAAGAACTTATTCTTTCAATTCTGACCTTAGCGTTTCAATGTAGAACCTAGCGTTTCAATGCACAACTTTGAGTTTCAATGCAGAGCTTAGCCTTTCATCGCCGATCTTTACCGTTTCAAAGCAGAACGTAACATTCCAAATTAGAAGTTATTTTTTCAATGCAGACATTATCGTTTCAATGTAGAACTTTAGAGTTTCAATGCTCCTTAGGTTCCAAAGCAGAATGTAGTGTTTCAGTGCAGAATGTACCGTTTCAAAGCAGAACCTGTTGTTTCAATGCAGATCTTAGCGTTTCAATGCTGAGCTTAGCGTTTCAAGTGAGAACATACTATTTCAATGCAGAACTGATCTTTTCAATGGATACCTTAGCGTTTCCATGCATACCATAGCTTTTCAATGCAGATCTTCACAGTTTCAAAGCAGAACTTAGCGTTTCAATGCAGACCTTAGCTTTTCAAATCAGAACTTAGTATTTCATTGCAGAACTTAGCGTTTCATAGCAGAACTTAGCATTTCAATGCAGAACATAGCATTTCAATACAAATCTACCGTTTCAATGCAGAACTTTGCATTTTAATGCAGAACTTACCGTTTCAATGCAGAACTTGGCATTTCAATGCATACCTTAGCCTTTCAATGAGGATCTTTACCGTTTCATAGCAGAACATAGTGTTTCAATGCAGAAATTAGCGTTTCAAAGGCGAACTTATTCTTTCAAGACAGTCCTCAGTGTTTCAATGTAGGACTTTAGGGCTTCAATGCACAACTTCGAGTTTCAATGCAGAACTTCGCGTTTCAATGCAGAACTTAGCGTTTCAATGCAGATCTTAGCGTTTCAATGAAGAACTTATTCTTTCAATTCTGACCTTAGCGTTTCAATGTAGAACCTAGCGTTTCAATGCACAACTTTGAGTTTCAATGCAGAGCTTAGCCTTTCATCGCCGATCTTTACCGTTTCAAAGCAGAATGTAGCGTTTCAAAGCAGAAGTTATTTTTTAAATGCAGACATTAGCGTTTCAATGTAGAACTTTAGAGTTTCAATGCACCTTAGGTTCCAAAGCAGAATGTAGTGTTTCAATGCAGAATGTACCGTTTCAAAGCAGAACCTGTTGTTTCAAAGCAGATCTTAGCGTTTCAATGCTGAGCTTACCATTTCAAGTGAGAACATACTATTTCAATGCAGAACTGACCTTTTCAATTGATACCTTAGCGTTTCCATGCATACCTTAGCTTTTCAATGCAGATCTTCACCGTTTCAAAGCAGAACTTAGCGTTTCAATGCAGAACTTAGCTTTTCAATGCAGAACTTAGTGTTTCAATGCAGACCTTAGCTTTTCAATGCAGAACTTAGTATTTCATTGCAGAGCTTAGCGTTTCAATGCAGAACTTAGGGTTTCAATGCAGAATTTAGAGTTTCAATGCAGTACGTAGCGTTTCATTGCAGAACTTAGCATTTCAATGCAGAACTAAGCATTTCAATACAAATCTACTTTTTCAAAGCAGAACTTTGCATTTCAATGCAGAACTTACTGTTTCACTGCAGAACTTTGCGTTTCAATGCAGAACTTTCCGTTTCAAGTGAGAACTTGGCATTTCAATGCATACCTTAGCCTTTCAAGGCGGATCCTTACCGTTTCAAAGCAGAACGTAGCGTTTCAAAGAAGAGCTTAGCGTTTCAAGTGACAAATTCCCGTTACAATGCAGAACTTAGCGTTTCATTGCAGAGCTTAGCCGTTCAATGCAGAACTTAGCCTTTCAATGCAGACATTTACTGTTTCAAAGCAGAACGTAGCATTTCAAATTAGAAGTTATTTTTTCAATGCAGACATTAGCGTTTCAATATAGAACTTTAGAGTTTCAATGCACCTTAGGTTCCAAAGCAGAATGTAGTGTTTCAATGCAGAATGTACCGTTTCAAAGCAGAACTTGTTGTTTAAACGCAGATCTTAGCGTTTCAATGCTGAGCTTACCATTTCAAGTGAGAACATACTATTTCAATGCAGAACTGACCTTTTCAATGGATACCTTAGCGTTTCCATGCATACCTTAGCTTTTCAATGCAGATCTTCACCGTTTCAAAGCAGAACTTAGCGTTTCAATGCAGACCTTAGCGTTTCAATGTAGAACCTAGCGTTTCAATGTAGAACCTAGCGTTTCAATGCACAACTTTGAGTTTCAATGCAGAGCTTACCCTTTCAACGCAGATCTTTATCATTTCAATGCAGAATGTAGCGTTTCAAAGCAGAACTTATTTTTTCAATGCAGACATTAGCGTTTCAATGTAGAACTTTAGAGTTTCAATGCACTTCAGGTTTCAGTGCAGAGCTTTGCATTTCAGGGCAAAATGTACCGTTTCAAAGCCCAACTGTTTTTTTCAATTCATATCTTAGAGTTTCAATGCTGAGCTTACTGTTTCAAGTGAGAACATGCCATTTCAAAGCGGAATTGACATTTTCAATGGATACCTTAGCTTTTCCATGCATACCTTAGCTTTTCAATGCAGATCTTTAGAGTTTCAAAGCAGAACATAGCGTTTCAAAGCAGAACTAAGCATTTTAATGCAGAACTTAGTGTTTCAAGTGAGATCTTACTGTTTCAATGCAGAACTCAGTGTTTCAATGGAGGACTTCGCGTTTCAATGCATACCTTAGCCTTTCAATGCAAATCTTTTCCATTTCAAAGCAGAACGTTGTGTTTCAAAGGAGAACTAAACGTTTACAAGCAGAACTTACCGTTTGAATGCAGAACTTAGCATTTCAATGGAGAACTTAACCTTTTAATGCATACCTTAGCCTTGCAATGCAGATCTTTACCGATTCAAAGCAGAACACAGCGTTTCAAAGCAGAACTTAGATTTTCAATGAGTAACTTAGTGTTGCAGTTCAGAACCTTAGGTATAAAATACAGAACTTTGTGTTTCACAGCAGAATTTAGCATTTCAATGCAGAAGTTATAGTTTCAAAGGATTAGTTACCCTTTCAAAGCAGAACTTATTTTTTCAATGGAGAACTTTGTGTTTCAATGCAGAATGTACCGTTTCATAGCAGAACTCATTGTTGCAGTTGAGAACTTTAGTGTTACAATGCTGAACTATGTGTTTCAAAGTAGAATTTAGCATGTCAATGCTGAAGTTAGCGTTTCAAAGGAGAACTTACTGATGTGCTGTGGTATGGAATACCTCTTTGGCTAGTTTGGGTCAGGTGTCCCTTCTCTGCTTCCTCCCGGCCTCCCCTCCTCCCTGACAGATCATGAGGCTCAGAAAGTCCTTGGCCAGACCAAACATTCGAGCAGCAACTAAAAATATTAGCATTATCAGCACTGTTCCCAGACCAAAAAATCAAAACACAGTGCTGCACCAGCTACTAAGAAGGAGAAAAATAACTGCTACTGCTGAGCCCAGGGCACCCATTGTTATCATTATTATTCATGTTGTTGGTGTTATTATCACAATATTGTGCTTGATTTCAGTTCCTGACCTGTTCTCAACTCCACCCGCGGGTTTCACATTGTTCCCATTGTCCTCCCCAACCCACCCAGGTGCTGTGCGAATGTCGTGGTTTAAACCCAAACACAAAAGCTCATTCACTCACCCCCCACCCCAACCCTCCCCGCTCCTGGAGGGATGGGGAGGAGAATCAGGAGAATATAACTCCCACGGGTTGAGATAAGAACAGCCCAGTAACTAAGGTATAACACAAATCACTACTGCTACCACCAATGATAATATTGATAAGAGAAAATAACAAGAGAATACGATACCACCGCCAAACGAGTTCGACCCGCCCGAAGAGAGACTATGCCCTTCCGGGTAACTCCCAGTTACCTCCCTGGGCATGACGTGCTGTGGTATGGAATACCTCCCTGGCTAGCTTAGGTCAGGTGTCCCGCCTCTGCTTCCTCCCGGGCTCCCCTCGTGCCCAGCAGAGCATGAGACTCACAAAGTCCTTGGCCAGAATAAACATTACTTAACAACAACTAAAAACAATCGGTGTTATCAGCTCTCTGCCCAGGCTGGAAGTCAAAACACAGAGCTTGCACCAGTTACTAAGAAGGAGCAAAACGGCTCCTGGCAAACCCAGGACAGTGAGTGGCTGCTGGTGCTGAGTTCCTGGCTGGGTTTCAACACTGCCCCTGTCCTGGCCCTTTTGTTGTGGCAGCAGAGGCTGGACGTTTGCATCCTTGGAGCTGGGCTCTTTGCACTGGCATGCAGCTGGAAGCAGCATCCTTTGGCTCAGGGAGCGCAGCTCCCGAGTGTTGCTGGGGCTGGGGCTGTGCTTGCCAAGGGCAGGGCAGGCCCAGCAACAGCTCCCATCCTGGCCATGTTGCTGGGGAAGCACAGGGGCTCCAGCGGGCATTGCCGCAGTCAGGATTGCGCAGGGGTGCCCAGAGCCCACCAGCTCCTTCCCACCTTGCGCAATGCCCGGTGGGCTTCTGGGCTGTGCCTGCGCCTGCCAGGGCCTTTGTCACCTTCCAGAATGCATTGCCAGAGCCCGGCAGAGCACTGGAGCCTTCCACAATGCCCGACACCGGCCTGGCCTTTCCCAGAGCACACCAGCACCCCTTCTGCCTTCCGCAATGCCCAGTGGATTTCCGAGGGCCCTGCCGGAGCCAGGCAGGTCTCCTTGTGCTGAGCTCCCAGTGACAGCACCACCAGCTGCACTGCCCAGGGGCTGCTCCTGCCCTGACACCCTCCGAGCACCTCTGACGCCAGTAGCTCCTGCACACACAAGGCTCCTGCTCTGCCTCCAGCACCTCTGCACGCAGAGGTGAGCTCCAACCACATGAACAAGCCCAGGGCCACCTCCTCACCCATCCCCTGCTCCTACAGCTGGGATGGCACCAGCACACCTCCTGACAGCTTCTCCTCCCTTCACAGCACGCACCCACAATGTGCTTCAAACCAACACTGGAACAGGATTGCAAAGTCAAAGAACATGCACCTGGATGCGCAGGGCAGACATGGGAGACGCAGACTCCCGAGGAAGGGGTCTCCCCTGCACTGGTTACTGCAGGGCTCTCGCTCCTTAAACAGCCCACGCTCACCGTGGGGACCCCGTCACAATGGGCAAATCCACAGCGACCGCCACAGCTTTGTCATGGCAGCAGCATCGTACCCATGGCCACTGCGCACCCAGGGGTGCTCCGGGAGTCGCCGCGTGGGGAACCAGCCTCTGACCCTGCTGCCAGAGCCGCAGGCAGTCTCAGTGGGAGACAAACCTCCAGGACCCGCAGCAGCCGCGCTGTGCTCCCCTGCACCTCGCACTCTCACAGCATCCTTCATCCTGCAACCCCACAATAAAGGGATGGCTCCATTCCATCAAGTGCTTCCTTCTATTGCAGTCTGCACGGAAAACAAACCAGATTCCTGCGCTCCCTACACTGTGCACTATTAACTGTGAGCACAAATCCCACCCACTCAACACGCAGTCCCACAACCAGACCCGACAGCGCAGACCGCTGGGGCCAGCTCCCCCCCCGCCCCAGCCCCAGACAAGACACCCATGGGGAAAAGCAACCCTCAGCTGCAGACTGAGAATCTGCCCGTGGCAGGGAAACGGCAGCGACCACAACTACGGGCACAGGGAGCTGGGGAGCAGGAGCCGCTCCGCACCCCCGCCAGGCTGCTGACGGGAACGCTACGGACCCGGGGCGGGCACGGGACACACACGGAGGGAAGGACCCGCACGGAAAACCTGGCAATCAGCACCTGAAGGAGCTGTAGTTTAAAAGGGACAGAGCATAAAACTAGAGAGGAGAAAGGAAACTGCTAACCAGCAGTGAAGCCCAATGCAATTGCTCAGTACCCACTGAGCCATACCCAGCCTGACCCAATGCCATCCCTTCAGGGTGACTCCCTGTAGTTTCTATACTGGACATGACGTGCTGTGGGATGGAATACCCCTTTGGCTAGTTTAGGTCATGTGTCCTGTGTTCTTCCTCCCGGCTTCCTGTGCCCCTCCTCACTGCAGAGCATGAGAGACTGAAAAGTCCTTGATCAGGGTAAGTGCTACCGAGCAACAACTGAACTGTCAGCATGTTACCAGTGTTATTGCCAGAACAAAGCCAGAACACAGCACTGCACCAGCTACAGGGAAGGGAATCAATTCTATCCCAGCCAAAACACCACCCAGGGGGCTGGAAGCTCAAGCCCGAGGCCGGCACCAGCCCCACTGCCTGAGCAGGGGATGGGAGCTCAGCCCTGAGGCCAGCACCAGCCCCGCTGCCTGCCCAGGCAGCCTTGAAACCCTTCACACCAAAGAACTGCCCCAGTTCCCAAGACAAGCCAGGGCTGCAGCAGCCAGAGGAACTGTGGGTGCCTCTGGAACAGGGACTCCCAGGCAGAGGTTGGAAGCTCCCCACGAACCCTTGGACCATCGTGCAGGGTTGATGCACCTGGGTGATGGTGGCGCTGCCGGTGCAGAAGGTCCCTCCTCTTGGGTGCTGCCCCGTGATGCTGCAGGTGCTGCTCTGGGAAGTTCTCTGTCGTCTCCCCGCAGTGACTGCCGTGGGCACTCGCTGCATGCAATATAAGCGGCGGGAGCGGTGACGTCATAGTGCATGGTGGGTGATGTCACTCCCAGTGTGTCACAGCAGCCCCGCTGCCTGCCCAGGCACCCAGATACCGAGACGGGAACCACCAGAGGAGCTGCTCTTGCCTCCTCCACCGGTAGCTTGTGCTCCGTGGGGCAGCTGCCGTCTCCCGGTGCCTCCGCTGAAGGGTTCCGTGGGGTGCCGTGGCCTCGCACACCTGAACATGGGGTGTTCCACAATCAGCCACCCCTGTGGTCCCTATGTCCCCATGGTCGTTGTGATGTCTCTGTCCCCATGGTTCCCATGTGACCCACCATGTCCCTATGGTCACCACGTCCCCGTGTCCCCAGCGCGCCCCTGTGGTCACTGTGTTGTAACCTTAAACTAACAATAGTGCGTGTGCCTTTAGCATAGTAGAATAGGCCAAAGTGTTCTGACTGACTAACGTGTAGAGAGAAAGGAGCGTTTGGCTGATGGGGGAAGGAGCATCACGGGACTGATAAGAGCTAAGGAGACAGTAAATAAGAGCAAGAATGCCAGCCTTCAAGACAGCAGAGTGGCGCCCAGCGCGGAGCGAGACTGGAGCAGAGCAGAAGCAAGGACATAGCAACTGCTACCTGGGCGCTAGGACCTTGCGAGCCTGCGCAAGCACTGAGGTTGTTCGGTGAGCACAGTGAGGCAGCGCCACGCTGCACTGCCATGGCTCCGAGAGCCCCGCAGAGCAGGGCTCGGGACAAGAAGGAGAAAAAGGCTTTTGGAATGTTCCTGCTGGCGCTGATCAGACTGAAATGGAACCAACCGGGAAAGTTTGCTCCCCCCAAGCCATCCGTGCCTCTGGGATGCCAGGATTCTTTGACCCCCAACTTGGGGAGCAGCTCTGGGTCTGGGGGTAACTTGGGCTTCACTTGGGGGTCACTTGGGGGCAGCTGTGGTCTGGGTCTTCATTTGGGTGTCTCTTAGGGGGCTGTTTTGTGTCTGGAGAGTCACTTGGGGGGCAGTTGTGCGTCTGGGAGGTGACTGGCGGGGCAGTTTTGAGTCTGGGGGTTCACTTGGGGGGCAGTTTAGTGTCTAGGAAGTTACTTGGGGGTCACTTGGGAGGCAGTTCTGGGTTTGGGGGCTCACTTGGGGGCCACCTGGGGTGCAATTGTCGGTCTGTGGAGCCAGTGGGGGATCACTTGTGGGGCAGTTGTGGGACTGAGGAGTCATTTGGTGGTCACCTGGGGAGCAGTTCTGCATCTGGGGATCACTTGAGGGTCACTTGGAGGGCGGTTGTGGGCCTCGGGTCACTTGTGGGGCAGTTGTGAGTGGGGAGTAACTGGGGGGTCACTTGGGGGGCAGTTTTCGCTCTATGGAGAACACATTGGCAGATGTGGGGCTGGGAGTCATTTGAGGGTCACCTGGGGGGCAGATGTGGGGCTGGGCGTCACTTGGGTGTCACTTGGGGGGGTCAGTAATGGGTGTGGGGGTTTCACTTGTGGGCATTTGGGGGCAGTAGTGCTCCTGGGCAGGTCACTTTGGAGGCAGTTCTGGGACTGGGGGTGACTTGGGGGTGACTGGGAGGCAGTTGTAGGTGTGCGGTGTCATTTGGGCGGCAGCTCTGGCTCTATGGGTGTCACTTGGGGGGCAGATGTGGGGCACGGGGTCACTTGGTGGGGTAGTTATGGGTTTGGGGAGTTCATGTAGGGGCATTTAGGGGCAGTTGTGCTCCTGGGCAGGTCACTTTGGGGGCAGTTGTGGGTCTGTGGAGTCACTCGGGGGTCATTTGAGGGGACAGTTGTTGGTCTGGGGTGTCACTTGGGGTCACTGCGGGGCAGTTGTGGGTCTGGGAAGTCACTTAGGGGTCACTTGGGGGGCAGCTGGGGGTTTGCGGAGTCATTGGGGGTTGATTCGGAGAAAACTCCAGGAACAGACTCGCCAGCAAAGCTGAAGTTGGCAAGCAGCTATTCTTTATTGCGGCGCTGGGAGACACACGGGGGATAGCTCCTCCTGACGGGTATCACTATATTGCTCCCCAGTAGGTGTTTACACCAGCTTCATGGGTTCCTTGACACCACAAACATAGCAATTACCCTGTCCTTCTAGTTACCAGTCAGGTTAACTGTGCCCATCCCGGACATCTGCGAGTCCCGGATACTCCCCACCCCCAGGTCCTGTTTCTCTATTCTGCTTTTCTTACACTTTTTGTACTAAGCTCCTAAGGACCTACAACTATGTCAACTGCCTCCCAGCACCGCAGTTACTTTCCATTACAAAGCCATCAAACTTCACATTACTTAGAACCGATTCCATTTGGTGCTTTCCTGCCTCCTTGTCTCGATGATGAGGCCGCAGCCCAGGAGCGCAGCCAGGGAGGTGCCCAGGGGCAGCCAGAAGCAGCAGAGCTGGCACCTGGGTGTCTGCAGATGGCAGGAGGAGGACCTGGGTGATGGAGCTGCCATTGACATCTGCTGCCTGTGGGCATGGAGCCTGTTCAAAGAAGGAAAGGGCAGGGAAAAATTAGGACAGGCTCCTCCGAGCAAATCCACTGCATTTCTCATAGAAATCCCCCCCCCGAAATGCATTTCCTTTCTCTGGTTTGTGCTGGCTGAGTGTGCTGTGAGGAGCAGGACCTCTGCCCATGTGCTGCCCTGGAGTCAGCGTTGCTCTGAAGCAGTGCTTTGCCCAGCTCTCATGGTCAGAAGGGACGTCAGATGAAATCTGACTTGATTGTAAAGTTCAGTACTGGCACTCATGACTCGAATGAGTCTGGGCGGCACAAGACAGCCTCAGCATGGCCTCAGAATCATTTTGACTGTGTTATTTATTTACTGGCATAACACTGCTGAGGGATTTTATTTGGGGTGCAAACCATTCTTTGTATGACCGAAAACCTGAAGAGTATCGAGGCAGGGAGAAGTTCTCAGCTCTTTGTCACTCAGGGCAGATCCAGGAGATCTGCAGTGTCCATCGGTCCTTCCCCATGTGCCCTGTGCTTACCCTTGAGCTTGATATGAATGACCCCCTTTGAAGACTGAAGAATGTGGCACGAGCATGCATAAAGCCTCTCAGACTTTGAGGAGTGTGACCTTTTGTCTTTTGTGCATGATCTTCTGGTTGGCTATTGATATGTTTTGCTATTCGGGGATGATGACTTTAGATACATTTCATCAAAGAAAGAAATTAAAATTCAGTAACCTTGTCAGGGTCAGTGCACCTCTGCTGAAGACTCTCTAATATTGCTAGCATTCCTGTGAGGTTAAGCTGTAGTTTTGTTTTACTGTGTTTTGGCTGTGTTACCTAGCTATGGAACTGGGCCAGCCTACGCTGATTACTGCCTTTTTCTTATCTGTCTAGGTTTCACCCTTCAGCAGGGAGTAGAGATGCTCATTCAGAAAAGCTTATCCAATAGGTGCCAGCATAATTAATAAATATTTTCTGCTTTTCACTAAGAATTGGAATCATGCATTCATGCCTTAAAAAGCACCCATGTTCCATCCCTCAGCTAGGAGACACACTGCCTTCCTGCAGTGTCATTTCTCAGCTGAGAGACAGAGTTGGATCTAAAAATCAAGATTTTGTAGAATCATGATGTCCTCGAAAGGAGGATTGAAAGGGGACTCTCAGGCTTTCCCAGAGCACACAGAGCATTTATGTTGGAAAAGACCCTTAAGATCGAGTCCAAGCGTTAACCAAACACTCTCAAGTCCAGCACTAAGCCATGTCCACAAGTCCCAAATCTACATGTCTTTTAAATACCTCCAGGGAAGGTGACACATCAACAGCTGTGGGCAGCCTTCTTCCTGTCCCCTCATCAACCAGGACAGGCAGGCCAGGACAGGCTGGGAGCTCCTTTACCCCTGCTGAAGGAAGGGATTCAGGGGACTGCAAGGGCTGGAAGGGGACTCAGCTCCCTCCCATGAGCACCACAAAACTCTCACTTCCTCAGAAGGCGAAAATGTACCAATATATAGATGATGTCTTAATCAGAGGAGGTTGCCCCAAAGAACTACAGCAACCACAGTGTGGCGAGCACTGCGTGGTGCAGAAGTTGAAGTTCCACCTAAGGAATGTCAGAAACCAAGCAGAAACCAGTCAAACCGGGGGGTACTTGGTGGACAGCAGCAGTGCAGTGATTGCTGCAGACACCTTCAGAAAAACAGAACAAGGGCAGATGCCCCAGTCTAGGAAGGAATTACAACAGCTTGTGGGTCCTCCAGGACACTGGAGGAAACATGGCCCTGGATTCTCTATCACTGCTCGCCCACGGTACTCACTGTTACGAAAGGGAAAACCATGGGAATGGAATCCAGAGCAGGAGGAAGCAGGAAATACCTAACACAGGAATTAAAATCATACCAGTCACTTGGGCCTGTACACCCCCACCACCCTCTCACAGTAGAATGGGCTTTTGCTGAGCATGGCTCTTCCTGTGACCTATTCAAACTGGCCCTGACGGAACAAAAAGCACTTTCATGTTCAAGTCGCCTCTTTCATAGACACTGAACCTCAAGGAGAGAGCCCCCTCCATCCCAGCGCTCCTGTGGGCCCAGCAACACCCAAGGGATGGGGGGAGCGAGCAAAGGCTGAGGGCTCTGGCTCAGCCCCAGCAGCAGAGGAGGAGGCCAGGAGTTGCAGCCTGGGGCACAGAGAGTCCATGAGGAGAAGGGAGAGGGGACAGGAGGGACATGGGGGGCACAGCTCCAAAGGCAGCAGCGGTGCTGTCACAGAACACACCCACACAAACTCTTCTGGACAATCAATAAAGCAGAGTCAAAACACAGAGCCCTCCTTGTGTGCCTCGTGGGGACGGGGATGCCCCAGCCCTCACAGGGTGCCCTGAGAAGCTGTAGATGCCCCATCCCTGGCAGTGCTCAAGGCCAGGTTGGATACAGGGACTTGCAGCAACCTGCTCTAGTGGAAGGTGTCCCTGCCCGTGGCAAGGGTTGGAACTGGTGAGCTTTAAGGTCCTTTCCAGCCCAAGCCAGTCTGGGATTCCAGGATTCAGGAATCAATACCATGTTGAGGAGAGGATGACCTCGAAAGGACGACTGAAAGGGGACTCTCAGGCTTTCCCAGAGCGCACAGAGCATTTCCCAGTCTGGAATACAGGAAATGTTGGACCGAGTCCCTGCAGCAAAAGAGAGGCAGAGCAGCACTGCTGGGCTGCACCTAAGGGCTGTCCTAGGCAGAAGTTGGAAAGGAGCAGAGAACAACACAACCTCCTTGGATAGGGGATGCCCTGCTTTGCAAGGACTGCAGTGGCAAAGCCCCAGTCCCTGCCCACAGGGTTCCTGGGGGGGAAACCCAGGTCCCAGCACGACCACGTCACCTCAGCCAGCACAGAGCCTCTTCCCACATCCCTCCTCGCATGCAGCACCCACTGCAGAGGCCAAAAAGCCAGGGCAAGAGCCAGGCCTAGCACTCACCTGCCAGCGAGCCCACAGCAATGCTTGCCACCATCATGGGCAGCACCACATTTGCTGCATCTCTGCAGAAGAGAATACACAGTGTGTGCACCCAGACTGAATTTAACCCCACCAAACACCCTCCAAGCAAAAAGCTACCTTCACGGATGAGCTGCGCACAGTTTCTGCCTCAGAAAGTGGTTCTGGGAGACATGGAGTGACTGTCAGTGTTCAAAGCCACAGTACCCCAGGTCTCGGACCCAGAGCACCTTCAAGCTCTCTGGCTGTGGAGGAGGAATGTTTCTATCTCATCACTCACCCACAATGTGCAGCTGCAGCCAGCCCATGGCCTCCAGCTGGGACCTGAAGCGCTACAGCCAGTGCTCCCCCCACTGCAGCACCATCTGCAGCGAGAAGTTCCTTCTGCTGAACCTCACGTGGCTCTCGTAGGGGGAGCGGTGGTGCTGGCTCCATCGAAAGCATAACTGCGGATGGCTCCCTCCTGCTGGGCAGTTTTGTATCCCCAGATGACAGCTCTGCCTCCCTGCAGCGGTGGAACCGGCAGGCACACGGTGCAGCCCATGGCTGAGACGAGTCGCTCTGACACTGGCCTGAGGTCAGTGGAGCAGCAGGGAGCGAGCATGCAGCCTGCAGGAGAAAGGAGGCGTTAGTGCCCAGCTCCTGCCACAGATCCTAAGATCTCCTCTCAGTCTCCCCTCCCTGTCAGGTTAAAGCCCTTCCCCCCTGTCCCATCCCCACAGGCCCCTCTTCTCCCCACAAGAAATGAGGCCAGATCCCAGGATCATCCCTCCGTAGCCGCAGCGCTGCGCTGCCGGCTCAGCCAGCGCAACTCGCACACCCAGTCCAAAGCAGCCACTCTGGGGAAGTCACTTGAGGTGTTCTTGGCAACTCCTAAAGCACCCCAAGATCGCCATCGCCACCCACCTCGTTCCACGCTCCTGTCTCCACAGGTGGCACCGGCTCCGAGGCACCAAGACGGGAACCACCAGAGGAGCTGCTCTTGCCTCCTCCACCGGTAGCTTGTGCTCCATGGGGCAGCTGTCGTCTCCCGGTGCCTCTGCTGAAGGGTTCCGTGGCTTCTGTGGCCTTACACGCCTGAACACAGAGTGTTCCAGAATCAGCCACCCCTGTGGTCCCATGTCCCCAAGGTCATTGTGATGCATGAGCTCTGGCTGGGTCCATGGGGTACACCGGAGGTGCTACAGGCATTCGCTGGGATTCTCTAGTGGTATCCCCAGGATGCGCCAGGGCTTGTTCCTGTCAGAACCCATCAGCCCTTGTCCTATGGCTCCAATCCCTGCTCTTCCACTCCCTCCCAGCTTCACCACGGATTGGTTCATGATGCTCAGAATCATGGACGTGGCTTGGGCCAATGCCAAGACCCAGAAGTGTTGGATACGGCAGGTTGTGGTCCATGAATATTATACGGCTTAGGATCACAGTTCGGGTTAGGTTCCGAATTAGGGTTAGGTTTAGGGTTAGGTGTTAGGGTTAGGGTTAGGGTTAGGGTTAACCGTAACCGGAGTTAACCCTGGGGGTGGAGTTAACACCAGGTTGAGCCTTAGGGTTAGGGTTAGGGTTCCAGTTAGGATTAGGTTTAGCGTTAGGATTAGGTTTAGGGTTAGGGTTAGGTTTAGGGTTAACCTTCACCAGAGTTAACCCTAGGGGCGGAGTTAACCCCAGGGTTAGGGTTACGTTCAGGATTAAGTTAGGGTTATGGTTAGGCTGGGTAGGATTTGGGTTAGTGTTAGGTTTAAGGCTTAAGGTCCGGGTTACGGTTAGGGGTTAGGGTTGGGATTAGGGTTACGGTTAGGGTTAGGGTTAAGGTTAGGGTTACCTCTAACCGGATTTAACCCTAGGGGTGGAGTTAACCCCAGGGTTAGGGTTAGGTTTAGGCTTAGGGTTAGCATTAACCCTAATCGGAATTAACCCTAGGGGCGGGTTTAATCCCAGGCTTAGGGTTAGGCTTAGGGTTAGGTTTAGGCTTAGTGTTAGACTTAAGTTTAGGGTTAGGTTAACCCTAACCGGAGTTAACTAGGGTTAGGGTTAGGGTTAGGGTTACCTCTAACCTGAGTTAACCCTAGGGGTTAACTGCCCAAGGTTCCTGCCCCAAAACCCCAAGTGCTGGAGATCACCCCCCTCTGCCCCAGGAGCAGGGTCAGGCCCCACAGCTCTGCTCCTGCCAGCGCCGCCGCGCCCTGCACTCCCTTGATGGTGCCATCAGAGCGCCCCACACACCGCAGCACGGGCTGGGCCGTTGCTCTGGCTCCGGCAGAGGCACAAGTGCCTTTGGAAGCTGCCAGCGAACAACAAGAGCTGAGAAGCGGCTGCAGAAGGGCTCTGCTGTGGGGCTGAAAGCCAAGGGTGGTGCAGGGGAAAGGAGAGACTGCAGAGCCTCAGCCCTTGGGCTTCCTTCAGAGGAGGTGGCGCTGCTGCCCTTGATCCTGGCTGTTCTCCAGCCCTGACCTGCCCTCAGCGGTCTCCAGTGGCCTCTGGCCAGGCCAGCAGCAGAGGCAGGATGTTCTGCACAAATGTCTGCACCTGCTACAGGGCCTGACTCAGTGCCGAGAGCTCTTCTGCAGCCAAATGCAGACCGTACTTTACAGTCAGACAGCGTGGTGTGGGGTGGAAGGGACCTTAAATCCCCATAGGGATTCAGAGCATCCCACAGGCAGAGCATCCCATAGGTGTTCAGAGCATCCCCCAAGCAGGGCATCCCACAGGGATTCACAGCAGCCCACAAGCAGAGCATCCCATAGGGATTCAGAGCATTCCACAGGCAGAGTATCCCATAGGGATTCAGAGCATCCCATGAGCAGAGCATCCCGTAGGGGTTCAGAGCATCAAATAGACATCCAGAGCATCCCAGAGGGATTCACAGCATTCCACAAGCAGAGCGTCCCAGAGGGATTCACAGCATCCCACAGTCAGAGCATCTCCTAAGGAATCAGAGCATCCCACAAGGATTCAGAGCATCCCACAAGGAAGCAGAGCATGCCAGAGGGATTCAGAGCATCCCACAAAGCAGAGCACCCCACAGAGATTCACAGCATCCCACAACCACAGCATCATACAGAGCTCCAGAGCATCCCATAGGGATTCAGAGCACCCCAAGCGCATCAGAACCCCCCCATCTCCCCATGGAAGCCCCCATTGACACCCCTGACCCAACCCCTCCCCATGGAGCTCCCCCCATGGAACCTGCCTCTCTATGACATCAGCCCCAGCTCCAAGGGACCTGCATCCAGCACCCGTATCCCCGGGGCTGTTGCGCTTTGGGTGCAGTGGTGCTTGCAGCTCCTTGCTTGCAGCTCCTTGGTGTCACTCTTAGCGGTGGTGGCAGCGATGGCTTTGCTCCGTGTCATCATCCTGCTGGCCTCGGCCTGGCTGGTGCAAGGCTCCTGGGACAGCTGTGGGTGAGTGGCTCCAGGCTCCAGGGTTCCTGGTATTCCATAGGGAGATGCTGCTGCTCCCAGCCACGGTCACACCAATGGGGAGTGGGATTTGAGGAGCCCCACTTGCTTGCCATCAGCCCATGCGGTGGCACAGCACAGCTATGGGGCACCCCATAGGGTCCTTTGTCCTGCAGCACCCTAGGAGGCAGGATGATGCTCATCTCTGGGACACTGCGTAGGGTCCCTTTTCCCTGCAGCACCCAATGGGGCGGGACAATGCTCGCCCTTCAGCCCTAACCATCAAGTGTTGAGCTTCTGCTTCAAGAGGGACCTGCGGTACCCGTCCCATGGCTGATTCTTACGGGATGTCGCGCATCGTCGGAGGCACGGATGCACACCGGGGCGCCTGGCCACGGATGCTCAGCATCCAGTTCCCCACAGCCACCGCATTCTCGCACATCTGCGGGGGGTCCCTCATCCCGTATGAAGACAGGCTGAGGAAGTTGGGGCTTTTCAGCCTGGAGAAGAGAAGGCTGCGTGGAGACCTAAGAGCAGCCTTCCAGTACCTGACGGGGGCCTATAGGGATGCTGGGGAGGGACTCTTTGTCAGGGCCTGTAGTGACAGGACAAGGGGTAATGGGTTAAAACTTAAACAGGGGAAGTTTAAATTGGATATAAGGAGGAAATTCTTTCCTGTTAGGGTGGTGAGACACTGGAATCGCTTGCCCAGGGAGGTTGTGAGTGCTCCATCCCTGGCGGTGTTCAAGGCCAGGTTGGATGAAGCCTTGTGTGGGATGGTTCAGTGAGAGGTGTCCCTGTCCATGGCAGGGGGGTTGGAACTAGATGATCTTGAGGTCCTTTCCAACCCTAACTATTCTATGATTCTATGATTCTATGATCACCCCTCAATGGGTCCTCACAGCCGCTCACTGCTTCGTCGGGCAAAAGTAAGGGGGAGAAGGGATTCCAGCCATAGGGAATAGGCAAGGAGCAGCTCCCATCCCGTCCCCTTCCCCATCCTGGATGCACTGGGAAGAGCGCTCAGGAGAAGGCTGCTTCCAGCTTGACAGCCCTTGAGCCTAAGGCACGCTGCTTTCCTGTGGGAAGCAGCCGCAATGTGGCTCCTTCCCATCCCTCTTCTCCATAGAATGGATTAGAATAGATTAAAATGGAATGGTATGGAATGGAATGCAATGCTTATGGATCATGGAGTGGGGTGGCTTGGAAAGGAGCTTGAGATCATCCACTTCCAACCCCTTGCCATGGGCAGGGATGCCTTCCATAGAGCAGCTTGCTCCAAGCTGGCCTGCAGCACTGCAGCCAGGGATGGAGCAGCCAAACCTTCTCCATCCATGCCATCCCAGTGCCCCAGCACCCTCTTAGGGAATCCCTTCCTTATCTCCAGCCTGCAATTCCCTCTCGGAACCCATCAGCCCTTGTCCTATGGCTCCAATCCCTGCTCTTCCACTCCCTCCCAGCTTCACCACGGATTCGTTCATGAGGCTCAGAATCATGGACGTGGCTTGGGCCAATGCCGAGACCCAGAAGTGCTGGATACGGCAGGTTGTGGTCCATGAATATTATACGGCTTAGGATCACGGGTAGGGTTAGGTTCCGAATTTGGGTTAGGTTTAGGGTTAGAGTCAGGGTAAGGGTTAGGTACAGGGTTAGGTGTTAGGGTTAGGTGTTAGGGTTAGGGATAGGGTTAGGGTTAGCGTTAACCGTAACCGGAGTCAACCCTAGGGGTGGAGTTAACACCAGGTTGAGCCTTAGGGTTAGGGTTAGCGTTCCAGTTAGGATTAGGTTTAGGTTTAGGGTTAGGGTAAGGTTTAGGGTTAACCTTCACCAGAGTTAACCCTAGGGGCGGAGTTAACCCTAGGATTAGGGTTAGGATTAGGGTTACGGTCAGGATTAAGTTAGGGTTATGGTTAGGCTGGGTTAGGATTAGGGTTAGTGTTAGGTCTTAGGGTTAAGGTCCGGGTTACGGTTAGGGGTTAGGGTTGGGATTAGGGTAACGGTTCGGGTTAGGGTTAAGGTTAGGGTTACCTCTAACCGGAGTTAACCCTAGGGGTGGAGTTAACCCCAGGGTTAGGGTTAGGTTTAGGCTTAGGGTTAGCATTAACCCTAATCGGAATTAACCCTAGGGGCGGGTTTAATCCCAGGCTTAGGGTTAGGGTTAGGGTTAGGCTTAGGCTTAGGGTTAGACTTCAGTTTAGGGTTAGGTTAACCCTAACCGGAGTTAACTAGGGTTGGGGTTAGGGTTAGGGTTACCTCTAACCGGAGTTAACCCTAGGGGTTAACTGCCCAAGGTTCCCCCAAGTGCTGGAGCTCACCCACCTCTGCCCCAGGAGCAGGGTCGGGCCCCACAGCTCTGCTCCTGCCAGCGCTGCCGAGCCCTGCACTCACTTGATGGTGCCATCAGAGCGCCCCACACAGCGCAGCACGGGCTGGGCCGTTGCTCTGGCTCCGGCAGAGGCACAAGTGCCTTTGGAAGCTGCCAGCGAACAACAAGAGCTGAGAAGCGGCTGCAGAAGGGCTCTGCTGTGGGGCTGAAAGCCAAGGGTGGTGCAGGGGAAAGGAGAGACTGCAGAGCCTCAGCCCTTGGGCTTCCTTCAGAGGAGGTGGCGCTGCTGCCCTTGATCCTGGCTGTTCTCCAGCCCTGACCTGCCCTCAGCGGTCTCCAGTGGCCTCTGGCGAGGCCAGCAGCAGAGACAGGATGTTCTGCACAAATGTCTGCACCTGCTCCTGGGCCTGACTCAGTGCCGAGAGCTCTTCTGCAGCCAAATGCAGATCGTACTTTACAGTCAGACAGCGTGGTGTGGGGTGGAAGGGACCTTAAATGCCCATAGGGATTCAGAGCATCCCACAGGCAGAGCATCCCATAGGTGTTCAGAGCATCCCCCAAGCAGGGCATCCCACAGGGATTCACAGCAGCCCACAAGCAGAGCATCCCAGAGGGATTCACAGCATCCCACAGTCAGAGCATCCCCTAAGGAATCAGAGCATCCCACAAGGATTCAGAGCATCCCACAAGCAGAGCATGCCAGAGGGATTCAGAGCATTCCTCAGGGCTCCAGAGCATCCCACAAAGCAGAGCACCCCACAGAGTTTCACAGCATCCCACAACCACAGCACCATACAGAGCTCCAGAGCATCCCATAGGGATTCAGAGCACCCCAAGCGCATCAGAACCCCCCCATCTCCCCATGGAAGCCCCCATTGACACCCCTGACCCAACCCCTCCCCATGGAGCTCCCCCCATGGAACCTGCCTCTCTATGACATCAGCCCCAGCTCCAAGGGACCTGCATCCAGCACCCGTATCCCCGGGGCAGTTGCGCTTTGGGTGCAGTGGTGCTTGCAGCTCCTTGCTTGCAGCTCCTTGGTGTCACTCTTAGCGGTGGTGGCAGCGATGGCTTTGCTCCGTGTCATCATCCTGCTGGCCTCGGCCTGGCTGGTGCAAGGCTCCTGGGACAGCTGTGGGTGAGTGGCTCCAGGCTCCAGGGTTCCTGGTATTCCATAGGGAGATGCTGCTGCTCCCAGCCACGGTCACACCAATGGGGAGTGGGATTTGAGGAGCCCCACTTGCTTGCCATCAGCCCATGCGGTGGCACAGCACAGCTATGGGGCACCCCATAGGGTCCTTTGTCCTGCAGCACCCTAGGAGGCAGGATGATGCTCATCTCTGGGACACTGCGTAGGGTCCCTTTTCCCTGCAGCACCCAATGGGGCGGGACAATGCTCGCCCTTCAGCCCTAACCATCAAGTGTTGAGCTTCTGCTTCAAGAGGGACCTGCGGTACCCGTCCCATGGCTGATTCTTACGGGATGTCGCGCATCGTCGGAGGCACGGTTGCACACCGGGGCGCCTGGCCACGGATGCTCAGCATCCAGTTCCCCACAGCCACCGCATTCTCGCACATCTGCGGGGGGTCCCTCATCCCGTATGAAGACAGGCTGAGGAAGTTGGGGCTTTTCAGCCTGGAGAAGAGAAGGCTGCGTGGAGACCTAAGAGCAGCCTTCCAGTACCTGAAGGGGGCCTATAGGGATGCTGGGGAGGGACTCTTTGTCAGGGCCTGTAGTGACAGGACAAGGGGTAATGGGTTAAAACTTAAACAGGGGAAGTTTAAATTGGATATAAGGAGGAAATTCTTTCCTGTTAGGGTGGTGAGACACTGACATCGCTTGCCCAGGGAGGTTGTGAGTGCTCCATCCCTGGCGGTGTTCAAGGCCAGGTTGGATGAAGCCTTGTGTGGGATGGTTCAGTGAGAGGTGTCCCTGTCCATGGCAGGGGGGTTGGAACTAGATGATCTTGAGGTCCTTTCCAACCCTAACTATTCTATGATTCTATGATTCTATGATCACCCCTCAATGGGTCCTCACAGCCGCTCACTGCTTCGTCGGGCAAAAGTAAGGGGGAGAAGGGATTCCAGCCATAGGGAATAGGCAAGGAGCAGCTCCCATCCCGTCCCCTTCCCCATCCTGGATGCACTGGGAAGAGCGCTCAGGAGAAGGCTGCTTCCAGCTTGACAGCCCTTGAGCCTAAGGCACGCTGCTTTCCTTTGCGAAGCAGCCGCAATGTGGCTCCTTCCCATCCCTCTTCTCCATAGAATGGATTAGAATAGATTAAAATGGAATGGTATGGAATGCAATGCAATGCTTATGGATCATGGAGTGGGGTGGCTTGGAAAGGAGCTTGAGATCATGCACTTCCAACCCCTTGCCATGGGCAGGGATGCCTTCCATAGAGCAGCTTGCTCCAAGCTGGCCTGCAGCACTGCAGCCAGGGATGGAGCAGCCAAACCTTCTCCATCCATGCCATCCCAGTGCCCCAGCACCCTCTTAGGGAATCCCTTCCTTATCTCCAGCCTGCAATTCCCTCTCGGAACCCATCAGCCCTTGTCCTATGGCTCCAATCCCTGCTCTTCCACTCCCTCCCAGCTTCACCACGGATTCGTTCATGAGGCTCAGAATCATGGACGTGGCTTGGGCCAATGCCGAGACCCAGAAGTGCTGGATACGGCAGGTTGTGGTCCATGAATATTATACGGCTTAGGATCACGGGTAGGGTTAGGTTCCGAATTTGGGTTAGGTTTAGGGTTAGAGTCAGGGTAATTGTTAGGTACAGGGTTAGGTGTTAGGGTTAGGTGTTAGGGTTAGGGATAGGGTTAGGGTTAGCGTTAACCGTAACCGGAGTCAACCCTAGGGGTGGAGTTAACACCAGGTTGAGCCTTAGGGTTAGGGTTAGGGTTCCAATTAGGATTAGGTTTAGGTTTAGGGTTAGGGTAAGGTTTAGGGTTAACCTTCACCAGAGTTAACCCTAGGGGCGGAGTTAACCCTAGGATTAGGGTTAGGATTAGGGTTACGGTCAGGATTAAGTTAGGGTTATGGTTAGGCTGGGTTAGGATTAGGGTTAGTGTTAGGTCTTAGGGTTAAGGTCCGGGTTACGGTTAGGGGTTAGGGTTGGGATTAGGGTTACGGTTCGGGTTAGGGTTAAGGTTAGGGTTACCTCTAACCGGAGTTAACCCTAGGGGTGGAGTTAACCCCAGGGTTAGGGTTAGGTTTAGGCTTAGGGTTAGCATTAACCCTAATCGGAATTAACCCTAGGGGCGGGTTTAATCCCAGGTTTAGGGTTAGGGTTAGGGTTAGGCTTAGGCTCAGGGTTAGACTTCAGTTTAGGGTTAGGTTAACCCTAACCGGAGTTAACTAGGGTTGGGGTTAGGGTTAGGGTTACCTCTAACCGGAGTTAACCCTAGGGGTTAACTGCCCAAGGTTCCCCCAAGTGCTGGAGCTCACCCACCTCTGCCCCAGGAGCAGGGTCGGGCCCCACAGCTCTGCTCCTGCCAGCGCTGCCGAGCCCTGCACTCCCTTGATGGTGCCATCAGAGCGCCCCACACAGCGCAGCACGGGCTGGGCCGTTGCTCTGGCTCCGGCAGAGGCACAAGTGCCTTTGGAAGCTGCCAGCGAACAACAAGAGCTGAGAAGCGGCTGCAGAAGGGCTCTGCTGTGGGGCTGAAAGCCAAGGGTGGTGCAGGGGAAAGGAGAGACTGCAGAGCCTCAGCCCTTGGGCTTCCTACAGAGGAGGTGGCGCTGCTGCCCTTGATCCTGGCTGTTCTCCAGCCCTGACCTGCCCTCAGCGGTCTCCAGTGGCCTCTGGCCAGGCCAGCAGCAGAGACAGGATGTTCTGCACAAATGTCTGCACCTGCTCCTGGGCCTGACTCAGTGCCGAGAGCTCTTCTGCAGCCAAATGCAGATCGTACTTTACAGTCAGACAGCGTGGTGTGGGGTGGAAGGGACCTTAAATGCCCATAGGGATTCAGAGCATCCCACAGGCAGAGCATCCCATAGGTGTTCAGAGCATCCCCCAAGCAGGGCATCCCACAGGGCTTCACAGCAGCCCACAAGCAGAGCATCCCAGAGGGATTCACAGCATCCCACAGTCAGAGCATCCCCTAAGGAATCAGAGCATCCCACAAGGATTCAGAGCATCCCACAAGCAGAGCACCCCACAGAGTTTCACAGCATCCCACAACCACAGCACCATACAGAGCTCCAGAGCATCCCATAGGGATTCAGAGCACCCCAAGCACATCAGAACCCCCCCATCTCCCCATGGAAGCCCCCATTGACACCCCTGACCCAACCCCTCCCCATGGAGCTCCCCCCATGGAACCTGCCTCTCTATGACATCAGCCCCAGCTCCAAGGGACCTGCATCCAGCACCCGTATCCCCGGGGCAGTTGCGCTTTGGGTGCAGTGGTGCTTGCAGCTCCTTGCTTGCAGCTCCTTGGTGTCACTCTTAGCGGTGGTGGCAGCGATGGCTTTGCTCCGTGTCATCATCCTGCTGGCCTCGGCCTGGCTGGTGCAAGGCTCCTGGGACAGCTGTGGGTGAGTGGCTCCAGGCTCCAGGGTTCCTGGTATTCCATAGGGAGATGCTGCTGCTCCCAGCCACGGTCACACCAATGGGGAGTGGGATTTGAGGAGCCCCACTTGCTTGCCATCAGCCCATGCGGTGGCACAGCACAGCTATGGGGCACCCCATAGGGTCCTTTGTCCTGCAGCACCCTAGGAGGCAGGATGATGCTCATCTCTGGGACACTGCGTAGGGTCCCTTTTCCCTGCAGCACCCAATGGGGCGGGACAATGCTCGCCCTTCAGCCCTAACCATCAAGTGTTGAGCTTCTGCTTCAAGAGGGACCTGCGGTACCCGTCCCATGGCTGATTCTTATGGGATGTCGCGCATCGTCGGAGGCACGGATGCACACCGGGGCGCCTGGCCACGGATGCTCAGCATCCAGTTCCCCACAGCCACCGCATTCTCGCACATCTGCGGGGGGTCCCTCATCCCGTATGAAGACAGGCTGAGGAAGCTGGGGCTTTTCAGCCTGGAGAAGAGAAGGCTGCGTGGAGACCTAAGAGCAGCCTTCCAGTACCTGAAGGGGGCCTATAGGGATGCTGGGGAGGGACTCTTTGTCAGGGCCTGTAGTGACAGGACAAGGGGTAATGGGTTAAAACTTAAACAGGGGAAGTTTCAATTGGATATAAGGAGGAAATTCTTTCCTGTTAGGGTGGTGAGACACTGGAATCGCTTGCCCAGGGAGGTTGTTAGTGCTCCATCCCTGGCGGTGTTCAAGGCCAGGTTGGATGAAGCCTTGTGTGGGATGGTTCAGTGAGAGGTGTCCCTGTCCATGGCAGGGGGGTTGGAACTAGATGATCTTGAGGTCCTTTCCAACCCTAACTATTCTATGATTCTATGATTCTATGATCACCCCTCAATGGGTCCTCACAGCCGCTCACTGCTTCGTCGGGCAAAAGTAAGGGGGAGAAGGGATTCCAGCCATAGGGAATAGGCAAGGAGCAGCTCCCATCCCGTCCCCTTCCCCATCCTGGATGCACTGGGAAGAGCGCTCAGGAGAAGGCTGCTTCCAGCTTGACAGCCCTTGAGCCTAAGGCACGCTGCTTTCCTTTGCGAAGCAGCCGCAATGTGGCTCCTTCCCATCCCTCTTCTCCATAGAATGGATTAGAATAGATTAAAATGGAATGGTATGGAATGCAATGCAATGCTTATGGATCATGGAGTGGGGTGGCTTGGAAAGGAGCTTGAGATCATCCACTTCCAACCCCTTGCCATGGGCAGGGATGCCTTCCATAGAGCAGCTTGCTCCAAGCTGGCCTGCAGCACTGCAGCCAGGGATGGAGCAGCCAAACCTTCTCCATCCATGCCATCCCAGTGCCCCAGCACCCTCTTAGGGAATCCCTTCCTTATCTCCAGCCTGCAATTCCCTCTCGGAACCCATCAGCCCTTGTCCTATGGCTCCAATCCCTGCTCTTCCACTCCCTCCCAGCTTCACCACGGATTGGTTCATGAGGCTCAGAATCATGGACGTGGCTTGGGCCAATGCCGAGACCCAGAAGTGCTGGATACGGCAGGTTGTGGTCCATGAATATTATACGGCTTAGGATCACGGGTAGGGTTAGGTTCCGAATTAGGGTTAGGTTTAGGGTTAGAGTCAGGGTAAGGGTTAGGTACAGGGTTAGATGTTAGGGTTAGGTGTTAGGGTTAGGGATAGGGTTAGGGTTAGCGTTAACCGTAACCGGAGTCAACCCTAGGGGTGGAGTTAACACCAGGTTGAGCCTTAGGGTTAGGGTTAGGGTTCCAATTAGGATTAGGTTTAGGTTTAGGGTTAGGGTAAGGTTTAGGGTTAACCTTCACCAGAGTTAACCCTAGGGGCGGAGTTAACCCTAGGATTAGGGTTAGGATTAGGGTTACGGTCAGGATTAAGTTAGGGTTATGGTTAGGCTGGGTTAGGATTAGGGTTAGTGTTAGGTCTTAGGGTTAAGGTCCGGGTTACGGTTAGGGGTTAGGGTTGGGATTAGGGTAACGGTTCGGGTTAGGGTTAAGGTTAGGGTTACCTCTAACCGGAGTTAACCCTAGGGGTGGAGTTAACCCCAGGGTTAGGGTTAGGTTTAGGCTTAGGGTTAGCATTAACCCTAATCGGAATTAACCCTAGGGGCGGGTTTAATCCCAGGCTTAGGGTTAGGGTTAGGGTTAGGTTTAGGCTTAGGGTTAGACTTCAGTTTAGGGTTAGGTTAACCCTAACCGGAGTTAACTAGGGTTGGGGTTAGGGTTAGGGTTACCTCTAACCGGAGTTAACCCTAGGGGTTAACTGCCCAAGGTTCCCCCAAGTGCTGGAGCTCACCCACCTCTGCCCCAGGAGCAGGGTCAGGCCCCACAGCTCTGCTCCTGCCAGCGCTGCCGAGCCCTGCACTCCCTTGATGGTGCCATCAGAGCGCCCCACACAGCGCAGCATGGGCTGGGCCGTTGCTCTGGCTCCGGCAGAGGCACAAGTGCCTTTGGAAGCTGCCAGCGAACAACAAGAGCTGAGAAGCGGCTGCAGAAGGGCTCTGCTGTGGGGCTGAAAGCCAAGGGTGGTGCCGGGGAAAGGAGAGACTGCAGAGCCTCAGCCCTTGGGCTTCCTTCAGAGGAGGTTGCGCTGCTGCCCTTGATCCTGGCTGTTCTTCAGCCCTGACCTGCCCTCAGCGGTCTCCAGTGGCTTCTGGCCAGGCCAGCAGCAGAGACAGGATGTTCTGCACAAATGTCTGCACCTGCTCCTGGGCCTGACTCAGTGCCGAGAGCTCTTCTGCAGCCAAATGCAGATCGTACTTTACAGTCAGACAGCGTGGTGTGGGGTGGAAGGGACCTTAAATGCCCATAGGGATTCAGAGCATCCCACAGGCAGAGCATCCCATAGGTGTTCAAAGCATCCCCCAAGCAGGGCATCCCACAGGGCTTCACAGCAGCCCACAAGCAGAGCATCCCAGAGGGATTCACAGCATCCCACAGTCAGAGCATCCCCTAAGGAATCAGAGCATCCCACAAGGATTCAGAGCATCCCACAAGCAGAGCATGCCAGAGGGATTCAGAGCATCCCACAGGGCTCCAGAGCATCCCACAAAGCAGAGCACCCCACAGAGTTTCACAGCATCCCACAACCACAGCACCATACAGAGCTCCAGAGCATCCCATAGGGATTCAGAGCACCCCAAGCGCATCAGAACCCCCCCATCTCCCCATGGAAGCCCCCATTGACACCCCTGACCCAACCCCTCCCCATGGAGCTCCCCCCATGGAACCTGCCTCTCTATGACATCAGCCCCAGCTCCAAGGGACCTGCATCCAGCACCCGTATCCCCGGGGCAGTTGCGCTTTGGGTGCAGTGGTGCTTGCAGCTCCTTGCTTGCAGCTCCTTGGTGTCACTCTTAGCGGTGGTGGCAGCGATGGCTTTGCTCCGTGTCATCATCCTGCTGGCCTCGGCCTGGCTGGTGCAAGGCTCCTGGGACAGCTGTGGGTGAGTGGCTCCAGGGTTCCTGGTATTCCATAGGGAGATGCTGCTGCTCCCAGGCACGGTCACACCAATGGGGACTGGGATTTGAGGAGCCCCACTTGCTTGCCATCAGCCCATGCGGTGGCACAGCACAGCTATGGGGCACCCCATAGGGTCCCTTTTCCCTGCAGCACCCAATGGGGCGGGACAATGCTCGCCCTTCAGCCCTAACCATCAAGTGTTGAGCTTCTGCTTCAAGAGGGACCTGCGGTACCCGTCCCATGGCTGATTCTTATGGGATGTCGCGCATCGTCGGAGGCACGGATGCGCACCGGGGCGCCTGGCCACGGATGCTCAGCATCCAGTTCCCCACAGCCACCGCATTCTCGCACATCTGCGGGGGGTCCCTCATCCCGTATGAAGACAGGCTGAGGAAGTTGGGGCTTTTCAGCCTGGAGAAGAGAAGGCTGCGTGGAGACCTAAGAGCAGCCTTCCAGTACCTGAAGGGGGCCTATAGGGATGCTGGGGAGGGACTCTTTGTCAGGGCCTGTAGTGACAGGACAAGGGGTAATGGGTTAAAACTTAAACAGGGGAAGTTTAAATTGGATATAAGGAGGAAATTCTTTCCTGTTAGGGTGGTGAGACACTGACATCGCTTGCCCAGGGAGGTTGTGAGTGCTCCATCCCTGGCGGTGTTCAAGGCCAGGTTGGATGAAGCCTTGTGTGGGATGGTTCAGTGAGAGGTGTCCCTGTCCATGGCAGGGGGGTTGGAACTAGATGATCTTGAGGTCCTTTCCAACCCTAACTATTCTATGATTCTATGATTCTATGATCACCCCTCAATGGGTCCTCACAGCCGCTCACTGCTTCGTCGGGCAAAAGTAAGGGGGAGAAGGGATTCCAGCCATAGGGAATAGGCAAGGAGCAGCTCCCATCCCGTCCCCTTCCCCATCCTGGATGCACTGGGAAGAGCGCTCAGGAGAAGGCTGCTTCCAGCTTGACAGCCCTTGAGCCTAAGGCACGCTGCTTTCCTTTGCGAAGCAGCCGCAATGTGGCTCCTTCCCATCCCTCTTCTCCATAGAATGGATTAGAATAGATTAAAATGGAATGGTATGGAATGCAATGCAATGCTTATGGATCATGGAGTGGGGTGGCTTGGAAAGGAGCTTGAGATCATCCACTTCCAACCCCTTGCCATGGGCAGGGATGCCTTCCATAGAGCAGCTTGCTCCAAGCTGGCCTGCAGCACTGCAGCCAGGGATGGAGCAGCCAAACCTTCTCCATCCATGCCATCCCAGTGCCCCAGCACCCTCTTAGGGAATCCCTTCCTTATCTCCAGCCTGCAATTCCCTCTCGGAACCCATCAGCCCTTGTCCTATGGCTCCAATCCCTGCTCTTCCACTCCCTCCCAGCTTCACCACGGATTCGTTCATGAGGCTCAGAATCATGGACGTGGCTTGGGCCAATGCCGAGACCCAGAAGTGCTGGATACGGCAGGTTGTGGTCCATGAATATTATACGGCTTAGGATCACGGGTAGGGTTAGGTTCCGAATTTGGGTTAGGTTTAGGGTTAGAGTCAGGGTAAGGGTTAGGTACAGGGTTAGGTGTTAGGGTTAGGTGTTAGGGTTAGGGATAGGGTTAGGGTTAGCGTTAACCGTAACCGGAGTCAACCCTAGGGGTGGAGTTAACACCAGGTTGAGCCTTAGGGTTAGGGTTAGGGTTCCAATTAGGATTAGGTTTAGGTTTAGGGTTAGGGTAAGGTTTAGGGTTAACCTTCACCAGAGTTAACCCTAGGGGCGGAGTTAACCCTAGGATTAGGGTTAGGATTAGGGTTACGGTCAGGATTAAGTTAGGGTTATGGTTAGGCTGGGTTAGGATTAGGGTTAGTGTTAGGTCTTAGGGTTAAGGTCCGGGTTACGGTTAGGGGTTAGGGTTGGGATTAGGGTAACGGTTCGGGTTAGGGTTAAGGTTAGGGTTACCTCTAACCGGAGTTAACCCTAGGGGTGGAGTTAACCCCAGGGTTAGGGTTAGGTTTAGGCTTAGGGTTAGCATTAACCCTAATCGGAATTAACCCTAGGGGCGGGTTTAATCCCAGGCTTAGGGTTAGGGTTAGGGTTAGGCTTAGGCTTAGGGTTAGACTTCAGTTTAGGGTTAGGTTAACCCTAACCGGAGTTAACTAGGGTTGGGGTTAGGGTTAGGGTTACCTCTAACCGGAGTTAACCCTAGGGGTTAACTGCCCAAGGTTCCCCCAAGTGCTGGAGCTCACCCACCTCTGCCCCAGGAGCAGGGTCAGGCCCCACAGCTCTGCTCCTGCCAGCGCTGCCGAGCCCTGCACTCCCTTGATGGTGCCATCAGAGCGCCCCACACAGCGCAGCATGGGCTGGGCCGTTGCTCTGGCTCCGGCAGAGGCACAAGTGCCTTTGGAAGCTGCCAGCGAACAACAAGAGCTGAGAAGCGGCTGCAGAAGGGCTCTGCTGTGGGGCTGAAAGCCAAGGGTGGTGCCGGGGAAAGGAGAGACTGCAGAGCCTCAGCCCTTGGGCTTCCTTCAGAGGAGGTTGCGCTGCTGCCCTTGATCCTGGCTGTTCTCCAGCCCTGACCTGCCCTCAGCGGTCTCCAGTGGCTTCTGGCCAGGCCAGCAGCAGAGACAGGATGTTCTGCACAAATGTCTGCACCTGCTCCTGGGCCTGACTCAGTGCCGAGAGCTCTTCTGCAGCCAAATGCAGATCGTACTTTACAGTCAGCCAGCGTGGTGTGGGGTGGAAGGGACCTTAAATGCCCATAGGGATTCAGAGCATCCCACAGGCAGAGCATCCCATAGGTGTTCAAAGCATCCCCCAAGCAGGGCATCCCACAGGGCTTCACAGCAGCCCACAAGCAGAGCATCCCAGAGGGATTCACAGCATCCCACAGTCAGAGCATCCCCTAAGGAATCAGAGCATCCCACAAGGATTCAGAGCATCCCACAAGCAGAGCATGCCAGAGGGATTCAGAGCATCCCACAGGGCTCCAGAGCATCCGACAAAGCAGAGCACCCCACAGAGTTTCACAGCATCCCACAACCACAGCACCATACAGAGCTCCAGAGCATCCCATAGGGATTCAGAGCACCCCAAGCGCATCAGAACCCCCCCATCTCCCCATGGAAGCCCCCATTGACACCCCTGACCCAACCCCTCCCCATGGAGCTCCCCCCATGGAACCTGCCTCTCTATGACATCAGCCCCAGCTCCAAGGGACCTGCATCCAGCACCCGTATCCCCGGGGCAGTTGCGCTTTGGGTGCAGTGGTGCTTGCAGCTCCTTGCTTGCAGCTCCTTGGTGTCACTCTTAGCGGTGGTGGCAGCGATGGCTTTGCTCCGTGTCATCATCCTGCTGGCCTCGGCCTGGCTGGTGCAAGGCTCCTGGGACAGCTGTGGGTGAGTGGCTCCAGGCTCCAGGGTTCCTGGTATTCCATAGGGAGATGCTGCTGCTCCCAGCCACGGTCACACCAATGGGGAGTGGGATTTGAGGAGCCCCACTTGCTTGCCATCAGCCCATGCGGTGGCACAGCACAGCTATGGGGCACCCCATAGGGTCCTTTGTCCTGCAGCACCCTAGGAGGCAGGATGATGCTCATCTCTGGGACACTGCGTAGGGTCCCTTTTCCCTGCAGCACCCAATGGGGCGGGACAATGCTCGCCCTTCAGCCCTAACCATCAAGTGTTGAGCTTCTGCTTCAAGAGGGACCTGCGGTACCCGTCCCATGGCTGATTCTTATGGGATGTCGCGCATCGTCGGAGGCACGGATGCGCACCGGGGCGCCTGGCCACGGATGCTCAGCATCCAGTTCCCCACAGCCACCGCATTCTCGCACATCTGCGGGGGGTCCCTCATCCCGTATGAAGACAGGCTGAGGAAGTTGGGGCTTTTCAGCCTGGAGAAGAGAAGGCTGCGTGGAGACCTAAGAGCAGCCTTCCAGTACCTGAAGGGGGCCTATAGGGATGCTGGGGAGGGACTCTTTGTCAGGGCCTGTAGTGACAGGACAAGGGGTAATGGGTTAAAACTTAAACAGGGGAAGTTTAAATTGGATATAAGGAGGAAATTCTTTCCTGTTAGGGTGGTGAGACACTGACATCGCTTGCCCAGGGAGGTTGTGAGTGCTCCATCCCTGGCGGTGTTCAAGGCCAGGTTGGATGAAGCCTTGTGTGGGATGGTTCAGTGAGAGGTGTCCCTGTCCATGGCAGGGGGGTTGGAACTAGATGATCTTGAGGTCCTTTCCAACCCTAACTATTCTATGATTCTATGATTCTATGATCACCCCTCAATGGGTCCTCACAGCCGCTCACTGCTTCGTCGGGCAAAAGTAAGGGGGAGAAGGGATTCCAGCCATAGGGAATAGGCAAGGAGCAGCTCCCATCCCGTCCCCTTCCCCATCCTGGATGCACTGGGAAGAGCGCTCAGGAGAAGGCTGCTTCCAGCTTGACAGCCCTTGAGCCTAAGGCACGCTGCTTTCCTTTGCGAAGCAGCCGCAATGTGGCTCCTTCCCATCCCTCTTCTCCATAGAATGGATTAGAATAGATTAAAATGGAATGGTATGGAATGCAATGCAATGCTTATGGATCATGGAGTGGGGTGGCTTGGAAAGGAGCTTGAGATCATCCACTTCCAACCCCTTGCCATGGGCAGGGATGCCTTCCATAGAGCAGCTTGCTCCAAGCTGGCCTGCAGCACTGCAGCCAGGGATGGAGCAGCCAAACCTTCTCCATCCATGCCATCCCAGTGCCCCAGCACCCTCTTAGGGAATCCCTTCCTTATCTCCAGCCTGCAATTCCCTCTCGGAACCCATCAGCCCTTGTCCTATGGCTCCAATCCCTGCTCTTCCACTCCCTCCCAGCTTCACCACGGATTGGTTCATGAGGCTCAGAATCATGGACGTGGCTTGGGCCAATGCCGAGACCCAGAAGTGCTGGATACGGCAGGTTGTGGTCCATGAATATTATACGGCTTAGGATCACGGGTAGGGTTAGGTTCCGAATTTGGGTTAGGTTTAGGGTTAGAGTCAGGGTAAGGGTTAGGTACAGGGTTAGGTGTTAGGGTTAGGTGTTAGGGTTAGGGATAGGGTTAGGGTTAGCGTTAACCGTAACCGGAGTCAACCCTAGGGGTGGAGTTAACACCAGGTTGAGCCTTAGGGTTAGGGTTAGGGTTCCAATTAGGATTAGGTTTAGGTTTAGGGTTAGGGTAAGGTTTAGGGTTAACCTTCACCAGAGTTAACCCTAGGGGCGGAGTTAACCCTAGGATTAGGGTTAGGATTAGGGTTACGGTCAGGATTAAGTTAGGGTTATGGTTAGGCTGGGTTAGGATTAGGGTTAGTGTTAGGTCTTAGGGTTAAGGTCCGGGTTACGGTTAGGGGTTAGGGTTGGGATTAGGGTAACGGTTCGGGTTAGGGTTAAGGTTAGGGTTACCTCTAACCGGAGTTAACCCTAGGGGTGGAGTTAACCCCAGGGTTAGGGTTAGGTTTAGGCTTAGGGTTAGCATTAACCCTAATCGGAATTAACCCTAGGGGCGGGTTTAATCCCAGGCTTAGGGTTAGGGTTAGGGTTAGGCTTAGGCTTAGGGTTAGACTTCAGTTTAGGGTTAGGTTAACCCTAACCGGAGTTAACTAGGGTTGGGGTTAGGGTTAGGGTTACCTCTAACCGGAGTTAACCCTAGGGGTTAACTGCCCAAGGTTCCCCCAAGTGCTGGAGCTCACCCACCTCTGCCCCAGGAGCAGGGTCAGGCCCCACAGCTCTGCTCCTGCCAGCGCTGCCGAGCCCTGCACTCCCTTGATGGTGCCATCAGAGCGCCCCACACAGCGCAGCATGGGCTGGGCCGTTGCTCTGGCTCCGGCAGAGGCACAAGTGCCTTTGGAAGCTGCCAGCGAACAACAAGAGCTGAGAAGCGGCTGCAGAAGGGCTCTGCTGTGGGGCTGAAAGCCAAGGGTGGTGCCGGGGAAAGGAGAGACTGCAGAGCCTCAGCCCTTGGGCTTCCTTCAGAGGAGGTGGCGCTGCTGCCCTTGATCCTGGCTGTTCTCCAGCCCTGACCTGCCCTCAGCGGTCTCCAGTGGCTTCTGGCCAGGCCAGCAGCAGAGACAGGATGTTCTGCACAAATGTCTGCACCTGCTCCTGGGCCTGACTCAGTGCCGAGAGCTCTTCTGCAGCCAAATGCAGATCGTACTTTACAGTCAGCCAGCGTGGTGTGGGGTGGAAGGGACCTTAAATGCCCATAGGGATTCAGAGCATCCCACAGGCAGAGCATCCCATAGGTGTTCAAAGCATCCCCCAAGCAGGGCATCCCACAGGGCTTCACAGCAGCCCACAAGCAGAGCATCCCAGAGGGATTCACAGCATCCCACAGTCAGAGCATCCCCTAAGGAATCAGAGCATCCCACAAGGATTCAGAGCATCCCACAAGCAGAGCATGCCAGAGGGATTCAGAGCATCCCACAGGGCTCCAGAGCATCCCACAAAGCAGAGCACCCCACAGAGTTTCACAGCATCCCACAACCACAGCACCATACAGAGCTCCAGAGCATCCCATAGGGATTCAGAGCACCCCAAGCGCATCAGAACCCCCCCATCTCCCCATGGAAGCCCCCATTGACACCCCTGACCCAACCCCTCCCCATGGAGCTCCCCCCATGGAACCTGCCTCTCTATGACATCAGCCCCAGCTCCAAGGGACCTGCATCCAGCACCCGTATCCCCGGGGCAGTTGCGCTTTGGGTGCAGTGGTGCTTGCAGCTCCTTGCTTGCAGCTCCTTGGTGTCACTCTTAGCGGTGGTGGCAGCGATGGCTTTGCTCCGTGTCATCATCCTGCTGGCCTCGGCCTGGCTGGTGCAAGGCTCCTGGGACAGCTGTGGGTGAGTGGCTCCAGGGTTCCTGGTATTCCATAGGGAGATGCTGCTGCTCCCAGGCACGGTCACACCAATGGGGACTGGGATTTGAGGAGCCCCACTTGCTTGCCATCAGCCCATGCGGTGGCACAGCACAGCTATGGGGCACCCCATAGGGTCCCTTTTCCCTGCAGCACCCAATGGGGCGGGACAATGCTCGCCCTTCAGCCCTAACCATCAAGTGTTGAGCTTCTGCTTCAAGAGGGACCTGCGGTACCCGTCCCATGGCTGATTCTTATGGGATGTCGCGCATCGTCGGAGGCACGGATGCGCACCGGGGCGCCTGGCCACGGATGCTCAGCATCCAGTTCCCCACAGCCACCGCATTCTCGCACATCTGCGGGGGGTCCCTCATCCCGTATGAAGACAGGCTGAGGAAGTTGGGGCTTTTCAGCCTGGAGAAGAGAAGGCTGCGTGGAGACCTAAGAGCAGCCTTCCAGTACCTGAAGGGGGCCTATAGGGATGCTGGGGAGGGACTCTTTGTCAGGGCCTGTAGTGACAGGACAAGGGGTAATGGGTTAAAACTTAAACAGGGGAAGTTTAAATTGGATATAAGGAGGAAATTCTTTCCTGTTAGGGTGGTGAGACACTGACATCGCTTGCCCAGGGAGGTTGTGAGTGCTCCATCCCTGGCGGTGTTCAAGGCCAGGTTGGATGAAGCCTTGTGTGGGATGGTTCAGTGAGAGGTGTCCCTGTCCATGGCAGGGGGGTTGGAACTAGATGATCTTGAGGTCCTTTCCAACCCTAACTATTCTATGATTCTATGATTCTATGATCACCCCTCAATGGGTCCTCACAGCCGCTCACTGCTTCGTCGGGCAAAAGTAAGGGGGAGAAGGGATTCCAGCCATAGGGAATAGGCAAGGAGCAGCTCCCATCCCGTCCCCTTCCCCATCCTGGATGCACTGGGAAGAGCGCTCAGGAGAAGGCTGCTTCCAGCTTGACAGCCCTTGAGCCTAAGGCACGCTGCTTTCCTTTGCGAAGCAGCCGCAATGTGGCTCCTTCCCATCCCTCTTCTCCATAGAATGGATTAGAATAGATTAAAATGGAATGGTATGGAATGCAATGCAATGCTTATGGATCATGGAGTGGGGTGGCTTGGAAAGGAGCTTGAGATCATCCACTTCCAACCCCTTGCCATGGGCAGGGATGCCTTCCATAGAGCAGCTTGCTCCAAGCTGGCCTGCAGCACTGCAGCCAGGGATGGAGCAGCCAAACCTTCTCCATCCATGCCATCCCAGTGCCCCAGCACCCTCTTAGGGAATCCCTTCCTTATCTCCAGCCTGCAATTCCCTCTCGGAACCCATCAGCCCTTGTCCTATGGCTCCAATCCCTGCTCTTCCACTCCCTCCCAGCTTCACCACGGATTGGTTCATGAGGCTCAGAATCATGGACGTGGCTTGGGCCAATGCCGAGACCCAGAAGTGCTGGATACGGCAGGTTGTGGTCCATGAATATTATACGGCTTAGGATCACGGGTAGGGTTAGGTTCCGAATTTGGGTTAGGTTTAGGGTTAGAGTCAGGGTAAGGGTTAGGTACAGGGTTAGGTGTTAGGGTTAGGTGTTAGGGTTAGGGATAGGGTTAGGGTTAGCGTTAACCGTAACCGGAGTCAACCCTAGGGGTGGAGTTAACACCAGGTTGAGCCTTAGGGTTAGGGTTAGGGTTCCAATTAGGATTAGGTTTAGGTTTAGGGTTAGGGTAAGGTTTGGGGTTAACCTTCACCAGAGTTAACCCTAGGGGCGGAGTTAACCCCAGGATTAGGGTTAGGATTAGGGTTACGTTCAGGATTAAGTTAGGGTTATGGTTAGGGTGGGTTAGGATTAGGGTTAGTGTTAGGTCTTAGGGTTAAGGTCCGGGTTACGGTTAGGGGTTAGGGTTGGGATTAGGGTTACGGTTCGGGTTAGGGTTAAGGTTAGGGTTACCTCTAAGCGGAGTTAACCTTAGGGGTGGAGTTAACCCCAGGGTTAGGGTTAGGTTTAGGCTTAGGGTTAGCATTAACCCCAATCGGAATTAACCCTAGGGGCGGGTTTAATCCCAGGCTTAGGGTTAGGGTTAGGGTTAGGCTTAGGTTTAGGGTTAGACTTCAGTTTAGGGTTAGGTTAACCCTAACCAGAGTTAACTAGGGTTAGGGTTAGGGTTAGGGTTACCTCTAACCGGAGTTAACCCTATGGGTTAACTGCCCAAGGTTCCTGCCCCAGAACCCCAAGTGCTGGAGCTCACCCACCTCTGCCGCAGGAGCAGGGTCAGGCCCCACAGCTCTGCTCCTGCCAGCGCTGCCGAGCCCTGCACTCCCTTGATGGTGCCATCAGAGCGCCCCACACACCGCAGCACGGGCTGGGCCGTTGCTCTGGCTCCGGCAGAGGCACAAGTGCCTTTGGAAGCTGCCAGCGAACAACAAGAGCTGAGAAGCGGCTGCAGAAGGGCTCTGCTGTGGGGCTGAAAGCCAAGGGTGGTGCAGGGGAAAGGAGAGACTGCAGAGCCTCAGCCCTTGGGCTTCCTTCAGAGGAGGTGGCGCTGCTGCCCTTGATCCTGGCTGTTCTCCAGCCCTGACCTGCCCTCAGCGGTCTCCAGTGGCCTCTGGCCAGGCCAGCAGCAGAGACAGGATGTTCTGCACAAATGTCTGCACCTGCTCCTGGGCCTGACTCAGTGCCGAGAGCTCTTCTGCAGCCAAATGCAGATCGTACTTTACAGTCAGCCAGCGTGGTGTGGGGTGGAAGGGACCTTAAATGCCCATAGGGATTCAGAGCATCCCACAGGCAGAGCATCCCATAGGTGTTCAGAGCATCCCCCAAGCAGGGCATCCCACAGGGATTCACAGCAGCCCACAAGCAGAGCATCCCAGAGGGATTCACAGCATCCCACAGTCAGAGCATCCCCTAAGGAATCAGAGCATCCCACAAGGATTCAGAGCATCCCACAAGCAGAGCATGCCAGAGGGATTCAGAGCATTCCTCAGGGCTCCAGAGCATCCCACAAAGCAGAGCACCCCACAGAGTTTCACAGCATCCCACAACCACAGCACCATACAGAGCTCCAGAGCATCCCATAGGGATTCAGAGCACCCCAAGTGCATCAGAACCCCCCCATCTCCCCATGGAAGCCCCCATTGACACCCCTGACCCAACCCCTCCCCATGGAGCTCCCCCCATGGAACCTGCCTCTCTATGACATCAGCCCCAGCTCCAAGGGACCTGCATCCAGCACCCGTATCCCCGGGGCAGTTGCGCTTTGGGTGCAGTGGTGCTTGCAGCTCCTTGCTTGCAGCTCCTTGGTGTCACTCTTAGCGGTGGTGGCAGCGATGGCTTTGCTCCGTGTCATCATCCTGCTGGCCTCGGCCTGGCTGGTGCAAGGCTCCTGGGACAGCTGTGGGTGAGTGGCTCCAGGGTTCCTGGTATTCCATAGGGAGATGCTGCTGCTCCCAGCCACGGTCACACCAATGGGGAGTGGGATTTGAGGAGCCCCACTTGCTTGCCATCAGCCCATGCGGTGGCACAGCACAGCTATGGGGCACCCCATAGGGTCCTTTGTCCTGCAGCACCCTAGGAGGCAGGATGATGCTCATCTCTGGGACACTGCGTAGGGTCCCTTTTCCCTGCAGCACCCAATGGGGCGGGACAATGCTCGCCCTTCAGCCCTAACCATCAAGTGTTGAGCTTCTGCTTCAAGAGGGACCTGCGGTACCCGTCCCATGGCTGATTCTTATGGGATGTCGCGCATCGTCGGAGGCACGGATGCGCAGCGGGGCGCCTGGCCACGGATGCTCAGCATCCAGTTCCCCACAGCCACCGCATTCCCGCACATCTGCGGGGGGTCCCTCATCCCGTATGAAGACAGGCTGAGGAAGTTGGGGCTTTTCAGCCTGGAGAAGAGAAGGCTGCGTGCAGACCTAAGAGCAGCCTTCCAGTACCTGAAGGGGGCCTATAGGGATGCTGGGGAGGGACTCTTTGTCAGGGCCTGTAGTGACAGGACAAGGGGTAATGGGTTAAAACTTAAACAGGGGAAGTTTAAATTGGATATAAGGAGGAAATTCTTTCCTGTTAGGGTGGTGAGACACTGACATCGCTTGCCCAGGGAGGTTGTGAGTGCTCCATCCCTGGCGGTGTTCAAGGCCAGGTTGGATGAAGCCTTGTGTGGGATGGTTCAGTGAGAGGTGTCCCTGTCCATGGCAGGGGGGTTGGAACTAGATGATCTTGAGGTCCTTTCCAACCCTAACTATTCTATGATTCTATGATTCTATGATCACCCCTCAATGGGTCCTCACAGCCGCTCACTGCTTCGTCGGGCAAAAGTAAGGGGGAGAAGGGATTCCAGCCATAGGGAATAGGCAAGGAGCAGCTCCCATCCCGTCCCCTTCCCCATCCTGGATGCACTGGGAAGAGCGCTCAGGAGAAGGCTGCTTCCAGCTTGACAGCCCTTGAGCCTAAGGCACGCTGCTTTCCTTTGCGAAGCAGCCGCAATGTGGCTCCTTCCCATCCCTCTTCTCCATAGAATGGATTAGAATAGATTAAAATGGAATGGTATGGAATGCAATGCAATGCTTATGGATCATGGAGTGGGGTGGCTTGGAAAGGAGCTTGAGATCATCCACTTCCAACCCCTTGCCATGGGCAGGGATGCCTTCCATAGAGCAGCTTGCTCCAAGCTGGCCTGCAGCACTGCAGCCAGGGATGGAGCAGCCAAACCTTCTCCATCCATGCCATCCCAGTGCCCCAGCACCCTCTTAGGGAATCCCTTCCTTATCTCCAGCCTGCAATTCCCTCTCGGAACCCATCAGCCCTTGTCCTATGGCTCCAATCCCTGCTCTTCCACTCCCTCCCAGCTTCACCACGGATTGGTTCATGAGGCTCAGAATCATGGACGTGGCTTGGGCCAATGCCGAGACCCAGAAGTGCTGGATACGGCAGGTTGTGGTCCATGAATATTATACGGCTTAGGATCACGGGTAGGGTTAGGTTCCGAATTAGGGTTAGGTTTAGGGTTAGAGTCAGGGTAATTGTTAGGTACAGGGTTAGGTGTTAGGGTTAGGTGTTAGGGTTAGGGATAGGGTTAGGGTTAGCGTTAACCGTAACCGGAGTCAACCCTAGGGGTGGAGTTAACACCAGGTTGAGCCTTAGGGTTAGGGTTAGGGTTCCAGTTAGGATTAGGTTTAGGTTTAGGGTTAGGGTAAGGTTTAGGGTTAACCTTCACCAGAGTTAACCCTAGGGGCGGAGTTAACCCTAGGATTAGGGTTAGGATTAGGGTTACGGTCAGGATTAAGTTAGGGTTATGGTTAGGCTGGGTTAGGATTAGGGTTAGTGTTAGGTCTTAGGGTTAAGGTCCGGGTTACGGTTAGGGGTTAGGGTTGGGATTAGGGTTACGGTTCGGGTTAGGGTTAAGGTTAGGGTTACCTCTAACCGGAGTTAACCCTAGGGGTGGAGTTAACCCCAGGGTTAGGGTTAGGTTTAGGCTTAGGGTTAGCATTAACCCTAATCGGAATTAACCCTAGGGGCGGGTTTAATCCCAGGCTTAGGGTTAGGGTTAGGGTTAGGCTTAGGCTTAGGGTTAGACTTCAGTTTAGGGTTAGGTTAACCCTAACCGGAGTTAACTAGGGTTGGGGTTAGGGTTAGGGTTACCTCTAACCGGAGTTAACCCTAGGGGTTAACTGCCCAAGGTTCCTCCAAGTGCTGGAGCTCACCCACCTCTGCCCCAGGAGCAGGGTCAGGCCCCACAGCTCTGCTCCTGCCAGCGCTGCCGAGCCCTGCACTCCCTTGATGGTGCCATCAGAGCGCCCCACACACCGCAGCACGGGCTGGGCCGTTGCTCTGGCTCCGGCAGAGGCACAAGTGCCTTTGGAAGCTGCCAGCGAACAACAAGAGCTGAGAAGTGGCTGCAGAAGGGCTCTGCTGTGGGGCTGAAAGCCAAGGGTGGTGCAGGGGAAAGGAGAGACTGCAGAGCCTCAGCCCTTGGGCTTCCTTCAGAGGAGGTGGCGCTGCTGCCCTTGATCTTGGCTGTTCTCCATCCCTGACCTGCCCTCAGCGGTCTCCAGTGGCCTCTGGCCAGGCCAGCAGCAGAGACAGGATGTTCTGCACAAATGTCTGCACC
Source organism: Lathamus discolor (assembly GCF_037157495.1). Taxonomy (NCBI): domain Eukaryota; kingdom Metazoa; phylum Chordata; class Aves; order Psittaciformes; family Psittacidae; genus Lathamus; species Lathamus discolor. The sequence continues at coordinate 1,433,485 of NW_027069383.1, forward strand.
TTTTCCTGGGCCTGACTCAGTGCCGAGAGCTCTTCTGCAGCCAAATGCAGATCGTACTTTACAGTCAGCCAGCGTGGTGTGGGGTGGAAGGGACCTTAAATGCCCATAGGGATTCAGAGCATCCCACAGGCAGAGCATCCCATAGGTGTTCAGAGCATCCCCCAAGCAGGGCATCCCACAGGGATTCACAGCAGCCCACAAGCAGAGCATCCCATAGGGATTCAGAGCATCCCATAAGCAGAGCATCCCGTAGGGGTTCAGAGCATCCCGTAGACATCCAGAGCAACCCAGAGGGATTCACAGCAGCCCACAAGCAGAGCATCCCAGAGGGATTCACAGCATCCCACAGTCAGAGCATCCCATAAGGCATCAGAGCATCCCACAGGGATTCAGAGCATCCCACAAGGAAGCAGAGCATGCCAGAGGGATTCAGAGCATCCCACAAGGATTCAGAGCATCCCACAAGCAGAGCATGCCAGAGGGATTCACAGCATCCCACAGGGCTCCAGAGCATCCCACAAAGCAGAGCATCCCACAGAGATTCACAGCATCCCACAACCACAGCACCATACAGAGCTCCAGAGCATCCCATAGGGATTCAGAGCACCCGAAGCACATTCAGAACCCCCCTATCTCCCCATGGAAGCCCCCATCGACACCCCTGACCCACCCCCCTCCCCATCGAGCTCCCCCCATGGAACCTGCCTCTCTATGACATCAGCCCCAGCTCCAAGGGACCTGCATCCAGCACCCGTATCCCCGGGGCAGTTGCACTTCGGGTGCAGTGGTGCTTGCAGCTCCTTGCTTGCAGCTCCTTGCTTGCAGCTCCTTGCTTGCAGCTCCTTGGTGTCACCTCCTTGGTGTCACTCTTAGCGGTGGTGGCAGCGATGGCTTTGCTCCGTGTCATCATCCTGCTGGCCTCGGCCTGGCTGGTGCAAGGCTCCTGGGACAGCTGTGGGTGAGTGGCACCAGGCTCCTGGGTTCCTTGTATTCCATAGGGAGATGCTGCTGCTCCCAGCTACGGTCGCACTAATGGGGAGGTGGGATTTGGGGAGCCCAGTTGCCATCACCCTATGTCGTGGCACAGCACTTTCAAGCCTATGTCTTCTTGCCATGGAAGCGCAGCCTGCTTGGGGAAAGCCAGTGGCTGCTTTTCTGTTCCATAATGGTTGTTTCCACGTGAAGTACAAATACAGTCCATTTTTGACCCAAAGTATTCGATAAATTTTTCTATTAGAGGCTCTAGTCCTTTTCTTGCTTCCAGTTTTACAGGATGCTCTTTCTGTCTTAGTGGTGTGATGTTTGGTTTCAGAGGAATAGTTACTGCTTCTGCATCTCCTGATCGTCCCAGTGCTCCGGCAGCCCATACTTGCGGCTATACCCACTTCCTCTGGGTGATCCGGCTCAGTGCCTGGTTTCTGTACCATAAAAACTCGGGCCTTCACAGCCTTTTCATCAGGAACATGTACCTGAATTTTCTTTCTTTAACCCTAATTGATGCATGTCATTTACTCAGTACATCTCTCTCCAATAACAGCATGGGGCACTCGAGCATGCAGAGAAATTGATTGGTCAGCATCTGTTTGCCAATTTCTCAAATGTAAAGGAAGGCCGGGTTCCTGTCCACTCTGTGGCACCAAGGCCCGAAGCTGTTTGTTTGCTTAATTGCCCTTTACAAGTATTTATAACAGAATAAGTAGCTTCTGTTTCTACAAGAAATTTTACCTTCTCATTCCCCAACCTAGCTGTAGCCGGGGGCTCTGCTGGGGAGGGATTCAAATCTTCCCCCGCGCCTCCTCAGTCTTCATCTGAAGTAAGAATTCTCTCTGCCTGTCCCGACGGTCCACTAAACCCCCTGTGTTTATTTTGATTCTGAGGGCATTTTCCGTTGGGGTGCAACCTGTGGAGTCTGTTCACAACCCTTTCCATGTAATCCTTGTTTCCTCTCCTCCTGGGCCACACCCCCCTCTCCTGGTTTCTTGTGGGAAAGCTACAGGCAGCAATTATTTTTGGTGTATTTTTTTTTCCCCCTCAAGAGTCCAGTTTTACTCTGGAGCTTATCTTATGCCCCCACGTATACATGAACAAATTCCCAGTTGAAACCTGACACACTATAACCCACAAAACACAATATTGTATTATATTAATAATTATATTCTATTAATAATATATATATTAATAATCAGGGACTCAAAACACTTCCCAGTATCATTGAACCATTTGAACCATTTCCGAGAACTTGCTGCAGAGCAATATTGGTCCGATGGTGGTAGGTCTCCAAGGCCACATCCATTATTTTTACCAAATCACATTGGTCCTCCCCCTTAAGTTTTTGTCCATTTTTTCTTATGTCTTCCATGGATTGACTTCTTGTTAACTGGCCTAACTCTTATCTTCCTTCCTCTGATTCAGGATCAATATGAGTATATTTATGCACCACCTCTTTTAATCTTCCCATGAATCCAGAAGGTGATCCATTTACATCTGGCTTTATTTCATATATAGCTTAGACCAGTTCACTGTCTTGGGGACCGCATTCCTAATACGAAATAAAATCCACCTCCGATATTGTTTCAAAGCTTGCCTGTCCCAATTAGGGCCCCAGTTAGGATTGGGGATAGGTACGTGAAGATTCCCTGTACCTGCTGCTGTGCCTGCTGTTATTTGTCGCTTTAATGCGGTCTGAGCCATATGAATAATTATATTTCTGTGAACACTCTCGAAAGCATGGTGCGTAATCACCAGCCACTTGTTTCCAACTATTCAGATCTATAACAGTAAAGGGGATCTCCATCATGAGCAGACCATCATTACACACAGCTTGACTTAAAGTTGCAATCACAGTTTCCCCTCGTTTTCCCCTCATTTTCCCCTAGTTTGCCCTGCTGTAGGGCTAAATCCTTCAGCCTGCCCCCCCCAGTATCTCTGGGGCCTGTGCTGGTGCTTGTGCTTGATTCTCATTTTCAGCACCTTCAACCCCATTATTCACAATACCTCTTCTCCAGGGGGCTGCCATTAAATCCATATCCTTCTCCACATTCCTTAGATGTTTAGTGCCCTATGGTGCACAAAGAGCAACAGCGTTTAAGCAGATTTTACTGTCTTTCTCCAAGGACAATGCTAACAGGTCCTGGAGTGCAAAATTAAATCCACAATCCTTTTGCCATACCAGGTGATATCTCAGAGTGAAAAACATTTCTGCATAAGCTACTTCATCCCAATTTCCTTCTCGTCTCAAGAATAACATCCAGCTTTGATGACAGTATTTTAGCAGAGTCTCCTGAGTAACCGAACCCCTCAGGGGTCCACCACTTTGTTCCAAAGTCTCCTGAGTCACCGAACCACCTGGGGGTTCAGCGATTTGTTTCCAGTGTTGTGAAATGCAACCCAATGGGGATTTCTTCAAACCCCCCTGTGGAGGCAGTGGTCCTGACCTCCACCCAGACGGTTGCAAAATGCAACCCAATGGGGCCCTTTTCAGGATCCCCTCTTTGGAGGATCCTGACCTCCACCGCATACCAAAGTCCAGACAACCAAAACCAAACTACCATCGCGTGTTGGGAGAGGCTGGGGGAGCTGGGCTTGTCCAGCCCGGAGAAGGGAAGGCTGATGTGCACCTGAGATCTTGGGAAGGGAAGGCTGTGGGGGACTGGCTGCCTGTACAGGCAAGGAGGATGTGGAGAACACAGTGCCTGGCTCCTCACCATGGTGCCTGGTGGGAGGACAGAAGGCAATGGGGATAGTGACAGAGGGGAGGTTCAGCCAGGACAGAAGGAAACCTTGTTCCCACGGGCTCAGGCAAGCGCTGCATCAGGTCACCCAGAGAGGCTGTGCAGTCTCTGGCCTTGGGGATTTCCAACTCAGATTGAATCAAGCCTTGAACCACTTGCTGTGGCCCTGTTCCTGATGGGTTGGACATGAGACCTCCCTTCCAACCTCTCTTCTCTTAAGATCCTGTGATGATGTTGGGCCCTATTGCTAACTGGAGCAGAGCAGATGTTGATGGGACATGAATCCTCTAGTAGGTGACCATCTCAACTGACATCCTCACCAGCAAAGAGACTCTGACACTTCAGCAACCCGCTCTCTGCAAAGGGAGGAGTCCTGGGCAAGGTTTTCAGGGCACACAGCTTTCTCTGTGCAGGACACAAATGATCTTGTTTTAATGCCTGGAGGCCTGTCAGTCATCAGTTGATGTCTGTGTAAATGAAATATGCACACAAATATACAAGCACATTTCCATCAGCTCAATCACTTGTGTACATTCAAGACCTGGCAATATTTTCCCACCATAACAGAATGAGAAATTCCAGGCAGTGTATTAATGGCAAGAGTAGAAATCTTGATCTCCCTGCTGTACTTGTATTGCACGTACTGTGTCTATAATTTCATCACCCTCATCATTAAGGTTTTTCCTCCACTCCTGATCAAATGGCCATGTCTAAGGACATCTTCCCAGCAGACTATCCGGACATGTGGCCTTCCCATTGCTCTCAGGTTTCCTCCTCCACTTGCTCTTTGGTCATTCAGATCCTCTCAGCTCTGGTTCCTGCTTTGAGCTGCAGGGAGTTGGGAACTGGTCCCTTTTCTCAGAAGTCTCATTAACCCTTTGGTCAACACCTTCATCGTGTTTATGTCTCTCGTTTCATAACTCTCATTTTGAAACTGTTCTGTGCAAAACTCTTATGGAAGGGTGATCACGTTAGACGCTGCTTGGACTTGTCATAAAGCGGAGGAGTTATTATATAGTGTGTAACTTGTGTTTGTAGGCACTGAAGAGAGAGCTTCTCTGTGCCTGGTGCAGCCCAGTTCCCCAAGGAAAGCAGGAGGGAGCTGGTGCAAAGGAGCTGCCCCATCCAGCTGCAGAGCTCAGTGGAGGAGTCGCATGTGAGGTAAAGCGCAGCAAGTGCCAGGGCCACTGAAGGCACAGTCTCTGCACACCCCAGAACACGGCTGCCCAGTGGTGGGGACACATACAATTGGGTAAGTTATAGAACTGTAGTCCTCTTGTCCTACTGCTACTAACCCCTGACTTGGGTTAGGGCTACAGTGACAGTCTGTTGGTTACCTTTGAGCTTTCAACTGCTAATACCTGTGAGCTACTTGCTTAGTTCTTTGTTGAGATTGTTATCATGCCTTACCATTAGGAATGTCCCTGCTTAGAAGCAATTTCTGGAAGCAGATGCAAGGTGCCCACAGGCCCGAATTCTAATGCATTGTTTATCATGCCCCACCAGAAGGGCAGGTTCCCACCCTCAGAGGGGCCCCCTGTTGAGCGAGCATTCATGTTTCGGTGCTAAGTCACACTCCTGCTAAAAAGTCAAGTTATTTCAGCTAAGGCCTAATGGCTTGCTCTCAGTTTCCCCCCTTTTCTTTCAAACAGTGCAAATTCTTTTGCACAGTCCATAGTATGCACACTTGTTGAGCTACCGTACGAACTTTCCACCACCTCCACAAATTAACAACTGTTAATAAAGCCGTAGTCAGTAGTAGCACAAGCACAGGGTGGACCAGTATCTTCAAAAGTTGAGTTGCTGTAGGAGATTGCCATTTTGTCCCTACCAAGAAAATTTCCTACTAGTGGTGCTCTCCGGTTTTCTTGGTGTCGGTGATGATTTCTTTAATTTCTTCTACATTATGCGTAACAGTCCATACTGCTTGGTGAGAAGTTTCATTGGCCTTCCGTATCATCTTCTCGAGGTCTGGGTGATAGAACACTTTCTTTAGCATTTCTATTTTCATCCCAATCTGTAGGGCAGATATATCATGGTGTAACACATAGGTATCGTGTAGTAGTTGATTAGTAGTTACAGGGATGGTATAGTTAAAATCGCATCCAATGATTTTGGTAAGATTACACACACAAAAGTTAGTAGCATTTGTTTCTTCAATACAGCTATCAATTGTTACATTCTCACACACGGTTCTTACACAAGCACATCCTTGTCCAATATAATACACTTGGGATCTTGCATGAGTGACGGGTGATTTAGAAAATGCAAGTACTATCCTCAGTATCGAGACAAAGATCTTTGTTTTCAGTTCTAGGATTTTCACAGGTAAACCCTAAGTGTTCTCTTGAGGTACATGGTTCTGTACTTCCCGTTTGTCAATTTTGGGTCCTAGTGTTAAATCTTGCCCATACATTGTGGCCCATCATCCCGGTGTATCTTCCCTAGAGACAATACAGGAAATATGTCTAATATTTTGGCATGCTCAATTGTCAATACAAAAGCAGTGATTTGTCTTTGAAATGGGTTATACATGAAATTTACTAGTTTCCAGCATGCTTGAAATGTTTTCTTGAACTTTGTGGTAGCATGATTTCTGGCAATAATTGTTTGTACCTGTTGTGCAGAAGTCCTGTTTCTCCTTCCCTAATAATAGCCACTGCAACAGACTGTAACCGAAGTTGTGACTGAATACAGCTTAAGGCTAGGGGCACTTTTCCTCGCAAATTCCCTAGGAAGGTAGTAACACGATGTAGGTCCTGGGAAGGTCCTGGGAGGTGTGTTCTGCTAACCCTGTTGTAAGATCACTTACCAGCCGCTGTGTTTCAGCAATGGTAAGGAGAGACGATCTGAGTGGAATTTCTAGATTTCCCAGCTCTGAGGTGACTGTACTTAATTTATTTCCTAAGACTTCTTGGTCAGTGGAGTTCAAGACCACGTCTAATCCCTTCTAGGTGTAGTACGGGGTGTTCTAGACTGAATCCAGGTTCCCCATCCTATAAGGCTTTGATTACTAAAGGATTTACATTCTGATTTTATGGTTGAGATATAAGCTTGTAGCTTTACCACCACTTTCTTTAAAGAGTATTTGGGGTCTAGCATGAATTTTTGTTCATTTGATTGCCTTACCATATAAGGTCCTGCAAATGAGAGGTTGTGATATTTGACTGAGCATTCTAAAGGGGAGAAGTGTGTAGGGGAGAAGGGAGTAGGTGTAGCATGTGTGGAGACTTCCACTCTCAGCCTGATTGTTATTCTGTCAAGTCCTTGTTTCCAGTTAAATGCTAGAGTACTTGGTTCGGCAACTGCAAGACCAAGTCGGCAAGTTTCCCTCTGAGAACAGTTAATTAAAATTTGATTTTGATCTGGTCTTATTCGGGATATTGTTAACTCGGGGGTATAGTTTTTAGGCCCCTTAAAGAAAAGTTTAGGATAGAATACGCTTCCATATCTTTGGGCACAGATCAGAATCTGGGTGTTATTTTTACCAGATATTGTTGTGGGGTATTTCCCCCAGCGAGGTCTTACATGTATCTTACAGGTTTTATCTTGAGTACCGGCTCCAACTGTGTGTTGTCAATAAATTCCCCCTTCCCTCTTTCCCCTGAAGGAAAGGTTCAAATTACATTTTTTAGAGGATTGATCTTCTGGTATTTTAATGTTAATTTGCCTACAGGCTCATCTCCATCTGTGGTTCTCTACTACATATCGTACACAAGATAAAGCACTGTCTTCCTGGATATTAAAAGAGTAGGAACACTGCACTCATGCAAGACATAGATAGGGTACAGTCTGGATTTAGGTTAGGTATCTGGTAAAGATTTGCCATAATGACGGGCCATGCAGTCGATTTTATTTCGAATTGGCATGCCAGAGTGACAGGTTGGGAACACTTCTTGATAAATATCGGCACGAGCTGTCATTTTTCCCGTTCTTTAGAAGTGGTTGTGTGGCTGTTTACGATCAGGAGAATATTGGCTGTTTTCGTGACCTCACTCTTGTCATCTATGTAATCAGTCCAATGTTTCCGTTGTACGCAGTGGTCCAACCTAGGGAGTCGTCGTATTCTATATCAAAGCGCTTTTTACATACCCTGGAAGTCTCAGCAGTTCTCCCTGTTCCAAAGGTGAATACGGTCACCTTTATATAAGATCTGATTGTTCCCCAGCCCTGCCACTGCTGCTGGCTCTGTGTGGCAACCGCCCACCACTGAGCTCTCGAACATGTCAGGGAGAGCACTGAGTGAGTCAGTCAAATCACAGACGTTCGGGACGGTGTCCTCACTGCTGTCCAGCCCTGCCACTGCTGCTGGCTCCTTGGGGAGCTGCTGGACCTGGGCAGGCTCAGTGGAGACCGGCAGCCGCAGGACAGAGGGCAGCGCACAGGCACGCACAGGAGGCGGCATGGCCGGAGCAGTGAAGCTCACTCTGGGCACCTCCGATGCCATGGGCAGCTGGAGAGGGAGCCTCTCTGTTGGGAGAAGCAGAGAGGTGCTGGGGTGAGAGCTTGGCAGGCAGAGGCAGCTGGGGGTTACCTGGAGGGCAGGAGGAGCAGGAGCTGCTGCTGTACCTGCCATGGCAGTTGGTCAGTGTTGCTTGGGCGGGGGCCAACTGCCCCCTCCCTCGGGTTCCGCCCCAGTTCCACCAGTCCTGGCTGCTTCAGCAGCCCCTCAGGCCTTTGGTTTGTCAGACACAGCAGCTGCCCCTCGCAATGCTTTCCTGCCCTGCTGGTGATCTCCTGTCTTAAACGATGGTTTCCCATCCCAGCTGTGGTTTTTGGGAAGGTGAATTTCATGTCCAAGAGGAAGGGATGGGGCCGGCCCCTCTGGCTCTGCAATGCTGACGTGCATGCTTCCCAATCTTCCCCAGTGGTGGAAGTGGGAAGGGGGCTTGTGGCATTTTTGGGTTGTTTTTTCCTCCCCCCTCTCAGGAGACTGTTTGGGACCCTGGTTGGTGGGATCCACAAGGCATGTTACAAAGACTTTCTTCCCCCTAACTACTAGATCAGCCAGTCTTTAAAGTATTAATAGGTCTTTTAAGTATGTATGTATATATATCTGTATGTACACTGTCATCTGATGCGATAGTAGACTTTTACTGGAAACTTCAGCCCAGCCCTGGAACTAGGACTTTTCTTGAGGGTATCTTAGAGCTGTCTGTGAAGGAGAAGGGGTATTGCAGCACAGCAGAAGTAGTGGCAGAATCCCATCCCCTCCAGCATGTCTTTGAAACCCTCGCAATATCCCGCACACCATTACTCAGTATCTCTTGCAGGACTGGCTCCAGGGACATCTGCATCAGTAGGCAAGAGCAGGACTGCAGCAGAAGTAGCATGAGCGCCTGGCAGAGTTTGACTGGGACTAGTAATTGGTAGTGAGGGTGCTAGTGCTTGGTCCAAGTGTGTGGTACGTGACTGTTTGAAGGGTGTGAGACCCCTGTGTAAAACCACATTTGGGGTTCACCAGTGTGTCTGGGTGTCGTGGTTTAAACCCAACCACAAACCTCGTCCACTCACTCCCCCCCTTCTTGCCCTCCCCCTGCTCCTGGAGGGACGGAGAGGAGAATCAAAAAGAATGCAACTAAGGTATAACACAAATCACTACTGCTACCACCAATAATAATAATGATAAAGGAAATAACAAGAGGAAAGAATACAACACCTCAGTACCAGCTGACTGATAACTCGCCCACTCCCCCCAGCCCAGCACCGACCGATACCTCCTCCAACCCTGCAGTCCCAACCCTTCCGGGTAACTCCCGGTTACCTCCTGGGCATGACGTGCTGTGGTATGGAATACCTCTTTGGTCAGTTTGGGTCAGGTGTCCTGTCTCTGCTTCCTCCCAGCTTCCCCTCCTTCCTAGCAGAGCATGAGGCTCAGAAAGTCTTTGGCCAGACCAAACATTCGAGCAGCAACTGAAAACATGGGCGTTATCAGCACTGTTCCCAGGCCAAAAGATCAAAACACAGCACTGTACTAGCTCCTAAGAAGGAGAAAAATGACTGCTACTGCTAAACCCAGGACACTGGGATACTCCACTGTCAGGGCAGTAGGATCTCCGTGAAGGTTTCGTACAACCCTAAGATAATACTGCACAAGAATTGGGAAAAAACAAATCAAAAAAGAAAAAACCAAAAAACCCAAGCACCAAAATGTAAGACAATGAAGAATCAAAGCTTTTGTGCATCCTTTATAAAAATTCTGAACTCATTTTAAGTTGGTGGCTAAGAAGGAGAAAAAGAACTGTTAGAGCTGAACCCAGAACAACTGGGCAGCAATAATTTGCAAGCTTTCCAGGGATTTATTCCACCACGCTAAGATCCAGGTTCTTCTCTGAAACACATCCAGAAATACATTTATTAGAAAAAAAACCAACAAAGCCCAACCCCCCCACTTCAGGCCGGATTTAAGCTGGCTTTAAGAATCTCACTAAGCGTGGCCCTGACACCAGAAGCACCTGAAGCTGCGGTGCTTTTACAGCAAGAGAGACAACACTTGTAAAGAGAGATGCAAGGCTTCCACCTATGGGTACCCACAGCCCAAACCAGGTACAGTCGGAGCAGACAAGAAGGGGATTCTTTTGCTCTGCCTTTAATTTGCTTTATCCAGCTCTAACTGTGTCTTCCCTCTGACTCAAGAGTTTTTCCTTTTTTTCGGGTTGGGTTTTTTTTTGGAGATATCTATGTCACCTTATGGCAAGATGCGACTTAGAAAAGTAATGCAGGCATGCCAGGGAATCCACAAGGCTAAATGAATGCTTACTTTGTTTATGAACACTGGTTTGAGTTTATACACGTGCTGGTAAACAAAGAGAAGCAGAACTGTTGTCAGGATCTAAAACCCCAGGGAGGCGCTGATCTCTTCTCCCTGGGATCTAGGGACAGGACAGCTGGGAGTCAGGGGAGGCTCACAATTCATAGAAGGAAGCATTTCTTCACAGGGAGGGTGTTCAGGGGCTGGCACAGGCTTCCTGGAGAGGTGGTTGGTGCCCCAAGGCTGTCAGTGTTGAAGAGGCGTTTATTTGGACAATGCTTTGACTTTTGGTCAGCCCTGAATTAGTCAGGCAGTTGGACTAGTTGGTGGTTGCAGGTCCCTTCCCAACGAGCTATTCTGTGCTATGCTGTTCTGTGCTGTGCTACGCTCTGCTGTGCTGTGCTATGTGGTGCTATACCATGCTATGCCACCCCATGCGATGCTATGCTGTGCTATTCCATGCCATGCCATGCCATCTGATGCTGTGGTATGCTGTGCTATTCTGTGCTGTATTGTGCTGTGCTACAGCACATGTTGGTGTCCTCAACATGAAAAGTACATGAAGCTGTTGGAGCAAGTCCAGAGGAGGGCCACGAGGATGATCAGGGGCTGGAGCACCTCCTGTATGAAGACAGGCTGAGAAAGGTGGGGCTGTTGAGCCTGGAGAAGAGAAACTGCATAGTTGTAAGCCCTGTACTTGAGTTCCTCCTTAGGGATGGCAACTTCAGTCATGGCAAGAAGTGCAGAACAAGGTTCTTGTTCTGGAGGTGCAGTAAAGTCAGTGAGGGCCCCAGCTGAGGAGTGTGCCTGGTGATGTCTCCCCATCTTTCTCAGCATGGAGTTATCCATGGAATTTGCCAGGAAAGTTCTGAGTAATTTTTCTTCAGTCTAAAATGATTTGATGTGAAAATTCTCAAAATGCATCTTAACTCTGTATCCTGACTGTGCTGCTGTGCTCTGTTCCCATTGCTTCAGGTACAGAAAGGCAACTGCCTTTGCTTCAGAATTGCGACTGAAAGTGGAGAAAGCAGTTAACAAATGAGCACTGCATTTCAGTTTGGAGTTGAAATCTACTTATCTGAATCTGAAGTAGCTGTGGCTTGCTAGGTTTTCATTAGAGCTGCATCCCTGGTTTCTCTCCCAGTGGATTTTAGCTTTCTATTGCAACTGTAATCCAAAGAGCACTGGATCAGCTTGGCAGCTGTCCTATTTGCCACCAGCTCTTTGTGATCAATATAGCCCTAAAAAGAGTTTTTCTTGCCTCAGAGCAGGATTTCTAGTGTGATTTTCAAGCACTTGGTGAGGTTGGGCACTAAGCTGTGTGAGTGCATCTTTCTGAGGTGTTACTTCATGGGATTTCGGACCATCTCTGTGAGCAGTTTTCACTGAGAAGTGACCTTAGAGAGCTCTGTATTTATCCGCCGCGGTACAAAATAGCTGTGTGAAAAGACTCTCCTCTTGTTTGCCTGCTTTCAGCTTGCCCACTGCCTTGAGTGTCTTGTTTCTGGGCAGACCTGGCTCCTGACCTGCCAGCTCCTGACTGCTCAGAGGTTTTTGGGTGTCAGTGCCATCCTGCCTCCTCCCTGGCTCCCCATGCTGGCTGCCATGGGCTATGCTTGAGGAAAACCACTGCTATCAGTGAGCTGTCTGGAATGAGGAAGAACACACGAGGGAAGAGAGGCTTAAATGGCAAAGCTGATTCTGGTCGTCTTGTTTGCGGAGCAAGGGAGTACAAATACATTGCTGGAAGTGGCCCGTTCCAGCTCTCCAGTGTGTTGGCAATGATGCTGAGAGCATCCTTTCTCAACGTGACACAAAGAGCTGCCGCTAGTCCCAGCGTCTGCATCAGCAGGCAGCTCTGAAGGGGCCCTGCAGCAGTGTGGGGGCTGCCTCTGGCTCCTCGTGTCTAAAGGATGAGAAAAGTCCAGGCAAGCAGCTACCCTTTTTAGTCTCAATGATATTCAGTACTGAAAGACCATCTCCTTCACGGGGTTTTTCCACAAAACACACCTGAAATAAAAGCATTTACTTGGTATGAGGAACACAGTTCTTTTTGATAATGGATGACCATACCCCTTTCAGTATTTTATAGACAGAGAAGCTGTATAATGATTAGTATTTTTTTCCGGTGTATCTGCTGCTATGGTTCTTACATCTGATAGTAAATATCATGCCTAACGGAAGAGTCTTTGAAACAGATGGTCCACTTGTCTTGCACAGGCACGCTCTACTTGCACTGTTGAACATGCATCCCCAGCTCTCCCAGTCGTTACTCTTAATCCAACATAAAGTCCAGGAGTTCTTCCTCTCCAGAACTGGGCAGTCTCTCATTTCCAGGTTCTCCCAGTGCTCTGTGGACAGGCTCCTGGCTGTGTGTTGTCTGTGCAGGGGTCCGGCAGGCTCTGTGCTTCATCACGGAGTCGTGTCCTGCACTGAGGTGACTCTTAGTTCCTGTTGTAGCTCAAGCACAGGCCCTCGCTAATGGCTGCAGTCGCTGTGAGTGCTGGGTTTCGTACATACGTTTTTTTGCAGGGGGTTGTCTCTTCTGTGAAACACTTTTGTGGGATTTCTCTAGTTCTATAAGGGATAGGGCTCCCTTACATCCGTTACATCTATAAACCCATGTTGGGTTAGGGATAGCAATAGGTGTTAGAATCAGGATTATAGTTAGGGTTAGGGTTTGGGGTTACTGTTAAGGTTAGGGGTTATGGTTAGTGTTAGGGTTATTGTTAGGGGTTAGTGTTAGGGTTGAGATCGGGTGGCGGAGTCATGCTTGTGGTTCTGGCTAACCCTATGTGGCCAGAGTTAGTTTTAGGCTTAGTGTTAGGGGTTAGGGTTAGCGTTAGAGTTAGGGTTACAGTTAGGGGTTGGGGTTACAGTTAGGGATTAGGATTACGGTTAGGGATTAGGGTTAGGTTTAGGGTTAGTGTTAGGGGTTAGGGTTAGGTGTTACGGTTAGGGTTGACCTCAGGTGGCAGAATCACGTTCGTGGGTGTGGCTAATCCAAAGTGGGCAGAGATAGGGGTAGGGTTAGGGTTACGGTTAGGGTTAAGGTGAGTGGGAGGGTTAGTGGGAGGGTTAATGTTAGGTTTAGCGTGTGGGTTATGGTTTGGGGTGGGGTAAGGCTTACGGTTAGCCTTAGGATGAGGGTTTGGATTAGGTTTTGGGTTCGTGTTAGGGTTACCGTGAGGTTTGCTGTTAGGGTTAGGGTGAGGGTTATGTTTATTATTAGGGTTAGGGGTTAGGTTTAGGGTTAGGATTAGAGCTAGGGGATAGAGTTAGGGTTAGTATTAGGGTTTAAGGTCAGAGTTATGGCTATGGTTATGGTTAGATTATGGTTGAGAGTTAGGGGTTAGTGTTCACATTAGTAGTTAGGATTAGGGGGTTAGGGTTTAGGGTTAAGGTTTGGGCTAGGGGTTAGGCTTAGGGCTCTTTTACATATATTAGGGTTAGGGGTTATGGTTCAGAGTCTCAGCCAGTCTCATCCCTAAAGTCTGAATCTTAGAGTCTTAGCAATGGTTTTACGAACAGTCTCAGCACAAGAGTCTCATCTGCAGTGCATCAGTCAGTCCCTTCTTGGAGTCTTAGCCACAGTCTTAGCCACAGCGTCTAAGCTTCAGTCTATTCCCCTAATTCTGTATCCCAGAGTCTTAGCCACAAAATTTCAGCTGCAGGCTCATCCCCAAAGTCTGAATTTTATGGTTTTAGCCACAGTCTCAGTTACAGCCTCAGCCCCAAAGTCTGAATCCCAGAGTCTTAGCTAAAGAGTCTCAGCCACAGTCTGAATTCCAGTCTTCTCCACAGTCTCTGCCCCAGAGTCAGAATTGCATAGTTTTAAACATGGAGTGTCAGCAACAGTCTCAGCCACAGAACTTGAGTCCGACAGCATCAGCTCCAAAATCTGCGGCCCAGAGTCTCAGTCACAATCTCACCCACAGAGTTTCAGCCACAGTTTCAGCCATAGTCTTAGCCACAGAGTCTGAGTCCTAGATTCTCAGCCCCAGTCTCAGCCCTTGAGTTTCAGTCCCCGAGCCTCAGCCCCAAAGTCTGAATCTCCAAGTCTCACCTATCTGAACCAGAGAAAACACAACAGAAAATCAAAGCCAAGTAATACACACGGAAAAAACAGTGAGAAGTTGCAGAACAGGCAGGGCACTCACCAAACAGCCAGGGATCAGCTCCGGTACAACCAGGGAGCAGCCACAGAACCAGAGCCAAGTAATACAAAGACTGAGCTGTGGCTTATCAAGGTGCTTTTATCCCAGGTGGTGGTTTGCCACTCACCTGCCCCAGCCCATTGAGGGAGGAGCTGCGGGTGGGGTTTGTGGTATATGAGGCAGAGCCTTTGCTCAGGGAGCTCATTTGGGGTTCAGCTCTCATCAGGTTGTGTTCTCTGGTGTTAGCTCAGGTTTTCTGGTCTTAGAGCTTTGTGGTTTGTTTCAGGTGTGTTTTTTGGGGGGTAGGCTTGAATTGGTCTTGTTTCAGTGAAGACCTTCAGCTCATATTAAGGCTTACCAGTGTGTGCGTTACTAAGTGTCTTTGTGTAGAGTTTTTTTAGGTGTTATATTTGTAAGTGGTGGTGGTGAGGCAAGAAGAAACCTGCAGCTGTTCTCAGGGAGAGGAGTTGTGGCAAAGGTAATCTTTGCTAGATGTCCTGGTTAACGGTGTATCATTCCCGTTCCTTTTTACAGTTGAAGAAAAGGTATATGGCTAGAGAAGGAATGTACTGGTGAGCCAGAAAGGGGTTTGTCTCAAGTGTGTCTTTGGACCTCTGCCCTCGTGAAAGGTAAGTTAAAAGAGCATGCCCGGAGAGGGGCAGGAAGGAGTTGTAAGGTCGGTGGGGAAGAAAGGCTGTTAAAGAGGCAGTGTCTTTGGGCAGGTAAAGGGAGCAGGTTACTATTCAGTTTGAGCTTTTATGGCTTTATAAAGCTAAAGCACAGCTGGGGGTCGTGCCTCAGAGTCTCAAATTCAGTAATCTCTCAGGGCATAGCTCCAGGTTGTTTTTACAGCTCTGTTCTTTCAATGTATGTCTGCCCAGAGCTGACTCTGTCTAGCCCCCTTGCCAGTGAAACTGAGAGGCCATTAACCGGCTGAAGCAGCAGCTCAATGCAAAATAGTTTTTAGTATCGGAAGGCATTTTTTATTTGAAATGTCAAAGGGTGACGTAACTCAGCGGCAGGAGGGCTTAGCACAGAGAAGGCCGACATTTCGAGCACCGTATCGGCAGACATTAATTTCTATTTATTTCTCAGGTTTCACATCCGCATCGGGAGAGGCGAAGCCGCACAGTTAGAGGGGATGTACGAAGCTAAGAGGGTTTTATACTGTGCTGGCGACTGACACCATAGCCCAGTACGATGGCAGGGTTCACAGTCTTTCTCGCAGCTGCTGCGCAGTCGCCTTTGGTGTCGGATGAGTACTCGCAGGGAGTCGGGGAGGTAAGGAGAATGACTGCAGGGTCAGTCACTTCTCCCCAGAGCGACAGTCACTCGTCTCTGCTCTCTCAGGTCTTGCAGGGGAGGGGAGCCCCAGAGCACCATTTGGAAACTTTTTTGGGACTGTGACATGGGAGCTCCGAGCCATGAGGCTGGCTCGAGACCCACACCACTGCGGAAGCTGAATAGATAGACTCCTTTTTGGAGCCGGAGGGCAGGAGATGAGGTCAGGAGGGCAGGAGATGAGGTCAGGATGGCAGGCAAGAGTTTGAAAGGTAGCACGGGGGAGAGGTAAAGGGAGGGTGTTTCATCGCAACAATTACAGTTTCAGAGTCGGGCTCACAGCCGGACCGTCACAGCAGTTTCGGCGGTCAGTGTTGGAATCGCACGGTTAGGTCAGACTTCGTTCTGGGGCTCTGCGGGAGCCTCACTGTTTCTGTCCCATCGACCCGCCGGTGATCGAGACAGACAGAGCATTCCATCTTGGGAGTGGTCTTCCATGAGAGAGTTTGTCTTTTTTTGGTGTCACAGAGTCTATAGTGTTCTCTTTGCATGTGTGTGTATATGTGTTTGCTTAGGAAATGTTGTGACCATGGCATGTAGTTGTGGGAGGCGGCATGGAGTTGGAGGGTGATGCGTTCGGTGTAAGCTTGGTGCTTTACTTGTGTGTGGGGAGTGTGTTGTAGACTGAAAGAGTTCTCCTTTTTGGATTTTTAGGAAAAAAAAAAAAAAACAGCCAGGGGAGGGGTTTATCCTCCCCCAGCTGGGTTTTTTTTCTCGGGTCCTGGCCAGTCTGAGAGGTGATGTTCATCGCCTATGTTTGGGTGCAGGCCGGTGCAGGGACGGGATTTTCTCAGGCAGGGCATTTTCGGTGTTCTCGGGAACATAGTTCCTGAGGAGTTCGGAAGACAGGTTGGGGCTGTTGTCACTCATTAGGGAAGAAATTCTGAGTGTTGGTGTGGCAGTCTAAACTAAATGCAAGGTCGATGTTAATGGGATTGGTTGTAGAATGATAGTGTGGCTTTTAGAGTGTTGCTATTAGTATTAGAAAGCTGGTGTCAGTATGAGAACTTTGGTGTCGGTATTAGAATGCGGTTTTAGTCTCAGAAGGCCGGTCTTAGTCTTAGAATGGAGAATTTAGTCTCAAAAGGTGAACTTAGTCTTAGAGTACCAGTATTAGTCTCAGAATGGTGAACACAGTCTTTGAGTGCTGGTTTATTCTCAGCATGGTGAACTTAGTCTCTGAATGGTGAAGTTAGTTTCCTAATGCAGGTCTTAGTCTCTGAAAGGGGAACTTAGTCTCAGAGTCCTGGTCATAGTGTCAGAGTGGAGAACTTTCTGTCAGAAAGATGGTCTTAGTTTCTAAATAGAAAAATTACTTTATGAATGATGGTCTTTGTGAATGGAGAACTTAATGTTTCAATGGAGAAGTTAGTTTTTGAGTGGAGAACTTGGCCTCTGACTGGAGAACTTAAGGCTCCAGTGCAGATCTCGGGGCAGCAGGGCCGGGCCTCCTCGGGACAGCAGGACCCAACATTACTTAGGGCGGCAGTGCCCACCATGCTTAGGGCAGCAGTGCCCATCATTTTAGGGCTGCAGTCCCCAGCTTTCTTACGTCTGCAGTGCCGGGCCTCCTTAGGGCTGCAGTGCCCACCTTGCTTACGGCTGCCGTGCCGGGCCTCCTTCGGGCTGCAGTGACCAAGTTAACTTAGGGCTGTAGGGCCGGGCCTCCTTAGGGCTGTAGGGTGGGGCTTCCTTAGGGCTGCAGTGCCCACCTTGTGTAGGGCTGCAGTGCCCAATTTACTTAGGGCTGTAGTGAACATCTTAATTAGAGCTACAGTGCCAGGCTTACATAGTGCTACAGTGCCGGTCCTCCTCAGGTCTGTAGTGCCCGGCCTCCTCAGAGCTGCAGTGTCGGGCCTCTTTAGGCTTGCAGTGCCCACCTTACTTAGGGCTGCAGTGCCCACCTTACTTAGGGCTGCAGTGCCCACCTTACTTAGGGCTGCAGTGCCCACCTTACTTAGGGCTGCAGTGCCCACCTTACTTAGGGCTGCAGTGCCCACCTTACTTAGGGCTGCAGTGCCCACCTTACTTAGGGCTGCAGTGCCCACCTTATTCACGGCTTCAGTGATGGGTCTCCTTAGGGCTGCAGTGCCCACCTTACTTAGTGCTGCAGTGCCCACCTTAGTTGGGTAGCAGTGCCCAACTTACTTAGGACTGCATTGCCCACCTTATTTAGGGCTTCTTTGCTGGGCCTCCTTAGGGCAGCAGTGCCCCCCTTAGTTAGGGCAGCAGTGCCCCCCTTAGTTAGGGCAGCAGTGCCCCCCTTAGTTAGGGCAGCAGTGCCCCCCTTAGTTAGGGCAGCAGTGCCCCCCTTTGTTAGGGCAGCAGTGCCCCCCTTTGTTAGGGCAGCAGTGCCCCCCTTAGTTAGGGCAGCAGTGCCCCCCTTAGTTAGGGCAGCAGTGCCCAACTTACTTAGGACTGCATTGCCTACCTTATTTAGGGCTTCTTTGCTGGGCCTCCTTAGGGCTGCAGTGCCCACTTTAGTTAGGGCTGCATTGCCCACCTACGTTAGGGCTGCAGTGCCCAACATACTTATGGCTGCAGTGCCCGCCTTACTTAGGACTGCATTGCCAAAGCTACCTAGGTCTGCATTGCCCACCCTACCTAAGGCTGCAGCGCTGGGCCTCCTTAGGGCTGCAGTGCCCCCCTTACTTAGGGCTGCAGTGCCCCCCTTACTTAGGGCTGCAGTGCCCCCCTTACTTAGGGCTGCAGTGCCCCCCTTACTTAGGGCTGCAGTGCCGAACTTACTTAGGGCTGCAGTGCCCACCATACTTAGGGCTGCAGTGCCCAACTTACCTAGGTCTGCATTGCCCACCTTACTTAAGGCTGCAGTGCTGGGCCTCCTTAGGGTTGCAGTGCCCACCTTACTCAGGCCTGCAGTGCCCACCTTACTGAAGGCTGCTGTGCCCAACTTTCTTAGGGCTGCAATGTCCACCATACTTACGGCTTCAGTGACTACCTTACTTATTGCTGCAGTGCCCAGCTTACTTAGGACTACAGTGCCCAGCTTATTTTGGGCTTCTTTGCTGGGCCTCTAAGGGCTGCCGTGCCCACATTAGTTAGTGCTGCAGTGCCAACATACTTAGGGCTGCAGTGCCCAACATACTTAGGGCTGCAGTGCCCTCCTTACTTAGGGCTGCAGTGCCCACCTTAGTTAGGGCAGCAGTGTCCAACTTACTTATGGCTGCAGTGCCCGCCTTACTTAGGGCTGCATTGCCCAAGCTACCTAGGTCTGCATTGCCCACCTTACTTAAGGCTGCAGCGCTGGGCCTCCTTAGGGCTGCAGTGCCCCCCTTAGTTAGGGCTGCAGTGCCCACCATACTTAGGGCTGCCGTGCCCACCATACTTAGGGCTGCCGTGCCCACCATACTTAGGGCTGCCGTGCCCACCATACTTAGGGCTGCCGTGCCCACCTTACTTAGGACTGCAATTCCCACCTTACTTAGGGCTGCAGTGCCCAACTTACCTAGGTCTGCATTGCCCACCTTACTTAAGGCTGCAGTGCTGGGCCTCCTTAGGGCTGCAGTGCCCACCTTACTTAAGGATGCAGTGCCGACCTTATTTACAGCTTCAGTGATGTGTCTCCTTAGGGCTCCAGTGGCCAACTTACTTAGGGCTGCATTGCTGGGCCTCTTTAGGGCTGCAGTGCCCACCTTACTTAGGGCTGCAGTGCCCACCTTACTTAGGGCTGCAGTTCCCACTTTAGTTAGGGCTGCAGTGCCCAACTTCCTCAGGGCTGCTGTTTACACTTTACTAAGGGCTGCACTGCCCACCTTACATAGGCTGCAGTACTTGGCCTCCTTAGGGCTGCAGTGCCCACCTTGCTTAGGGCTGCAGTGCCCACCTTGCTTAGGGCTTCTGTGCCCAACTGTCGTAGTTTAAACCAATCCACACATGTCGTCCACTCATCCCCCCCCTTGACCCTCCCCACTCCCGGAGAGATGGGGAGGAAAATCAGGAGAATGTAACTCCCACGGGTTGAGATAAGAACAGCCCAGTAACTAAGGTATAACACAAATCACCACTGCTACCACCAACTATAATATTGATAAGAGAAAATAACAAGAGAATATGATACCACCGCCGAACGTGTTCGACCCCCCCCCGAAGAGCCAGAGCCTGCCCCTTCCGGGTAACTTCCAGTTCCCTCTCCGGGCATGACGTGCTGTGGTACGGAATACCTCTTTGGCTAGTTTGGGTCAGGTGTCCTGTCTCTGCTTCCTCCCGGCCTCCCTCGTCCCCAGCAGAGCATGAGACTCACAGAGTCCTTGGCCAGAATAAACATTACTTAGCAACAATTAAAAACAATTGGTACTATCAGCTCTCTGCCCAGGCTGGAAGTCAAAACACAGAGCTTGCACCAGTTACTAAGAAGGAGCAAAACAGCTCCTGGTAAACCCAGGACAGCACTGCAGCCCTAAGGAGGCCCGGCATTGCAGCCCTGAGGAAGTTGGGCACTGCAGCCCTAAGTAAGGTAGGCACTGCAGCCCTAAGGAAGCCTGGCACTGCATCCCTAAGGAAGCCTGGCACTGCAGCCATAAGGATGTTGGGCACTACAGCCCTAAGTACTAAGGCAGTGCACCACTAAGTACAGCAGGCACTGCAGCCTTAAAGAGTCCCAGCACGGCAGCCCTAAGGAGAACCATCACTGCTGCCCTAAATAAGGTGGGCACTGCAGCCCTTTGTAAGCTGTGCAGTGAGGCCCTAAGTACTTTGGGCACTGCAAACTTAAGGAGGCCCTGCACTGCAGCCCTAAGTAAGGTGGGCATTGCAGC
The DNA here is from genome assembly GCF_037157495.1 of Lathamus discolor. Classification (NCBI taxonomy): domain Eukaryota; kingdom Metazoa; phylum Chordata; class Aves; order Psittaciformes; family Psittacidae; genus Lathamus; species Lathamus discolor. The sequence goes on from NW_027069383.1 coordinate 1,454,240, forward strand.
CCTAAGTAAGATGTGTGCTGCAGCCCTAAGGATGCCCGGCACTGTAGCGCTAAGGAAGCCTTGCACTGCAGCCCTAAGTACGAAGGCAGTGCACCACTAAGTATGGTAGGAACTGCCACACTAAAAAGGCCCGGCACTGCAGCCCTAAGTAACTTGGGCACTGCAGCCCTAAGTAAGGTGGGCATTGCAGCCCTATGTAAGGTGGACAATGCAGCCCAAAGGAAGATGGGCAATGCAGCCCTAAGGAAGCCTGGCACTGCAGCCCTAAGTACAAAGGCAGTGCAGCACTATGTATGGTAGGAACTGCAGCATTAAGGAGGCCCATCATTACAGCCCTAAGTAAGTTGGGACCTGCAGCACTAAGAAAGGTGGGCACTGCGGCCCTAAGTAAGGTAGGCACTGCAGCCTTAAGGAAGCCCGGCACTGCAGCCCTAAGGAAGTTGAGCACTGCAGCCCTAAGTAAGGAGATTACTGCAGCCATAAGGAAGCCCGGCACTGCAGCCCTAAGTACGAAGGCACCGCAACACTAAGGAGGCCCGGCTCTGCAGCTCTAAGTAAGGTGGGCAGTGCAGCCCTAAGTAAGGTGGGCACTGCAGCCCTAAAGAGGCCCAGCAATGCAGCCCTAAGTAAGTTGGCCACTGGAGCCCTAAGGAGACACATCACTGAAGCTGTAAATAAGGTCGGCACTGCATCCTTAAGTAAGGTGGGCACTGCAGCCCTAAGGAGGCCCAGCACTGCAGCCTTAAGTAAGGTGGGCAATGCAGACCTAGGTAAGTTGGGCACTGCAGCCCTAAGTAAGGTGGGAATTGCAGTCCTAAGTAAGGTGGGCACGGCAGCCCTAAGTATGGTGGGCACGGCAGCCCTAAGTATGGTGGGCACGGCAGCCCTAAGTATGGTGGGCACGGCAGCCCTAAGTATGGTGGGCACTGCAGCCCTAACTAAGGGGGGCACTGCAGCCCTAAGGAGGCCCAGCGCTGCAGCCTTAAGTAAGGTGGGCAATGCAGACCTAGGTAGCTTGGGCAATGCAGCCCTAAGTAAGGCGGGCACTGCAGCCATAAGTAAGTTGGACACTGCTGCCCTAACTAAGGTGGGCACTGCAGCCCTAAGTAAGGAGGGCACTGCAGCCCTAAGTATGTTGGGCACTGCAGCCCTAAGTATGTTGGCACTGCAGCACTAACTAATGTGGGCACGGCAGCCCTTAGAGGCCCAGCAAAGAAGCCCAAAATAAGCTGGGCACTGTAGTCCTAAGTAAGCTGGGCACTGCAGCAATAAGTAAGGTAGTCACTGAAGCCGTAAGTATGGTGGACATTGCAGCCCTAAGAAAGTTGGGCACAGCAGCCTTCAGTAAGGTGGGCACTGCAGGCCTGAGTAAGGTGGGCACTGCAACCCTAAGGAGGCCCAGCACTGCAGCCTTAAGTAAGGTGGGCAATGCAGACCTAGGTAAGTTGGGCACTGCAGCCCTAAGTATGGTGGGCACTGCAGCCCTAAGTAAGTTCGGCACTGCAGCCCTAAGTAAGGGGGGCACTGCAGCCCTAAGTAAGGGGGGCACTGCAGCCCTAAGTAAGGGGGGCACTGCAGCCCTAAGGAGGCCCAGCGCTGCAGCCTTAGGTAGGGTGGGCAATGCAGACCTAGGTAGCTTTGGCAATGCAGTCCTAAGTAAGGCGGGCACTGCAGCCATAAGTATGTTGGGCACTGCAGCCCTAACGTAGGTGGGCAATGCAGCCCTAACTAAAGTGGGCACTGCAGCCCTAAGGAGGCCCAGCAAAGAAGCCCTAAATAAGGTAGGCAATGCAGTCCTAAGTAAGTTGGGCACTGCTGCCCTAACTAAGGGGGGCACTGCTGCCCTAACAAAGGGGGGCACTGCTGCCCTAACAAAGGGGGGCACTGCTGCCCTAACAAAGGGGGGCACTGCTGCCCTAACTAAGGGGGGCACTGCTGCCCTAACTAAGGGGGGCACTGCTGCCCTAACTAAGGGGGGCACTGCTGCCCTAAGGAGGCCCAGCAAAGAAGCCCTAAATAAGGTGGGCAATGCAGTCCTAAGTAAGTTGGGCACTGCTACCCAACTAAGGTGGGCACTGCAGCACTAAGTAAGGTGGGCACTGCAGCCCTAAGGAGACCCATCACTGAAGCCGTGAATAAGGTGGGCACTGCAGCCCTAAGTAAGGTGGGCACTGCAGCCCTAAGTAAGGTGGGCACTGCAGCCCTAAGTAAGGTGGGCACTGCAGCCCTAAGTAAGGTGGGCACTGCAGCCCTAAGTAAGGTGGGCACTGCAGCCCTAAGTAAGGTGGGCACTGCAGCCCTAAGTAAGGTGGGCACTGCAAGCCTAAAGAGGCCCGACACTGCAGCTCTGAGGAGGCCGGGCACTACAGACCTGAGGAGGACCGGCACTGTAGCACTATGTAAGCCTGGCACTGTAGCTCTAATTAAGATGTTCACTACAGCCCTAAGTAAATTGGGCACTGCAGCCCTACACAAGGTGGGCACTGCAGCCCTAAGGAAGCCCCACCCTACAGCCCTAAGGAGGCCCGGCCCTACAGCCCTAAGTTAACTTGGTCACTGCAGCCCGAAGGAGGCCCGGCACGGCAGCCGTAAGCAAGGTGGGCACTGCAGCCCTAAGGAGGCCCGGCACTGCAGACGTAAGAAAGCTGGGGACTGCAGCCCTAAAATGATGGGCACTGCTGCCCTAAGCATGGTGGGCACTGCCGCCCTAAGTAATGTTGGGTCCTGCTGTCCCGAGGAGGCCCGGCCCTGCTGCCCCGAGATCTGCACTGGAGCCTTAAGTTCTCCAGTCAGAGGCCAAGTTCTCCACTCAAAAACTAACTTCTCCATTGAAACATTAAGTTCTCCATTCACAAAGACCATCATTCATAAAGTAATTTTTCTATTTAGAAACTAAGACCATCTTTCTGACAGAAAGTTCTCCACTCTGACACTATGACCAGGACTCTGAGACTAAGTTCCCCTTTCAGAGACTAAGACCTGCATTAGGAAACTAACTTCACCATTCAGAGACTAAGTTCACCATGCTGAGAATAAACCAGCACTCAAAGACTGTGTTCACCATTCTGAGACTAATACTGGTACTCTAAGACTAAGTTCACCTTTTGAGACTAAATTCTCCATTCTAAGACTAAGACCGGCCTTCTGAGACTAAAACCGCATTCTAATACCGACACCAAAGTTCTCATACTGACACCAGCTTTCTAATACTAATAGCAACACTCTAAAAGCCACACTATCATTCTACAACCAATCCCATTAACATCGACCTTGCATTTAGTTTAGACTGCCACACCAACACTCAGAATTTCTTCCCTAATGAGTGACAACAGCCCCAACCTGTCTTCCGAACTCCTCAGGAACTATGTTCCCGAGAACACCGAAAATGCCCTGCCTGAGAAAATCCCGTCCCTGCACCGGCCTGCACCCAAACATAGGCGATGAACATCGCCTCTCAGACCGGCCAGGACCCGAGAAAAAAAACCCAGCTGGGGGAGGATAAACCCCTCCCCTGGCTGTTTTTTTTTTCCTAAAAATCCAAAAAGGAGAACTCTTTCAGTCTACAACACACTCCCCACACACAAGTAAAGCACCAAGCTTACACCGAACGCATCGCCCGCCAACTCCCTGCCACCTCCCACAACTACATGCCTATTCACCTTTGGAACCGGGAGAACTGCTGAGACTTCCAGGGTATGTAAAAAGCGCTTTGATATAGAATACGACGACTCCCTAGGTTGTACCACTGCGTACAACGGAAACATTGGACTGATTACATAGATGACAAGAGTGAGGTCACGAAAACAGCCAATATTCTCCTGATCGTAAACAGTCACACAACCACTTCTAAAGAACGGGAAAAATGACAGCTCGTGCCGATATTTATCAAGAAGTGTTCCCAACCTGTCACTCTGGCATGACAATTCGAAATAAAATCGACTGCATGGCCAGTCATTATGGCAAATCTTTACCAGATACCTAGCCTAAATCCAGACTGTACCCTATCTATGTCTTGCATGAGTGCAGTGTTCCTACTCTTTTAATATCCAGGAAGACAGTGCTTTATCTTGTGTACGATATGTAGTAGAGAACCACAGATGGAGATGAGCCTGTAGGCAAATTAACATTAAAATACCAGAAGATCAATCCTCTAAAAAATGTAATTTGAACCTTTCCTTCAGGGGAAAGATGGAAGGGGGAATTTATTGACAACGCGCTGTTGGAGCCGGTACTCAAGATAAGGCCTGTAAGATACATGTAAGACCTCGCTGGGGGAAATACCTCACAACAATATCTGGTAAAAATAACACCCAGATTCTGATCTGTGCCCAAAGATATGGAAGCGTATTCTATCCTAAACTTTTCTTTAAGGGGCCTAATAACTATACCCCTGAGATAACAATATCCCGAATAAGACCAGATCAAAATCAAATTTTAATTAACTGTTCTCAGAGGGAAACTTGCCGACTTGGTCTTGCAGTGACCGAACCAAGTACTCTAGCATTTAACTGGAAACAAGGACTTGACAGAATAACAATCAGGCTGAGAGTGGAAGTCTCCACACATACTACACCTACTCCCTTCTCTCCTACACACTTCTCCCCTTTAGAATGCTCAGTCAAATATCACAACCTCTCATTTGCAGGACCTTATTTGGTAAGGCAATCAAATGAACAAAAATTCTTGCTAGACCCCAAATACTCTCTAAAGAAAGTGGTGGTAAAGCTACAAGCTTATATCTCAACCATAAAATCAGAATGTAAATCCTTTATTAATCAAAGCCTGGATTCAGCATTTTGCAACCGTCTGGGCGGAGGTCAGGACCACTGCCTCCACAGGGGGGCTTGAAGAAATCCCCATTGGGTTGCATTTCACAACACTGGAAACAAATCGCTGAACCCCCAGGTGGTTCAGTCACTCAGGAGACTTTGGAACAAAGTGGTGGACCCCTGAGGGGTTTGGTTACTCAGGAGACTGCTAAAATACTGGCATCAATGCTGGATGTTATTCTTGAGACGAGAAGGAAAGTAGGATGGAGTAGCTTACGCAGAAATGTTTTTCACTTTGAGATATCACCTGGTATGGCAAAAGGATTGTGGATTTAATTTTGCACTCCAGGACCTGTTAGCATTGTCCTTGGAGAAAGACAGTAAAATCTGCTTAAACGCTGTTGCTCTTTGTGCACCATAGGGCACTAAACATCTAAGGAATGTGGAGAAGGATATGGATTTGATGGCACCCCCTGGAGAAGAGGTATTGTGAATAATGGGGTTGAAGGTGCTGAAAATGAGAATCAAGCACAAGCACCAGCACAGGCCCCAGAGATACTGGGGGGGGCAGGCTGAAGGATTTAGCCCTACAGCAGGGCAAACTAGGGGAAAATGAGGGGAAAACGAGGGGAAACTGTGATTGCAACTTTAAGTCAAGCTGTGTGTAATGATGGTCTGCTCATGATGGAGATCCCCTTTACCGTTATAGATCTGAATAGTTGGAAACAAGTGGCTGGTGATTACGCACCATGCTTTCGAGAGTGTTCACAGAAATATAATTATTCATATGGCTCAGACCGCATTAAAGCGACAAATAACAGCAGGCACAGCAGCAGGTACAGGGAATCTTCACGTACCTATCCCCAATCCTAACTGGGGCCCTAATTGGGACAGGCAAGCTTTGAAACAATATCGGAGGTGGATTTTATTTCGTATTAGGAATGCGGTCCCCAAGACAGTGAACTGGTCTAAGCTATATATGAAATAAAGCCAGATGTAAATGGATCACCTTCTGGATTCATGGGAAGATTAAAAGAGGTGGTGCATAAATATACTCATATTGATCCTGAATCAGAGGAAGGAAGATAAGAGTTAGGCCAGTTAACAAGAAGTCAATCCATGGAAGACATAAGGAAAAAGATACCAAAACTTAAGGGGGAGGACCAATGTGATTTGGTAAAAATAATGGATGTGGCCTTGGAGACCTACCACCATCGGACCAATATTGCTCTGCGGCAAGTTCTCGGAAATGGTTCAAATGGTTCAATGATACTGGGAAGTGTTTTGAGTCCCTAACTATTAATATATATTTTATTAATAGAATATAATTATTAATATAATACAATATTGTGTTTTGTGGGTTATAGTGTGTCAGGTTTCAACTAGGAATTTGTTCATGTATACGTGGGGGCATAAGATAAGCTCCAGAGTAAAACTGGACTCTTGTGGGGGAAAAAAAAATACACCAAAAATAATTGCTGCCTGTAGCTTTCCCACAAGAAACCAGGAGAGGGGGGTGTGGCCCAGGAGGAGAGGAAACAAGGATTACATGGAAAGGGTTGTGAACAGACTCCACAGGTTGCACCCCAATGGAAAACGCCCTCAGAATCAAAATAAACACAGGGGGTTTAGTGGACCGTCGGGACAGGCAGAGAGAATTCTTACTTCAGATGAAGACTGAGGAGGCGCGGGGGAAGATTTGAATCCCTCCCCAGCAGAGCCCCCGGCTACAGCTAGGCTGGGGAATGAGAAGGGAAAATTTCTTGTAGAAACAGAAGCTACTTATTCTGTTATAAATACTTGTAAAGGGCAATTAAGCAAACAAACAGCTTCGGGCGTTGGTGCCACAGAGTGGACAGGAACCCGGCCTTCCTTTACATTTGAGAAATTGGCAAACAGATGCTGACCAATCAATTTCTCTGCATGCTTGAGTGCCCCATGCTGTTATTGGAGAGAGATGTACTGAGTAAATGACATGCATCAATTAGGGTTAAAGAAAGAAAATTCAGGTACATGTTCCTGATGAAAAGGCTGTGAAGGCCCGAGTTTTTATCTTACAGAACCCAGGCACTGAGCCGGATCTCCCAGAGGAAGTGGGTATAGCCGCAAGTATGGGCTGCCGGAGCACTGGGATGGAATGCTCTTCTTGTGGGATGCGTGAATCCCTGTGGGATGCCCTGCTTGGGGGATGCTCTGAACACCTATAGCATGCTCTGAATCCCTGTGGGGATTTAAGGTCTCTTCCACCCCACACAATGCTGTGACTGTCTAACTGTAAAGCACGATCTGCATTTGGCTGCAGAAGAGCTCTCAGCACTCAGTCAGTGTGCTGCCTGGGGGACAGCCTCCTAGGGTGCCGCAGGACAAAGGACCCTATGGGGTGCCCCATAGCTGTGCTGTGCCACCGCATGGGCTGATGGCAAGCAAGTGGGGCTCCTCAAATCCCACCTCCCCATTGGTGTGACCGTGGCTGGGAGCAGCAGCATCTCCCTATGGAATACCAGGAACCCTGGAGCCACTCACCCACAGCTGTCCCAGGAGCCTTGCACCAGCCAGGCCGAGGCCAGCAGGATGATGACACAGAGCAAAGCCATCGCTGCCATCACCGCTAAGAGTGACACCAAGGAGGTGACACCAAGGAGCTGCAAGCAAGGAGCTGCAAGCACCACTGCACCCGAAGGGAACTGCCCCGGGGATACAGGTGCTGGATGCAGGTCCCTTGGAGCTGGGGCTGATGTCATAGAGAGGCAGGTTCCATGGGGGGAGCTCCATGGGGAGGGGGGTGGGTCAGGGGTGTCGATGGGGGCTTCCATGGGGAGATGGGGGGGTTCTGATGCGCTTGGGGTGCTCTGAATACCTATGGGATGCTCTGCTCGTGGGATGCTCTGAATCCTTATGGGATACTCTGCCTGTGGAATGCTCTGAATCCCTATGGGATGCTCTGCTTGTGGGATGCTGTGAATCCCTGTGGGATGCCCTGCTTGGGGGATGCTCTCAACACCTATGTGATGCTCTGCCTGTGGGATGCTCTGAATCCCTATGGGCATTTAAGGTCCCTTCCACCCCACACCACGCTGTCTGACTGTAAAGTACGATCTGCATTTGGCTGCAGAACAGCTCTCGGCCCTGAGTCAGGCCCAGGAGCAGGTGCAGACATTTGTGCAGAACATCCTGTCTCTGCTGCTGGCCTGGCCAGAGGCCACTGGAGACCGCTGAGGGCAGGTCAGGGCTGGAGAACAGCCAGGATCAAGGGCAGCAGTGCCACCTCCTCTGAAGGAAGCCCAGGGGCTGAGGCTCTGCAGTCTCTCGTTTCCCCTGCACCACCCTTGGCTTTCAGCCCCACAGCAGAGCCCTTCTGCAGCCGCTTCTCAGCTCTTGTTGTTCACTGGCAGCTTCCAAAGGCACTTGTGCCTCTGCCGGAGCCAGAGCAATGGCCCAGCCCGTACTGCGCTGTGTGGGGCGCTTTGATGGCACCATCAAGGGAGTGCAGGGCTCAGCAGCGCTGGCAGGAGCAGAGCTGTGGGGCCTGACCCTGCTCCCGGGGCAGACGTGGGTGAGCTCCAGCACTTGGGGTTTTTGGGCAGGAACATGGGGCAGTTAACCCCAAGGGTTAACTCCGCTTAGAGGTAACACTAACCTTAACCCTAACCCTAAACCTAATCGTAGTTAACTCCGGTTAGGGTTAACCTAACCCTAAACTTAAGTCTAACGCTAAGCCTAACCCTAACCCTAAGCCTGGGATTAAACCCGCCCCTAGGGTTAATTCCGATTAGGGTTAATGCTAACCCTAAACCTAAACCTAACCCTAACACTGGGGTTAAATCCACCCCTAGGGTTAACTCTGGTTAGTGTTACCCTAACCTTAACCCTAAACCTAACCGTAACCCTAACCCCAACCCTAACCCCTAACCGTAACCCTCACCCTAACCCTTTTCTTTCAAAACAGTTCTCAGTGTTTCAATGTAGGACTTTAGGGCTTCAATGCACAACTTCGAGTTTCAATGCAGAACTTCGCGTTTCAATGCAGAACTTAGCGTTTCAATGCAGAACCTACGCTTTCAATGCAGAACTTCGCGTTTCAAAGCAGAGCTTAGCGTTTCAAGTGACAAATTCCCGTTTTAATGCAGACCTTAGTATTTCATTGCAGAGCTTAGCGTTTCAATGCAGAACATAGCCTTTCAATGCAGATCTTTACCGTTTCAAAGCAGAACTTAGCATTTCAAATTAGAAGTTATTTTTTCAATGCAGACATTATCGTTTCAATGTAGAGCTTTAGAGTTTCAATGCACCTTAGGTTCCAAAGCAGAATGTAGTATTTCAATGCAGAATGAACCCTTTCAAAGCAGAACCTGTTGTTTCAATGCAGATCTTAGCGTTTCAATGCTGAGCTTACCATTTCAAGTGAGAACATACTATTTCAATGCAGAACTGACCTTTTCAATGGATACCATAGCGTTTCCATGCATACCTTAGCTTTTCAATGCAGAACTTAGTATTTCATTGCAGAGCTTAGCGTTTCAATGCAGAACTTAGCGTTTCAATGCAGAAATTAGTGTTTCAATGCAGTACGTAGCGTTTCATTGCCAAACTTAGCATTTCAATGCAGAACTTAGCATTTCAATACAGAATCTACCGTTTCAAAGCAGAACTTTGCATTTCAATGCAGAACTTACTGTTTCACTGCAGAACTTTGCGTTTCAATGCTGAACTTTCCGTTTCAAGTGAGAACTTGGCATTTCAATGCATACCTTAGCCTTTCAATGCGGATCTTTACCGTTTCCAAGCAGAAGGTAGAGTTTCAAAGCAGAGCTTAGCGTTTCAAGTGACAAATTCCCGTTTCAATGCAAAACTTAGCGTTTCATTGCAGAGCTTAGCGTTTCAATGCAGAACATAGCCTTTCAATGCAGAACTTAGCGTTTCAATGCAGATCTTTACCGTTTCAAAGCAGAATGTAGCATTTCAAATTAGAAGTTATTTTTTCAATGCAGACATAATCGTTTCAATGTAGAGCTTTAGAGTTTCAATGCACCTTAGGTTCCAAAGCAGAATGTAGAGTTTCAATGCAGAATGAACCCTTTCAAAGCAGAACCTGTTGTTTCAATGCAGATCTTAGCGTTTCAATGCTGAGCTTGCCATTTCAAGTGAGAACATACTATTTCAATGCAAAACTGACCTTTTCAATGGATACCTTAGCGTTTCCATGCATACCTTAGCTTTTCAATGCAGATCTTCACCATTTCAAAGCAGAACTTAGCGTTTCAATGCAGACCTTAGCTTTTCAATGCAGAACTTAGTATTTCATTGCAGAGCTTAGCGTTTCAATGCAGAACTTAGCGTTTCAAAGCGGATCTTTACCCTTTCCAAGCAGAACGTACCGTTTCAAAGCAGAGCTTAGCGTTTCAAGTGACAGATTCCCGTTTCAATGCAGAACTTAGCGTTTCATTGCAGAGCTTAGCGTTTCAATGCAGAGATTAGCGTTTCAATGCAGAACTTAGTGTTTCAATGCAGAGCTTAGCGTTTCAATGCAGAACTTAGCGTTTCAATGCAGAAATTAGTGTTTCAATGCAGTACGTAGCGTTTCATTGCAGAACTTAGCATTTCAATGCAGAACTTAGCATTTCAATACAGAATGTACCGTTTCAAAGCAGAACTTTGCATTTCAAAGCAGAACTTACTGTTTCACTGCAGAACTTTGCGTTTCAATGCAGAACTTTCCGTTTCAAGTGAGAACTTGGCATTTCAATGCATACCTTAGCCTTTCAATGCGGATCTTTACCGTTTCCAAGCAGAACGTAGCGTTTCAAAGCAGAGCTTAGCGTTTCAAGTTACAAATTCCCGTTTCAATGCAGAACTTAGCGTTTCATTGCAGAGCTTAGCGTTTCAATGCAGAACTTAGCCTTTCAATGCAGATCTTTACCGTTTCAAAGCAGAACGTAGCATTTCAAATTAGAAGTTATTTTTTCAATGCAGACATTATCGTTTCAATGTAGGGGTTTAGAGTTTCAATGCACCTTAGGTTCCAAAGCAGAATGTAGTGTTTCAATGCAGAATGTACCCTTTCAAAGCAGAACCTGTTGTTTCAATGCAGATCTTAGCGTTTCAATGCTGAGCTTACCATTTCAAGTGAGAACATACTATTTCAATGCAGAACTGACCTTTTCAATGGATACCTTAGCGTTTCCATGCATACCTTAGCTTTTCAATGCAGATCTTCACCGTTTCAAAGCAGAACTTAGCGTTTCAATGCAGACCTTAGCTTTTCAATGCAGAACTTAGTATTTCATTGCAGAGCTTAGCGTTTCAATGCAGAACTTAGCGTTTCAATGCAGAATTTAGTGTTTCAATGCAGTACGTACTGTTTCATTGCAGAACTCAGCATTTCAATGCAGAACTTAGCATTTCAATACAGAATCTACCGGTTCAAAGCAGAACTTTGCATTTCAATGCAGAACTTACTGTTTCACTGCAGAACTTTGCGTTTCAATGCAGAACTTTCCGTTTCAAGTGAGGACTTGGCATTTCAATGCATACCTTAGCTTTTCAATGCAGATCTTTACCGTTTCCAAGCAGAACGTAGCGTTTCAAAGCAGAGCTTAGCGTTTCAAGTGACAAATTCCCGTTTCAATGCAGAACTTAGCGTTTCAATGCAGATCTTAGCGTTTCAATGCTGAGCTTAGCTTTTCAATGCAGAACTTTGCCTTTCAATGCAGATATTTACCGTTTCAAAGCAGAACGTAGCATTTCAAATTAGAAGTTATTTTTTCAATGCAGACATTATCGTTTCAATGTAGAGCTTTAGAGTTTCAATGCACCTTAGGTTCCAAAGCAGAATGTAGAGTTTCAATGCAGAATGAACCCTTTCAAAGCAGAACCTGTTGTTTCAATGCAGATCTTAGCGTTTCAATGCTGAGCTTACCATTTCAAGTGAGAACATACTATTTCAATGCAGAACTGACCTTTTCAATGGATACCTTAGCGTTTCCATGCATACCTTAGCTTTTCAATGCAGATCTTCACCGTTTCAAAGCAGAACTTAGCGTTTCAATGCAGACCTTAGTATTTCATTGCAGAGCTTTGCGTTTCAATGCAGAACTTAGCGTTTCAATGCAGAATTTAGTGTTTCAATTCAGTACGTAGTGTTTCATTGCAGAACATAGCATTTCAATGCAGAACTTAGCATTTCAATAGAGAATCTACCGTTTCAAAGCAGAACTTTGCATTTCAATGCAGAACTTACTGTTTCACTGCAGAACTTTGCGTTTCAATGCACAAATTTCCGTTTCAAGTGAGAACTTGGCATTTCAATGCATACCTTAGCCTTTCAATGCGGATCTTTACCGTTTCCAAGCAGAACGTAGCGTTTCAAAGCAGAGCTTAGCGTTTCAAGTGACAGATTCCCGTTTCAATGCAGAACTTAGCGTTTCATTGCAGAGCTTAGCGTTTCAATGCAGAGATTCGCGTTTCAATGCAGAACTTAGTGTTTCAATGCAGAACTTAGCCTTTCAATGCAGATCTTTACCGTTTCAAAGCAGAACGTAGCATTTCAAATTAGAAGTTATGTTTTCAATGCAGACATTATTGTTTCAATGTAGAGCTTTAGAGTTTCAATGCACCTTAGGTTCCAAAGCAGAATGTAGAGTTTCAATGCAGAATGAGCCCTTTCAAAGCAGAACCTGTTGTTTCAATGCAGATCTTAGCGTTTCAATGCTGAGCTTAGCGTTTCAATGCAGAACTTTGCCTTTCAATGCAGATATTTACCGTTTCAAAGCAGAACGTAGCATTTCAAATTAGAAGTTATTTTTTCAATGCAGACATTATTGTTTCAATGTAGAGCTTTAGAGTTTCAATGCACCTTAGGTTCCAAAGCAGAATGTAGAGTTTCAATGCAGAATGAACCCTTTCAAAGCAGAACCTGTTGTTTCAATGCAGATCTTAGCATTTCAATGCTGAGCTTACCATTTCAAGTGAGAACATACTATTTCAATGCAGAACTGACCTTTTCAATGGATACCTTAGCGTTTCCATGCATACCTTAGCTTTTCAATGCAGATCTTCACCGTTTCAAAGCAGAACATAGCGTTTCAATGCAGACCTTAGTATTTCATTGCAGAGCTTTGCGTTTCAATGCAGAACTTAGCGTTTCAATGCAGAATTTAGTGTTTCAATTCAGTACGTAGTGTTTCATTGCAGAACATAGCATTTCAATGCAGAACTTAGCATTTCAATAGAGAATCTACCGTTTCAAAGCAGAACTTTGCATTTCAATGCAGAACTTACTGTTTCACTGCAGAACTATGCGTTTCAATGCAGAACTTTCCGGTTCAAGTGAGAACTTGGCATTTCAATGCATACCTTAGCCTTTCAATGCGGATCTTTACCGTTTCAAAGCAGAACGTAGCATTTCAAAGCAGAGGTTAGCGTTTCAAGTGACAGATTCCCGTTTCAATGCAGAACTTAGCATTTCATTGCAGAGCTTAGCGTTTCAATGCAGAGATTCGCGTTTCAATGCAGAACTTAGCCTTTCAATGCAGATCTTTACCGTTTCAAAGCAGAACGTAGCATTTCAAATTAGAAGTTATTTTTTCAATGCAGACATTATCGTTTCAATGTAGAGCTTTAGGGTTTCAATGCACCTTAGGTTCCAAAGCAGAATGTAGTGTTTCAATGCAGAATGTACCCTTTCAAAGCAGAACCTGTTGTTTCAATGCAGATCTTAGCGTTTCAATGCTGAGCTTACCATTTCAAGTGAGAACATACTATTTCAGTGCAGAACTGACCTTTTCAATGGATACCTTAGCGTTTCCATGCATACCTTAGCTTTTCAATGCAGATATTCACCGTTTCAAAGCAGAACTTAGCGTTTCAATGCAGACCTTAGCTTTTCAATGCAGATCTTCACCGTTTCAAAGCAGAACTTAGCGTTTCTATGCAGAGCTTAGCGTTTCAATGCAGAACATAGCCTTTCAATGCAGAACTTAGCCTTTCAATGCAGAACTTAGCCTTTCAATGCAGATCTTTACCGTTTCAAAGCAGACATTATCGTTTCAATGCAGACCTTAGCTTTTCAATGCAGAACTTAGTTTTTCATTGCAGAGCTTAGCGTTTCAATGCAGAACTTAGCGTTTCAATGCAGAAATTAGTGTTTCAATGCAGAACTTTGCGTTTCAATGCAGAACTTTCCGTTTCAAGTGAGAACTTGGCATTTCAATGCATACCTTAGCCTTTCAATGCGGATCTTTACCGTTTCCAAGCAGAACTTCGCGTTTCAAAGCAGAGCTTAGCGTTTCAAGTGACAAATTCCCGTTTCAATGCAGAACTTAGCGTTTCATTGCAGAGCTTAGCGTTTCAATGCAGAGATTAGCGTTTCAATGCAGAACTTACTGTTTCAATGCAGAACATAGCCTTTCAATGCGGATGTTTACCGTTTCAAAGCAGAACGTAGCATTTCAAATTAGAAGTTATTTTTTCAATGCAGACATTATCGTTTCAATGTAGAGCTTTAGAGTTTCAATGCACCTTAGGTTCCAAAGCAGAATGTAGTGTTTCAATGCAGAATGTACCCTTTCAAAGCAGAACCTGTTGTTTCAATGCAGATCTTAGCGTTTCAATGCTGAGCTTACCATTTCAAGTGAGAACATACTATTTCAAAGCGGAACTGACCTTTTCAATGGATACCTTAGCGTTTCCATGCATACCTTAGCTTTTCAATGCAGATCTTCACCGTTTCAAAGCAGAACTTAGCGTTTCAATGCAGACCTTTGCTTTTCAATGCAGAACTTAGTATTTCATTGCAGAGCTTAGCGTTTCAATGCAGAACTTAGCGTTTCAATGCAGAAATTAATGTTTCAATGCAGTACGTAGCGTTTCATTGCAGAACATAGCATTTCAATGCAGAACTTAGCATTTCAATACAGAATCTACCGTTTCAAAGCAGAACTTTGCATTTCAATGCAGAACTTACTGTTTCACTGCAGAACTTAGCGTTTCAATGCAGAACTTAGCGTTTCAATGCAAAACTTACCGTTTCAATGCAGAACTTAGCCTTTCAGTGCAGATCTTTACGTTTCATTGCAGAACTTACCGTTTCAAGTGAGAACTTGGCATTTTGATGCATAACTTAGCCTTTCAATGAGGATCTTTACCGTTTCATAGCAGAACGTAGTGTTTCAATGCAGAACTTAGCGTTTCAAAGGAGAACTTATTCTTTCAAATCTGTTCTCAGTGTTTCAATGTAGTACTTTAGGGCTTCAATGCACATCTTCGAGTTTCAATGCAGTACTTCGCGTTTCAATGCAGAACTTAGCGTTTCAATGCAGAACCTACGCTTTCAATGCAGAACTTCGCGTTTGAAAGCAGAGCTGAGCGTTTCAAGTGACAAATACCCGTTTCAATGCAGAACTTAGCGTTTCAAGTGAGAACTTGGCATTTCAATGCATACGTAAGCCTTTCAATGCGGATCTTTACCATTTCCACGCAGAACGTAGCGTTTCAAAGCAGAGCTTAGCGTTTCAAGTGACAAATTCCCGTTTCAATGCAGAACTTAGCGTTTCATTGCAGAGCTTAGCGTTTCAATGCAGAACTTTGCCTTTCAATGCAGATCTTTACCGTTTCAAAGCAGAACGTAGCATTTCAAATTAGAAGTTATTTTTTCAATGCAGACATTATCGTTTCAATGTAGAGCTTTAGAGTTTCAATGCACCTTAGGTTCCAAAGCAGAATGTAGAGTTTCAATGCAGAATGAACCCTTTCAAAGCAGAACCTGTTGTTTCAATGCAGATCTTAGCGTTTCAATGCTGAGCTTACCATTTCAAGTGAGAACATACTATTTCAAAGTGGAACTGACCTTTTCAATGGATACCTTAGCGTTTCCATGCATACCTTAGCTTTTCAATGCAGATCTTCACCGTTTCAAAGCAGAACTTAGCGTTTCAATGCAGACCTTAGCTTTTCAATGCAGAACTTAGTATTTCATTGCAGAGCTTAGCGTTTCAATGCAGAACTTAGCGTTTCAATGCAGAATTTAGTATTTCAATGCAGTACGTACTGTTTCATTGCAGAACTTAGCATTTCAATGCAGAACTTAGCATTTCAATACAGAATCTACCGGTTCAAAGCAGAACTTTGCATTTCAATGCAGAACGTACTGTTTCACTGCAGAACTTTGCGTTTCAATGCACAAATTTCCGTTTCAAGTGAGAACTTGGCATTTCAATGCATACCTTAGCCTTTCAATGCGGATCTTTACCGTTTCCAAGCAGAACGTAGCGTTTCAAAGCAGAGCTTAGCGTTTCAAGTGACAGATTCCCGTTTCAATGCAGATCTTAGCGTTTCATTGCAGAGCTTAGCGTTTCAATGCAGAGATTCGCGTTTCAATGCAGAACTTAGTGTTTCAAGTGACAAATTCCCGTTTCAATGCAGAACTTAGCGTTTCATTGCAGAGCTTAGCGTTTCAATGCAGAACTTAGCGTTTCAATGCAGAACTTACCGTTTCAATGCAGAACTTACCGTTTCAATACAGAACTTACCCTTTCAATGCAGAACTTAGCCTTTCAATGCAGATCTTTACGTTTCAATGCAGAACTTACCGTTTCAAGTGAGAACTTGGCATTTTGATGCATACCTTAGCCTTTCAATGAGGATCTTTACCGTTTTATAGCAGAACGTAGTGTTTCAATGCAGAACTTAGCGTTTCAAAGGAGAACTTATTCTTTCAAATCTGTTCTCAGTGTTTCAATGTAGGACTTTAGGGCTTCAATGCACAACTTCGAATTTCAATGCAGAACTTCGCGTTTCAATGCAGAACTTAGTGTTTCAATGCAGAACCTACGCTTTCAATGCAGAACTTCGCGTTTCAAAGCAGAGCTTAGCGTTTCAAGTGACAAATTCCCGTTTCAATGCAGAACTTAGCGTTTCAATGCAGATCTTTACCGTTTCAAAGCAGAACGTAGCATTTCAAATTAGAAGTTATTTTTTCAATGCAGACATTATCGTTTCAATGTAGAGCTTTAGAGTTTCAATGCACCTTAGGTTCCAAAGCAGAATGTAGTGTTTCAATGCAGAATGTACCCTTTCAAAGCAGAACCTGTTGTTTCAATGCAGATCTTAGCGTTTCAATGCTGAGCTTACCATTTCAAGTGAGAACATACTATTTCAGTGCAGAACTGACCTTTTCAATGGATACCTTAGCGTTTCCATGCATACCTTAGCTTTTCAATGCAGATCTTCACCGTTTCAAAGCAGAACTTAGTGTTTCAATGCAGAACTTACCGTTTCAATGCAGAACTTACTATTTCATTGCAGAACTTAGCCTTTCAATGCAGATCTTTATGTTTCAATGCAGAACTTTCCGTTTCAAGTGAGAACTTGGCATTTCAATGCATACCTTAGCCTTTCAATGCGGATCTTTACCATTTCCAAGCAGAACGTAGCGTTTCAAAGCAGAGCTTAGCGTTTCATTGCAGAGATTAGCGTTTCAATGCAGAACTTAGCGTTTCAATGCAGAACATAGCCTTTCAATGCGGATCTTTACCGTTTCAAAGCAGAACGTAGCATTTCAAATTAGAAGTTATTTTTTCAATGCAGACATTATCGTTTCAATGTAGAGCTTTAGAGTTTCAATGCACCTTAGGTTCCAAAGCAGTATGTAGAGTTTCAATGCAGAATGAACCCTTTCAAAGCAGAACCTGTTGTTTCAATGCAGATCTTAGCATTTCAATGCTGAGCTTACCATTTCAAGTGAGAACATACTATTTCAATGCAGAACTGACCTTTTCAATGGATACCTTAGCGTTTCCATGCATACCTTAGCTTTTCAATGCAGATCTTCACCGTTTCAAAGCAGAACATAGCGTTTCAATGCAGACCTTAGTATTTCATTGCAGAGCTTTGCGTTTCAATGCAGAACTTAGCGTTTCAATGCAGAATTTAGTGTTTCAATTCAGTACGTAGTGTTTCATTGCAGAACATAGCATTTCAATGCAGAACTTAGCATTTCAATAGAGAATCTACCGTTTCAAAGCAGAACTTTGCATTTCAATGCAGAACTTACTGTTTCACTGCAGAACTATGCGTTTCAATGCAGAACTTTCCGGTTCAAGTGAGAACTTGGCATTTCAATGCATACCTTAGCCTTTCAATGCGGATCTTTACCGTTTCAAAGCAGAACGTAGCATTTCAAAGCAGAGGTTAGCGTTTCAAGTGACAGATTCCCGTTTCAATGCAGAACTTAGCATTTCATTGCAGAGCTTAGCGTTTCAATGCAGAGATTCGCGTTTCAATGCAGAACTTAGCCTTTCAATGCAGATCTTTACCGTTTCAAAGCAGAACGTAGCATTTCAAATTAGAAGTTATTTTTTCAATGCAGACATTATCGTTTCAATGTAGAGCTTTAGGGTTTCAATGCACCTTAGGTTCCAAAGCAGAATGTAGTGTTTCAATGCAGAATGTACCCTTTCAAAGCAGAACCTGTTGTTTCAATGCAGATCTTAGCGTTTCAATGCTGAGCTTACCATTTCAAGTGAGAACATACTATTTCAGTGCAGAACTGACCTTTTCAATGGATACCTTAGCGTTTCCATGCATACCTTAGCTTTTCAATGCAGATATTCACCGTTTCAAAGCAGAACTTAGCGTTTCAATGCAGACCTTAGCTTTTCAATGCAGATCTTCACCGTTTCAAAGCAGAACTTAGCGTTTCTATGCAGAGCTTAGCGTTTCAATGCAGAACATAGCCTTTCAATGCAGAACTTAGCCTTTCAATGCAGAACTTAGCCTTTCAATGCAGATCTTTACCGTTTCAAAGCAGACATTATCGTTTCAATGCAGACCTTAGCTTTTCAATGCAGAACTTAGTTTTTCATTGCAGAGCTTAGCGTTTCAATGCAGAACTTAGCGTTTCAATGCAGAAATTAGTGTTTCAATGCAGAACTTTGCGTTTCAATGCAGAACTTTCCGTTTCAAGTGAGAACTTGGCATTTCAATGCATACCTTAGCCTTTCAATGCGGATCTTTACCGTTTCCAAGCAGAACTTCGCGTTTCAAAGCAGAGCTTAGCGTTTCAAGTGACAAAT
Organism: Lathamus discolor; assembly: GCF_037157495.1. NCBI lineage: Eukaryota > Metazoa > Chordata > Aves > Psittaciformes > Psittacidae > Lathamus > Lathamus discolor. The sequence goes on from NW_027069383.1 coordinate 1,473,078, forward strand.
TCCCGTTTCAATGCAGAACTTAGCGTTTCATTGCAGAGCTTAGCGTTTCAATGCAGAGATTAGCGTTTCAATGCAGAACTTACTGTTTCAATGCAGAACATAGCCTTTCAATGCGGATGTTTACCGTTTCAAAGCAGAACGTAGCATTTCAAATTAGAAGTTATTTTTTCAATGCAGACATTATCGTTTCAATGTAGAGCTTTAGAGTTTCAATGCACCTTAGGTTCCAAAGCAGAATGTAGTGTTTCAATGCAGAATGTACCCTTTCAAAGCAGAACCTGTTGTTTCAATGCAGATCTTAGCGTTTCAATGCTGAGCTTACCATTTCAAGTGAGAACATACTATTTCAAAGCGGAACTGACCTTTTCAATGGATACCTTAGCGTTTCCATGCATACCTTAGCTTTTCAATGCAGATCTTCACCGTTTCAAAGCAGAACTTAGCGTTTCAATGCAGACCTTTGCTTTTCAATGCAGAACTTAGTATTTCATTGCAGAGCTTAGCGTTTCAATGCAGAACTTAGCGTTTCAATGCAGAAATTAATGTTTCAATGCAGTACGTAGCGTTTCATTGCAGAACATAGCATTTCAATGCAGAACTTAGCATTTCAATACAGAATCTACCGTTTCAAAGCAGAACTTTGCATTTCAATGCAGAACTTACTGTTTCACTGCAGAACTTAGCGTTTCAATGCAGAACTTAGCGTTTCAATGCAAAACTTACCGTTTCAATGCAGAACTTAGCCTTTCAGTGCAGATCTTTACGTTTCATTGCAGAACTTACCGTTTCAAGTGAGAACTTGGCATTTTGATGCATAACTTAGCCTTTCAATGAGGATCTTTACCGTTTCATAGCAGAACGTAGTGTTTCAATGCAGAACTTAGCGTTTCAAAGGAGAACTTATTCTTTCAAATCTGTTCTCAGTGTTTCAATGTAGTACTTTAGGGCTTCAATGCACATCTTCGAGTTTCAATGCAGTACTTCGCGTTTCAATGCAGAACTTAGCGTTTCAATGCAGAACCTACGCTTTCAATGCAGAACTTCGCGTTTGAAAGCAGAGCTGAGCGTTTCAAGTGACAAATACCCGTTTCAATGCAGAACTTAGCGTTTCAAGTGAGAACTTGGCATTTCAATGCATACGTAAGCCTTTCAATGCGGATCTTTACCATTTCCACGCAGAACGTAGCGTTTCAAAGCAGAGCTTAGCGTTTCAAGTGACAAATTCCCGTTTCAATGCAGAACTTAGCGTTTCATTGCAGAGCTTAGCGTTTCAATGCAGAACTTTGCCTTTCAATGCAGATCTTTACCGTTTCAAAGCAGAACGTAGCATTTCAAATTAGAAGTTATTTTTTCAATGCAGACATTATCGTTTCAATGTAGAGCTTTAGAGTTTCAATGCACCTTAGGTTCCAAAGCAGAATGTAGAGTTTCAATGCAGAATGAACCCTTTCAAAGCAGAACCTGTTGTTTCAATGCAGATCTTAGCGTTTCAATGCTGAGCTTACCATTTCAAGTGAGAACATACTATTTCAAAGTGGAACTGACCTTTTCAATGGATACCTTAGCGTTTCCATGCATACCTTAGCTTTTCAATGCAGATCTTCACCGTTTCAAAGCAGAACTTAGCGTTTCAATGCAGACCTTAGCTTTTCAATGCAGAACTTAGTATTTCATTGCAGAGCTTAGCGTTTCAATGCAGAACTTAGCGTTTCAATGCAGAATTTAGTATTTCAATGCAGTACGTACTGTTTCATTGCAGAACTTAGCATTTCAATGCAGAACTTAGCATTTCAATACAGAATCTACCGGTTCAAAGCAGAACTTTGCATTTCAATGCAGAACGTACTGTTTCACTGCAGAACTTTGCGTTTCAATGCACAAATTTCCGTTTCAAGTGAGAACTTGGCATTTCAATGCATACCTTAGCCTTTCAATGCGGATCTTTACCGTTTCCAAGCAGAACGTAGCGTTTCAAAGCAGAGCTTAGCGTTTCAAGTGACAGATTCCCGTTTCAATGCAGATCTTAGCGTTTCATTGCAGAGCTTAGCGTTTCAATGCAGAGATTCGCGTTTCAATGCAGAACTTAGTGTTTCAAGTGACAAATTCCCGTTTCAATGCAGAACTTAGCGTTTCATTGCAGAGCTTAGCGTTTCAATGCAGAACTTAGCGTTTCAATGCAGAACTTACCGTTTCAATGCAGAACTTACCGTTTCAATACAGAACTTACCCTTTCAATGCAGAACTTAGCCTTTCAATGCAGATCTTTACGTTTCAATGCAGAACTTACCGTTTCAAGTGAGAACTTGGCATTTTGATGCATACCTTAGCCTTTCAATGAGGATCTTTACCGTTTTATAGCAGAACGTAGTGTTTCAATGCAGAACTTAGCGTTTCAAAGGAGAACTTATTCTTTCAAATCTGTTCTCAGTGTTTCAATGTAGGACTTTAGGGCTTCAATGCACAACTTCGAATTTCAATGCAGAACTTCGCGTTTCAATGCAGAACTTAGTGTTTCAATGCAGAACCTACGCTTTCAATGCAGAACTTCGCGTTTCAAAGCAGAGCTTAGCGTTTCAAGTGACAAATTCCCGTTTCAATGCAGAACTTAGCGTTTCAATGCAGATCTTTACCGTTTCAAAGCAGAACGTAGCATTTCAAATTAGAAGTTATTTTTTCAATGCAGACATTATCGTTTCAATGTAGAGCTTTAGAGTTTCAATGCACCTTAGGTTCCAAAGCAGAATGTAGTGTTTCAATGCAGAATGTACCCTTTCAAAGCAGAACCTGTTGTTTCAATGCAGATCTTAGCGTTTCAATGCTGAGCTTACCATTTCAAGTGAGAACATACTATTTCAGTGCAGAACTGACCTTTTCAATGGATACCTTAGCGTTTCCATGCATACCTTAGCTTTTCAATGCAGATCTTCACCGTTTCAAAGCAGAACTTAGTGTTTCAATGCAGAACTTACCGTTTCAATGCAGAACTTACTATTTCATTGCAGAACTTAGCCTTTCAATGCAGATCTTTATGTTTCAATGCAGAACTTTCCGTTTCAAGTGAGAACTTGGCATTTCAATGCATACCTTAGCCTTTCAATGCGGATCTTTACCATTTCCAAGCAGAACGTAGCGTTTCAAAGCAGAGCTTAGCGTTTCATTGCAGAGATTAGCGTTTCAATGCAGAACTTAGCGTTTCAATGCAGAACATAGCCTTTCAATGCGGATCTTTACCGTTTCAAAGCAGAACGTAGCATTTCAAATTAGAAGTTATTTTTTCAATGCAGACATTATCGTTTCAATGTAGAGCTTTAGAGTTTCAATGCACCTTAGGTTCCAAAGCAGAATGTAGTGTTTCAATGCAGAATGAACCCTTTCAAAGCAGAACCTGTTGTTTCAATGCAGATCTTCGCGTTTCAATGCTGAGCTTACCATTTCAAGTGAGAACATACTATTTCAATGCAGAACTGACCTTTTCAATGGATACCTTAGCGTTTCCATGCATACCTTAGCTTTTCAATGCAGATCTTCACCGTTTCAAAGCAGAACTTAGCGTTTCAATGCAGACCTTAGTATTTCATTGCAGAGCTTTGCGTTTCAATGCAGAACTTAGCGTTTCAATGCAGAATTTAGTGTTTCAATGCAGTACGTAGCGTTCCATTGCAGAACATAGCATTTCAATGCAGAACTTAGCATTTCAATACAGAATCTACCGTTTCAAAGCAGAACTTTGCATTTCAAAGCAGAACTTACTGTTTCACTGCAGAACTTTGCGTTTCAATGCAGAACTTTCCGTTTCAAGTGAGAACTTGGCATTTCAATGCATACCTTAGCCTTTCAATGCGGATCTTTACAGTTTCCAAGCAGAGCGTTGCGTTTCAAAGCAGAGCTGAGCGTTTCAAGTGACAAATTCCCGTTTCAATGCAGAACTGCGCATTTCATTGCAGAGCTTAGTGTTTCAATGCAGAACTTGGCGTTTCAATGCAGAACTTACCGTTTCAATGCAGAACTTACCCTTTCAATGCAGAACTTAGCCTTTCAATGCAGATCTTTACGTTTCAATGCAGAACTTACCGTTTCAAGTGAGAACTTGGCATTTTGATGCATTCCTTAGCCTTTCAATGAGGATCTTTACCGTTTCATAGCAGAACGTAGTGTTTCAATGCAGAACTTAGCGTTTCAAAGGAGAACTTATTCTTTGAAATCTGTTCTCAGTGTTTCAATGTAGGACTTTAGGGCTTCAATGCACAACTTCGAGTTTCAATGCAGAACTTCGCGTTTCAATGCAGAACTTATTCTTTCAATTCTGACCTTAGCGTTTCAATGTAGAACCTAGCGTTTCATTGCAGAGCTTAGCGTTTCAATGCAGAACTTACCCTTTCAACGCAGATCTTTATCGTTTCAATGCTGAGCTTACCGTTTCAAGTGGGAACATACCATTTCAAGGTGGAATTGACATTTTCAATGGATACCTTAGCTTTTCCATGCATACCTTAGCGTTTCAATGCAGATCTTCACCGTTTCAAAGCAGAACTTAGCGTTTCAATGCAGACCTTAGCGTTTCAATGCAGAACTTAGCTTTTCAATGCAAAACTTGCGTTTCAATGCAGAACTTAGTTTTTCAAATTAGAACTTATTCTTTCAATTCTGACCTTAGCGTTTCAATGTAGAACCTAGAGTTTCAATGCAGATCTTTACCGTTTCAAAGCCGAATGTAGCGTTTCAACGCAGAACTTATTTTTTCAATGCAGACATTAGCGTTTCAATGTAGAACTTTAGAGTTTCAATGCACCTTAGGTTCCAAAGCAGAATGTAGAGTTTCAATGCAGAATGAACCCTTTCAAAGCAGAACCTGTTGTTTCAATGCAGATCTTAGCGTTTCAATGCTGAGCTTACCATTTCAAGTGAGGACATACTATTTCAATGCAGAACTGACCTTTTCAATGGATACCTTAGCGTTTCCATGCATACCTTAGCTTTTCAATGCAGATCCTCACCGTTTCAAATCAGAACTTAGCGTTTCAATGCAGAACTTAGCTTTTCAATGCAGAACTTGCGTTTCAATGCAGAACTTAGTATTTCAAATTAGAGCTTATTCTTTCAATTCTGACCTTAGCGTTTCAATGTAGAACCTAGGGTTTCAATGCACAGCTTTGAGTTTCAATGCAGAGCTTACCCTTTCAACGCAGATCTTTATCGTTTCAATGCTGAGCTTAATGTTTCAAGTGAGAACATACCCTTTCAAAGTGGAATTGACATTTTCAATGGATACCTTAGCTTTTCCATGCATACCTTAGCTTTTCAATGCAGATCTTCACCGTTTCAAAGCAGAACTTAGCGTTTCAATGCAGACCTTTGCTTTTCAATGCAGAACTTAGTATTTCATTGCAGAGCTTAGCGTTTCAATGCAGAACTTAGCGTTTCATTGCAGAACTTAGCATTTCAATACAGAACATAGCAATTCAATACAAACCTACCGTTTCAAAGCAGAACTTTGTATTTCAATGCAGAACTTACTGTTTCACTGCAGAACTTTGCGTTTCAATGCAGAAGATAGTGTTTCAATGCAGACCTTAGCTTTTCAATGCAGAACTTAGCTTTTCATTGCAGAGCTTAGGGTTTCAATGCAGAACTTAGCGTTTCAATGCAGAACGTAGCGTTTCAATGCAGAATTTAGAGTTTCAATGCAGTACGTAGCGTTTCGTTGCAGAGCTTAGCATTTCAATGCAGAACTAAGCATTTCAATACAAATCTACTTTTTCAAAGCAGAACTTTGCATTTCAAAGCAGAACTTACTGTTTCACTGCAGAACTTTGCGTTTCAATGCAGAACTTTCCGTTTCAAGTGAGAACTTGGCATTTCAATGCATACCTTAGTCTTTCAATGCAGATCTTTACCGTTTCCAAGCAGAACGTAGCGTTTCAAAGCAGAGCTTAGCGTTTCAAGTGACAAATTCCCGTTTCAATGCAGAACTTAGCGTTTCATTGCAGAGCTTAGCCGTTCAATGCAGAACTTACCGTTTAAATGCAGAACATACCGTTTCAATGCATAACTTAGCCTTTCAATGCAGACATTTACCGTTTCAAAGCAGAATGTAGCGTTTCAAAGCAGAATTTATTTTTTCAATGCAGACATTAGCGTTTCAATGTAGAGCTTTAGAGTTTCAATGCACCTTAGGTTCCAAAGCAGAATGTAGTGTTTCAATGCAGAATGTACCCTTTCAAAGCAGAACCTGTTGTTTCAATGCAGATCTTAGCGTTTCAATGCTGAGCTTACCATTTCAAGTGTGAACATACTATTTCAATGCAGAACTGACCTTTTCAATGGATACCTTAGCGTTTCCATGCATACCTTAGCTTTTCAATGCAGATCCTCACCGTTTCAAATCAGAACTTAGCGTTTCAATGCAGAACTTAGCTTTTCAATGCAGAACTTGCGTTTCAATGCAGAACTTAGTGTTTCAAATTAGAGCTTATTCTTTCAATTCTGACCTTAGCGTTTCAATGTAGAACCTAGGGTTTCAATGCAGATCTTTACCGTTTCAAAGCCGAATGTAGCGTTTCAAAGCAGAACTTAATTTTTTCAATGCAGACATTAGCGTTTCAATGTAGAACTTTAGAGTTTCAATGCACCTTAGGTTCCAAAGCAGAATGTAGTGTTTCAATGCAGAATGTACCGTTTCAAAGCAGAACCTGTTGTTTCAATGCAGATCTTAGCGTTTCAATGCTGAGCTTAGCGTTTCTTGTGAGAACATACTATTCCAATGCAGAACTGACCTTTTCAATGGATACCTTAGCTTTTCCATGCATACCTTAGCTTTTCAATGCAGATCTTCACCATTTCAAAGCAGAACTTAGCCTTTCAATGCAGACCTTAGCATTTCAATGTAGAACCTAGCGTTTCAATGCACAGCTTTGAGTTTCAATGCAGAGCTTACCCTTTCAACGCAGATCTTTATCGTTTCAATGCTGAGCTTAACGTTTCAAGTGAGAACATAACATTTCAATGCAGAACTGACCTTTTCAATGGATACCTTAGCGTTTCCATGCATACCTTAGCTTTTCAATGCAGATCTTCACCGTTTCAAAGCACAACTTAGCGTTTCAATGCAGACCTTAGCTTTTCAATGCAGAACTTAGTATTTCATTGCAGAGCTTAGCGTTTCAATGTAGAACCTAACGTTTCAATGCACAACTTTGAGTTTCAATGCAGAGCTTACCCTTTCAACGCAGATCTTTATCGTTTCAATGCAGAATGTAGCGTTTCAAAGCAGAACTTATTTTTTCAATGCAGACATTAGCGTTTCAATGTAGAACTTTAGAGTTTCAATGCACTTCAGTTTTCAGTGCAGAGCTTAGCATTTCAGGGCAAAATGTACCGTTTCAAAGCAGAACTGTTTTTTTTCAATGCATATCTTAGAGTTTCAATGCTGAGCTTACCGTTTCAAGTCAGAACATACCATTTCAAAGAGGAATTGACATTTTCAATGGATACCTTAGCTTTTCCATGCATACCTTAGCGTTTCAATGCAGATCTTCACCGTTTCAAAGCAGAACTTAGCGTTTCAATGCAGACCTTAGCGTTTCAATGCAGAACTTAGCTTTTCAATGCAAAACTTGCGTTTCAATGCAGAACTTAGTTTTTCAAATTAGAACTTATTCTTTCAATTCTGACCTTAGCGTTTCAATGTAGAACCTAGAGTTTCAATGCAGATCTTTACCGTTTCAAAGCCGAATGTAGCGTTTCAACGCAGAACTTATTTTTTCAATGCAGACATTAGCGTTTCAATGTAGAACTTTAGAGTTTCAATGCACCTTAGGTTCCAAAGCAGAATGTAGAGTTTCAATGCAGAATGAACCCTTTCAAAGCAGAACCTGTTGTTTCAATGCAGATCTTAGCGTTTCAATGCTGAGCTTACCATTTCAAGTGAGAACATAACATTTCAAAGTGGAACTGACCTTTTCAATGGATACCTTAGCGTTTCCATGCATACCTTAGCTTTTCAATGCAGATCTTCACCGTTTCAAAGCAGAACTTAGCGTTTCAATGCAGACCTTAGCTTTTCAATGCAGAACTTAGTATTTCATTGCAGAGCTTAGCGTTTCAATGCAGAACTTAGCGTTTCAATGCAGAATTTAGTGTTTCAATGCAGTACGTACTGTTTCATTGCAGAACATAGCATTTCAATGCAGAACTTAGCATTTCAATACAGAATCTACCGTTTCAAAGCAGAACTTTGCATTTCAATGCAGAACTTACTGTTTCACTGCAGAACTTTGCATTTCAATGCAGAACTTTCCGTTTCAAGTGAGGACTTGGCATTTCAATGCATACCTTAGCCTTTCAATGCAGATCTTTACCGTTTCCAAGCAGAACGTAGCGTTTCAAAGCAGAGCTTAGCGTTTCAAGTGACAAATTCCCGTTTCAATGCAGAACTTAGCGTTTCATTGCAGAGCTTAGCGTTTCAATGCAGAACTTAGCGTTTCAATGCAGAACTTACCGTTTCAATGCAGAACTTACCGTTTCAATACAGAACTTACCCTTTCAATGCAGAACTTAGCCTTTCAATGCAGATCTTTACGTTTCAATGCAGAACTTACCGTTTCAAGTGAGAACTTGGCATTTTGATGCATACCTTAGCCTTTCAATGAGGATCTTTACCGTTTTATAGCAGAACGTAGTGTTTCAATGCAGAACTTAGCGTTTCAAAGGAGAACTTATTCTTTCAAATCTGTTCTCAGTGTTTCAATGTAGGACTTTAGGGCTTCAATGCACAACTTCGAATTTCAATGCAGAACTTCGCGTTTCAATGCAGAACTTAGTGTTTCAATGCAGAACCTACGCTTTCAATGCAGAACTTCGCGTTTCAAAGCAGAGCTTAGCGTTTCAAGTGACAAATTCCCGTTTCAATGCAGAACTTAGCGTTTCAATGCAGATCTTTACCGTTTCAAAGCAGAACGTAGCATTTCAAATTAGAAGTTATTTTTTCAATGCAGACATTATCGTTTCAATGTAGAGCTTTAGAGTTTCAATGCACCTTAGGTTCCAAAGCAGAATGTAGTGTTTCAATGCAGAATGTACCCTTTCAAAGCAGAACCTGTTGTTTCAATGCAGATCTTAGCGTTTCAATGCTGAGCTTACCATTTCAAGTGAGAACATACTATTTCAGTGCAGAACTGACCTTTTCAATGGATACCTTAGCGTTTCCATGCATACCTTAGCTTTTCAATGCAGATCTTCACCGTTTCAAAGCAGAACTTAGTGTTTCAATGCAGAACTTACCGTTTCAATGCAGAACTTACTATTTCATTGCAGAACTTAGCCTTTCAATGCAGATCTTTATGTTTCAATGCAGAACTTTCCGTTTCAAGTGAGAACTTGGCATTTCAATGCATACCTTAGCCTTTCAATGCGGATCTTTACCATTTCCAAGCAGAACGTAGCGTTTCAAAGCAGAGCTTAGCGTTTCATTGCAGAGATTAGCGTTTCAATGCAGAACTTAGCGTTTCAATGCAGAACATAGCCTTTCAATGCGGATCTTTACCGTTTCAAAGCAGAACGTAGCATTTCAAATTAGAAGTTATTTTTTCAATGCAGACATTATCGTTTCAATGTAGAGCTTTAGAGTTTCAATGCACCTTAGGTTCCAAAGCAGAATGTAGTGTTTCAATGCAGAATGAACCCTTTCAAAGCAGAACCTGTTGTTTCAATGCAGATCTTCGCGTTTCAATGCTGAGCTTACCATTTCAAGTGAGAACATACTATTTCAATGCAGAACTGACCTTTTCAATGGATACCTTAGCGTTTCCATGCATACCTTAGCTTTTCAATGCAGATCTTCACCGTTTCAAAGCAGAACTTAGCGTTTCAATGCAGACCTTAGTATTTCATTGCAGAGCTTTGCGTTTCAATGCAGAACTTAGCGTTTCAATGCAGAATTTAGTGTTTCAATGCAGTACGTAGCGTTCCATTGCAGAACATAGCATTTCAATGCAGAACTTAGCATTTCAATACAGAATCTACCGTTTCAAAGCAGAACTTTGCATTTCAAAGCAGAACTTACTGTTTCACTGCAGAACTTTGCGTTTCAATGCAGAACTTTCCGTTTCAAGTGAGAACTTGGCATTTCAATGCATACCTTAGCCTTTCAATGCGGATCTTTACAGTTTCCAAGCAGAGCGTTGCGTTTCAAAGCAGAGCTGAGCGTTTCAAGTGACAAATTCCCGTTTCAATGCAGAACTGCGCATTTCATTGCAGAGCTTAGTGTTTCAATGCAGAACTTGGCGTTTCAATGCAGAACTTACCGTTTCAATGCAGAACTTACCCTTTCAATGCAGAACTTAGCCTTTCAATGCAGATCTTTACGTTTCAATGCAGAACTTACCGTTTCAAGTGAGAACTTGGCATTTTGATGCATTCCTTAGCCTTTCAATGAGGATCTTTACCGTTTCATAGCAGAACGTAGTGTTTCAATGCAGAACTTAGCGTTTCAAAGGAGAACTTATTCTTTGAAATCTGTTCTCAGTGTTTCAATGTAGGACTTTAGGGCTTCAATGCACAACTTCGAGTTTCAATGCAGAACTTCGCGTTTCAATGCAGAACTTATTCTTTCAATTCTGACCTTAGCGTTTCAATGTAGAACCTAGCGTTTCATTGCAGAGCTTAGCGTTTCAATGCAGAACTTACCCTTTCAACGCAGATCTTTATCGTTTCAATGCTGAGCTTACCGTTTCAAGTGGGAACATACCATTTCAAGGTGGAATTGACATTTTCAATGGATACCTTAGCTTTTCCATGCATACCTTAGCGTTTCAATGCAGATCTTCACCGTTTCAAAGCAGAACTTAGCGTTTCAATGCAGACCTTAGCGTTTCAATGCAGAACTTAGCTTTTCAATGCAAAACTTGCGTTTCAATGCAGAACTTAGTTTTTCAAATTAGAACTTATTCTTTCAATTCTGACCTTAGCGTTTCAATGTAGAACCTAGAGTTTCAATGCAGATCTTTACCGTTTCAAAGCCGAATGTAGCGTTTCAACGCAGAACTTATTTTTTCAATGCAGACATTAGCGTTTCAATGTAGAACTTTAGAGTTTCAATGCACCTTAGGTTCCAAAGCAGAATGTAGAGTTTCAATGCAGAATGAACCCTTTCAAAGCAGAACCTGTTGTTTCAATGCAGATCTTAGCGTTTCAATGCTGAGCTTACCATTTCAAGTGAGGACATACTATTTCAATGCAGAACTGACCTTTTCAATGGATACCTTAGCGTTTCCATGCATACCTTAGCTTTTCAATGCAGATCCTCACCGTTTCAAATCAGAACTTAGCGTTTCAATGCAGAACTTAGCTTTTCAATGCAGAACTTGCGTTTCAATGCAGAACTTAGTATTTCAAATTAGAGCTTATTCTTTCAATTCTGACCTTAGCGTTTCAATGTAGAACCTAGGGTTTCAATGCACAGCTTTGAGTTTCAATGCAGAGCTTACCCTTTCAACGCAGATCTTTATCGTTTCAATGCTGAGCTTAATGTTTCAAGTGAGAACATACCCTTTCAAAGTGGAATTGACATTTTCAATGGATACCTTAGCTTTTCCATGCATACCTTAGCTTTTCAATGCAGATCTTCACCGTTTCAAAGCAGAACTTAGCGTTTCAATGCAGACCTTTGCTTTTCAATGCAGAACTTAGTATTTCATTGCAGAGCTTAGCGTTTCAATGCAGAACTTAGCGTTTCATTGCAGAACTTAGCATTTCAATACAGAACATAGCAATTCAATACAAACCTACCGTTTCAAAGCAGAACTTTGTATTTCAATGCAGAACTTACTGTTTCACTGCAGAACTTTGCGTTTCAATGCAGAAGATAGTGTTTCAATGCAGACCTTAGCTTTTCAATGCAGAACTTAGCTTTTCATTGCAGAGCTTAGGGTTTCAATGCAGAACTTAGCGTTTCAATGCAGAACGTAGCGTTTCAATGCAGAATTTAGAGTTTCAATGCAGTACGTAGCGTTTCGTTGCAGAGCTTAGCATTTCAATGCAGAACTAAGCATTTCAATACAAATCTACTTTTTCAAAGCAGAACTTTGCATTTCAAAGCAGAACTTACTGTTTCACTGCAGAACTTTGCGTTTCAATGCAGAACTTTCCGTTTCAAGTGAGAACTTGGCATTTCAATGCATACCTTAGTCTTTCAATGCAGATCTTTACCGTTTCCAAGCAGAACGTAGCGTTTCAAAGCAGAGCTTAGCGTTTCAAGTGACAAATTCCCGTTTCAATGCAGAACTTAGCGTTTCATTGCAGAGCTTAGCCGTTCAATGCAGAACTTACCGTTTAAATGCAGAACATACCGTTTCAATGCATAACTTAGCCTTTCAATGCAGACATTTACCGTTTCAAAGCAGAATGTAGCGTTTCAAAGCAGAATTTATTTTTTCAATGCAGACATTAGCGTTTCAATGTAGAGCTTTAGAGTTTCAATGCACCTTAGGTTCCAAAGCAGAATGTAGTGTTTCAATGCAGAATGTACCCTTTCAAAGCAGAACCTGTTGTTTCAATGCAGATCTTAGCGTTTCAATGCTGAGCTTACCATTTCAAGTGTGAACATACTATTTCAATGCAGAACTGACCTTTTCAATGGATACCTTAGCGTTTCCATGCATACCTTAGCTTTTCAATGCAGATCCTCACCGTTTCAAATCAGAACTTAGCGTTTCAATGCAGAACTTAGCTTTTCAATGCAGAACTTGCGTTTCAATGCAGAACTTAGTGTTTCAAATTAGAGCTTATTCTTTCAATTCTGACCTTAGCGTTTCAATGTAGAACCTAGGGTTTCAATGCAGATCTTTACCGTTTCAAAGCCGAATGTAGCGTTTCAAAGCAGAACTTAATTTTTTCAATGCAGACATTAGCGTTTCAATGTAGAACTTTAGAGTTTCAATGCACCTTAGGTTCCAAAGCAGAATGTAGTGTTTCAATGCAGAATGTACCGTTTCAAAGCAGAACCTGTTGTTTCAATGCAGATCTTTACGTTTCAATGCAGAACTTACCGTTTCAAGTGAGAACTTGGCATTTTGATGCATTCCTTAGCCTTTCAATGAGGATCTTTACCGTTTCATAGCAGAACGTAGTGTTTCAATGCAGAACTTAGCGTTTCAAAGGAGAACTTATTCTTTGAAATCTGTTCTCAGTGTTTCAATGTAGGACTTTAGGGCTTCAATGCACAACTTCGAGTTTCAATGCAGAACTTCGCGTTTCAATGCAGAACTTATTCTTTCAATTCTGACCTTAGCGTTTCAATGTAGAACCTAGCGTTTCATTGCAGAGCTTAGCGTTTCAATGCAGAACTTACCCTTTCAACGCAGATCTTTATCGTTTCAATGCTGAGCTTACCGTTTCAAGTGGGAACATACCATTTCAAGGTGGAATTGACATTTTCAATGGATACCTTAGCTTTTCCATGCATACCTTAGCGTTTCAATGCAGATCTTCACCGTTTCAAAGCAGAACTTAGCGTTTCAATGCAGACCTTAGCGTTTCAATGCAGAACTTAGCTTTTCAATGCAAAACTTGCGTTTCAATGCAGAACTTAGTTTTTCAAATTAGAACTTATTCTTTCAATTCTGACCTTAGCGTTTCAATGTAGAACCTAGAGTTTCAATGCAGATCTTTACCGTTTCAAAGCCGAATGTAGCGTTTCAACGCAGAACTTATTTTTTCAATGCAGACATTAGCGTTTCAATGTAGAACTTTAGAGTTTCAATGCACCTTAGGTTCCAAAGCAGAATGTAGAGTTTCAATGCAGAATGAACCCTTTCAAAGCAGAACCTGTTGTTTCAATGCAGATCTTAGCGTTTCAATGCTGAGCTTACCATTTCAAGTGAGGACATACTATTTCAATGCAGAACTGACCTTTTCAATGGATACCTTAGCGTTTCCATGCATACCTTAGCTTTTCAATGCAGATCCTCACCGTTTCAAATCAGAACTTAGCGTTTCAATGCAGAACTTAGCTTTTCAATGCAGAACTTGCGTTTCAATGCAGAACTTAGTATTTCAAATTAGAGCTTATTCTTTCAATTCTGACCTTAGCGTTTCAATGTAGAACCTAGGGTTTCAATGCACAGCTTTGAGTTTCAATGCAGAGCTTACCCTTTCAACGCAGATCTTTATCGTTTCAATGCTGAGCTTAATGTTTCAAGTGAGAACATACCCTTTCAAAGTGGAATTGACATTTTCAATGGATACCTTAGCTTTTCCATGCATACCTTAGCTTTTCAATGCAGATCTTCACCGTTTCAAAGCAGAACTTAGCGTTTCAATGCAGACCTTTGCTTTTCAATGCAGAACTTAGTATTTCATTGCAGAGCTTAGCGTTTCAATGCAGAACTTAGCGTTTCATTGCAGAACTTAGCATTTCAATACAGAACATAGCAATTCAATACAAACCTACCGTTTCAAAGCAGAACTTTGTATTTCAATGCAGAACTTACTGTTTCACTGCAGAACTTTGCGTTTCAATGCAGAAGATAGTGTTTCAATGCAGACCTTAGCTTTTCAATGCAGAACTTAGCTTTTCATTGCAGAGCTTAGGGTTTCAATGCAGAACTTAGCGTTTCAATGCAGAACGTAGCGTTTCAATGCAGAATTTAGAGTTTCAATGCAGTACGTAGCGTTTCGTTGCAGAGCTTAGCATTTCAATGCAGAACTAAGCATTTCAATACAAATCTACTTTTTCAAAGCAGAACTTTGCATTTCAAAGCAGAACTTACTGTTTCACTGCAGAACTTTGCGTTTCAATGCAGAACTTTCCGTTTCAAGTGAGAACTTGGCATTTCAATGCATACCTTAGTCTTTCAATGCAGATCTTTACCGTTTCCAAGCAGAACGTAGCGTTTCAAAGCAGAGCTTAGCGTTTCAAGTGACAAATTCCCGTTTCAATGCAGAACTTAGCGTTTCATTGCAGAGCTTAGCCGTTCAATGCAGAACTTACCGTTTAAATGCAGAACATACCGTTTCAATGCATAACTTAGCCTTTCAATGCAGACATTTACCGTTTCAAAGCAGAATGTAGCGTTTCAAAGCAGAATTTATTTTTTCAATGCAGACATTAGCGTTTCAATGTAGAGCTTTAGAGTTTCAATGCACCTTAGGTTCCAAAGCAGAATGTAGTGTTTCAATGCAGAATGTACCCTTTCAAAGCAGAACCTGTTGTTTCAATGCAGATCTTAGCGTTTCAATGCTGAGCTTACCATTTCAAGTGTGAACATACTATTTCAATGCAGAACTGACCTTTTCAATGGATACCTTAGCGTTTCCATGCATACCTTAGCTTTTCAATGCAGATCCTCACCGTTTCAAATCAGAACTTAGCGTTTCAATGCAGAACTTAGCTTTTCAATGCAGAACTTGCGTTTCAATGCAGAACTTAGTGTTTCAAATTAGAGCTTATTCTTTCAATTCTGACCTTAGCGTTTCAATGTAGAACCTAGGGTTTCAATGCAGATCTTTACCGTTTCAAAGCCGAATGTAGCGTTTCAAAGCAGAACTTAATTTTTTCAATGCAGACATTAGCGTTTCAATGTAGAACTTTAGAGTTTCAATGCACCTTAGGTTCCAAAGCAGAATGTAGTGTTTCAATGCAGAATGTACCGTTTCAAAGCAGAACCTGTTGTTTCAATGCAGATCTTAGCGTTTCAATGCTGAGCTTAGCGTTTCTTGTGAGAACATACTATTCCAATGCAGAACTGACCTTTTCAATGGATACCTTAGCTTTTCCATGCATACCTTAGCTTTTCAATGCAGATCTTCACCATTTCAAAGCAGAACTTAGCCTTTCAATGCAGACCTTAGCATTTCAATGTAGAACCTAGCGTTTCAATGCACAGCTTTGAGTTTCAATGCAGAGCTTACCCTTTCAACGCAGATCTTTATCGTTTCAATGCTGAGCTTAACGTTTCAAGTGAGAACATAACATTTCAATGCAGAACTGACCTTTTCAATGGATACCTTAGCGTTTCCATGCATACCTTAGCTTTTCAATGCAGATCTTCACCGTTTCAAAGCACAACTTAGCGTTTCAATGCAGACCTTAGCTTTTCAATGCAGAACTTAGTATTTCATTGCAGAGCTTAGCGTTTCAATGTAGAACCTAACGTTTCAATGCACAACTTTGAGTTTCAATGCAGAGCTTACCCTTTCAACGCAGATCTTTATCGTTTCAATGCAGAATGTAGCGTTTCAAAGCAGAACTTATTTTTTCAATGCAGACATTAGCGTTTCAATGTAGAACTTTAGAGTTTCAATGCACTTCAGTTTTCAGTGCAGAGCTTAGCATTTCAGGGCAAAATGTACCGTTTCAAAGCAGAACTGTTTTTTTTCAATGCATATCTTAGAGTTTCAATGCTGAGCTTACCGTTTCAAGTCAGAACATACCATTTCAAAGCGGAATTGACATTTTCAATGGATACCTTAGCTTTTCCATGCATACCTTAGCGTTTCAATGCAGATCTTCACCGTTTCAAAGCAGAACTTAGCGTTTCAATGCAGACCTTAGCGTTTCAATGCAGAACTTAGCTTTTCAATGCAAAACTTGCGTTTCAATGCAGAACTTAGTTTTTCAAATTAGAACTTATTCTTTCAATTCTGACCTTAGCGTTTCAATGTAGAACCTAGAGTTTCAATGCAGATCTTTACCGTTTCAAAGCCGAATGTAGCGTTTCAACGCAGAACTTATTTTTTCAATGCAGACATTAGCGTTTCAATGTAGAACTTTAGAGTTTCAATGCACCTTAGGTTCCAAAGCAGAATGTAGAGTTTCAATGCAGAATGAACCCTTTCAAAGCAGAACCTGTTGTTTCAATGCAGATCTTAGCGTTTCAATGCTGAGCTTACCATTTCAAGTGAGGACATACTATTTCAATGCAGAACTGACCTTTTCAATGGATACCTTAGCGTTTCCATGCATACCTTAGCTTTTCAATGCAGATCCTCACCGTTTCAAATCAGAACTTAGCGTTTCAATGCAGAACTTAGCTTTTCAATGCAGAACTTGCGTTTCAATGCAGAACTTAGTATTTCAAATTAGAGCTTATTCTTTCAATTCTGACCTTAGCGTTTCAATGTAGAACCTAGGGTTTCAATGCACAGCTTTGAGTTTCAATGCAGAGCTTACCCTTTCAACGCAGATCTTTATCGTTTCAATGCTGAGCTTAATGTTTCAAGTGAGAACATACCCTTTCAAAGTGGAATTGACATTTTCAATGGATACCTTAGCTTTTCCATGCATACCTTAGCTTTTCAATGCAGATCTTCACCGTTTCAAAGCAGAACTTAGCGTTTCAATGCAGACCTTTGCTTTTCAATGCAGAACTTAGTATTTCATTGCAGAGCTTAGCGTTTCAATGCAGAACTTAGCGTTTCATTGCAGAACTTAGCATTTCAATACAGAACATAGCAATTCAATACAAACCTACCGTTTCAAAGCAGAACTTTGTATTTCAATGCAGAACTTACTGTTTCACTGCAGAACTTTGCGTTTCAATGCAGAAGATAGTGTTTCAATGCAGACCTTAGCTTTTCAATGCAGAACTTAGCTTTTCATTGCAGAGCTTAGGGTTTCAATGCAGAACTTAGCGTTTCAATGCAGAACGTAGCGTTTCAATGCAGAATTTAGAGTTTCAATGCAGTACGTAGCGTTTCGTTGCAGAGCTTAGCATTTCAATGCAGAACTAAGCATTTCAATACAAATCTACTTTTTCAAAGCAGAACTTTGCATTTCAAAGCAGAACTTACTGTTTCACTGCAGAACTTTGCGTTTCAATGCAGAACTTTCCGTTTCAAGTGAGAACTTGGCATTTCAATGCATACCTTAGTCTTTCAATGCAGATCTTTACCGTTTCCAAGCAGAACGTAGCGTTTCAAAGCAGAGCTTAGCGTTTCAAGTGACAAATTCCCGTTTCAATGCAGAACTTAGCGTTTCATTGCAGAGCTTAGCCGTTCAATGCAGAACTTACCGTTTAAATGCAGAACATACCGTTTCAATGCATAACTTAGCCTTTCAATGCAGACATTTACCGTTTCAAAGCAGAATGTAGCGTTTCAAAGCAGAATTTATTTTTTCAATGCAGACATTAGCGTTTCAATGTAGAGCTTTAGAGTTTCAATGCACCTTAGGTTCCAAAGCAGAATGTAGTGTTTCAATGCAGAATGTACCCTTTCAAAGCAGAACCTGTTGTTTCAATGCAGATCTTAGCGTTTCAATGCTGAGCTTACCATTTCAAGTGTGAACATACTATTTCAATGCAGAACTGACCTTTTCAATGGATACCTTAGCGTTTCCATGCATACCTTAGCTTTTCAATGCAGATCCTCACCGTTTCAAATCAGAACTTAGCGTTTCAATGCAGAACTTAGCTTTTCAATGCAGAACTTGCGTTTCAATGCAGAACTTAGTGTTTCAAATTAGAGCTTATTCTTTCAATTCTGACCTTAGCGTTTCAATGTAGAACCTAGGGTTTCAATGCAGATCTTTACCGTTTCAAAGCCGAATGTAGCGTTTCAAAGCAGAACTTAATTTTTTCAATGCAGACATTAGCGTTTCAATGTAGAACTTTAGAGTTTCAATGCACCTTAGGTTCCAAAGCAGAATGTAGTGTTTCAATGCAGAATGTACCGTTTCAAAGCAGAACCTGTTGTTTCAATGCATATCTTAGCGTTTCAATGCTGAGCTTAGCGTTTCTTGTGAGAACATACTATTCCAATGCAGAACTGACCTTTTCAATGGATACCTTAGCTTTTCCATGCATACCTTAGCTTTTCAATGCAGATCTTCATCATTTCAAAGCAGAACTTAGCCTTTCAATGCAGACCTTAGCATTTCAATGTAGAACCTAGCGTTTCAATGCACAGCTTTGAGTTTCAATGCAGAGCTTACCCTTTCAACGCAGATCTTTATCGTTTCAATGCTGAGCTTAACGTTTCAAGTGAGAACATAACATTTCAATGCAGAACTGACCTTTTCAATGGATACCTTAGCGTTTCCATGCATACCTTAGCTTTTCAATGCAGATCTTCACCGTTTCAAAGCACAACTTAGCGTTTCAATGCAGACCTTAGCTTTTCAATGCAGAACTTAGTATTTCATTGCAGAGCTTAGCGTTTCAATGTAGAACCTAACGTTTCAATGCACAACTTTGAGTTTCAATGCAGAGCTTACCCTTTCAACGCAGATCTTTATCGTTTCAATGCAGAATGTAGCGTTTCAAAGCAGAACTTATTTTTTCAATGCAGACATTAGCGTTTCAATGTAGAACTTTAGAGTTTCAATGCACTTCAGTTTTCAGTGCAGAGCTTAGCATTTCAGGGCAAAATGTACCGTTTCAAAGCAGAACTGTTTTTTTTCAATGCATATCTTAGAGTTTCAATGCTGAGCTTACCGTTTCAAGTCAGAACATACCATTTCAAAGCGGAATTGACATTTTCAATGGATACCTTAGCTTTTCCATGCATACCTTAGCTTTTCAATGCAGATCTTTAGAGTTTCAAAGCAGAACATAGCGTTTCAAAGCAGAACTAAGCATTTCAATGCAGAACTTAGTGTTTCACGTGAGATCTTACTGTTTCAATGCAGAACTCAGTGTTTCAATGGAGGACTTAGCGTTTCAATGCATACCTTAGCCTTTCAATGCAAATCTTTTGCATTTCAAAGCAGAACGTAGTGTTTCAAAGCAGAACTAAACGTTTACAAGCAGAACTTACCGTTTGAATGCAGAACTTAGCATTTCAATGGAGAACTTAACCTTTTAATGCATTCCTTAGCCTTGCAATGCAGATCTTTACCGATTCAAAGCAGAACACAGCGTTTCAAAGCAGAAGTAAGTGTTTCCAAGCAGAACTTACCTTTTCAATGCAGAACTTAGCGTTTCAATGCAGAACTTACCTTTTCAAAGGAGAACTTAGCGTTTCAATGCAGACCTTAGCGTTTCAATGTAGAACTTAATGTTTCAATGCAAAAATTAGCGTTTCAATGGAGAACTTAGCGTTTTAATGCAGAAATTAGTGTTTCAAAGCAGAACGTAGCATTTCAATGCAGAGCTTATCGTTTCAATGCAGAGCTTAGCAGTTCAAGTGAGAACTTTCCATTTCAATGCGGATCTTTACCGTTTCAAAGGATTCCTTAACGTTTCAATGCATACCTTAGCCTTTCAATTCAGATATTTACCTTTTCAAAGGAAAATGTAGTGTTTCAAAGCAGAACTAATCTTTTCAATGCAGGACATAGTGTTTCAATGTAGAACTTACTGCTTCAACGCAGAAGTTAGCGTTTCAAATGAGAACTTATTGTTTCAATGAAGACCTTATTGTTTCAATGTTGAACGTGAAGTTCCAATGGAGAATTTAGTATTTCAAAGCAGAACTTAGCGTTTCAATGCAGATCTTAGCGTTTCAATGCAGAACTTAGATTTTCAATGCAGAACTTAGTGTTTCATTGCAGACCTTACACTTTCAAAGCAGAACATTAGCATTTCAAAGCAGAACTTAGATTTTCAATGAGGAACTTAGTGTTGCAGTTTAGAACCTTAGGTATAAAATACAGAACTTTGTGTTTCACAGCAGAATTTAGCATTTCAATGCAGAAGTTATAGTTTCAAAGGATTAGTTACCCTTTCAAAGCAGAACTTATTATTTCAATGGAGAACTTTGTGTTTCAATGCAGAATGTACCGTTTCATAGCAGAACTCATTGTTGCAATTGAGAACTTTAGTGTTACAATGCTGAACTATGTGTTTCAAAGTAGAATTTAGCATGTCAATGCAGAAGTTAGCGTTTCAAAGGAGAACTTACTGATGTGCTGTGGTATGGAATACCTCTTTGGCTAGTTTGGTTCAGGTGTCCCGTCTCTGCTTCCTCCCAGCCTCCCCTCCTCCCTGACAGATCATGAGGCTCAGAAAGTCCTTGGCCAGACCAAACATTCGAGCAGCAACTAAAAATATTAGCGTTATCAGCACTGTTCCCAGACCAAAAAATCAAAACACAGTGCTGCACCAGCTACTAAGAAGGAGAAAAATAACTGCTACTGCTGAGCCCAGGGCACCCATTGTTATCATTATTATTCATGTTGTTGGTGTTATTATCACAATATTGTGCTTGATTTCAGTTCCTGACCTGTTCTCAACTCCACCCGCAGGTTTCACATTGTTCCCATTGTCCTCCCCAACCCACCCAGGTGCTGTGCGAATGTCGTGGTTTAAACCCAAACACAAAAGCTCATTCACTCACCCCCCACCCCAACCCTCCCCGCTCCTGGAGGGATGGGGAGGAGAATCAGGAGAATATAACTCCCAGGGGTTGAGATAAGAACAGCCCAGTAACTAAGGTATAACACAAATCACTACTGCTACCACCAATGATAATATTGATAAGAGAAAATAACAAGAGAATACGATACCACCGCCAAACGAGTTCGACCCGCCCGAAGAGAGACTATGCCCTTCCGGGTAACTCCCAGTTACCTCCCTGGGCATGACGTGCTGTGGTATGGAATACCTCCCTGGCTAGCTTAGGTCAGGTGTCCCGCCTCTGCTTCCTCCCGGGCTCCCCTCGTGCCCAGCAGAGCATGAGACTCACAAAGTCCTTGGCCAGAATAAACATTACTTAACAACAACTAAAAACAATCGGTGTTATCAGCTCTCTGCCCAGGCTGGAAGTCAAAACACAGAGCTTGCACCAGTTACTAAGAAGGAGCAAAACGGCTCCTGGCAAACCCAGGACAGTGAGTGGCTGCTGGTGCTGAGTTCCTGGCTGGGTTTCAACACTGCCCCTGTCCTGGCCCTTTTGTTGTGGCAGCAGAGGCTGGACGTTTGCACCCTTGGAGCTGGGCTCTTTGCACGGGCACGCAGCTGGAAGCAGCATCCTTTGGCTCAGGGAGCGCAGCTCCCGAGTGTTGCTGGGGCTGGGGCTGTGCTTGCCAAGGGCAGGGCAGGCCCAGCAACAGCTCCCATCCTGGCCATGTTGCTGGGGAAGCACAGGGGCTCCAGCGGGCATTGCCGCAGTCAGGATTGCGCAGGGGTGCCCAGAGCCCACCAGCTCCTTCCCACCTTGCGCAATGCCCGGTGGGCTTCTGGGCTGTGCCTGCGCCTGCCAGGGCCTTTGTCACCTTCCAGAATGCATTGCCAGAGCCCAGCAGAGCACTGGAGCCTTCCACAATGCCCGACGCCGGCCTGGCCTTTCCCAGAGCACACCAGCATCCCTTCTGCCTTCCGCAATGCCCAGTGGATTTCCGAGGGCCCTGCCGGAGCCAGGCAGGTCTCCTTGTGCTGAGCTCCCAGTGACAGCACCACCAGCTGCACTGCCCAGGGGCTGCTCCTGCCCTGACACCCTCCAAGCACCTCTGACGCCAGCAGCTCCTGCACACACAAGGCTCCTACTCTGCCTCCAGCACTTCTGCACGCAGAGGTGAGCTCCAAGCACATGAACAAGCCCAGGGCCACCTCCTCACCCATCCCCTGCTCCTACAGCTGGGATGGCACCACCACATCTCCTGACAGCTTCTCCTCCCTTCACAGCACGCACCCACAATGTGCTTCAAACCAACACTGGAACAGGATTGCAAAGTCAAAGAACATGTACCTGGATGCGCAGGGCAGACATGGGAGACGCAGCCTCCCAAGGAAGGGGTCTCCCCTGCACTGGTTACTGCAGGGCTCTCTCTCCTTAAACAGCCCACGCTCACCGTGGGGACCCCGTCACAATGGGCAAATCCACAGGGACCGCCACGGCTTTGTCATGGCAGCAGCATCGTGCCCATGGCCACTGGGCACCCAGGGGTGCTCCGGGAGTCGCCACGTGGGGAACCAGCCTCTGACCCTGCTGCCAGAGCCGCAGGCAGTCTGTGGGAGACAAACCTCCAGGACCCGCAGCAGCCGCGCTGTGCTCCCCTGCACCTCGCACTCTCACAGCATCCTTCATCCTGCAACCCCACGATAAAGGGATGGCTCCATTCCATCAAGTGCTTCCTTCTATTGCAGTCCGCATGGAAAACAAACCAGATTCCTGCGCTCCCTACACTGTGCACTATTAACTGGGGGTTGGACTAGATGATCTTTTTAGGTCCCTTCCAACCCTTGGGATTCTGTGATTCTGTGATTCTGTGAGCACAAATCCCACCCACTCAACACGCGGTCCCACGACCAGACCCGACAGTGCAGACCGCTGGGGCCAGCTCCCCCCCCGCCACCCCAGCCCCAGACAAGCCACCTGTGGGGAAAAGCAACCCTCAGCTGCAGACTGAGAATCTGCCCGTGGCAGGGAAACGGCAGCGACCACAACTACGGCCACAGGGAGCTGGGGAGCAGGAGCCGCTCCGCACCCCCGCCAGGCTGCTGACGGGAACGCTACGGACCTGGGGAGGGCACGGGACACACACGGAGGGAAGGACCCACACGGAAAACCTGGCAATCAGCACCTGAAGGAGCAAGGCGCAGGTCGGAAACCCGCAGGGATTATAGAGAGAGAAATAACTCAGCCACCAGCCAGAGCTCTTCAAAAAAACAAGAACAAAGTCATGAAAAGAAGTGAAAAACCAAACCTGGAGCAACAACAGAAGAGGTAAAATCTTCTATCACTAAAATCACTCTTAAGAGCTGCACAGCAAACTTTGCTCCTGTAGAACTCTTGTAGTTTAAAAGGGACAGAGCATAAAACTAGACAGGGGAAAGGAAACTGCTAACCAGCAGTGATGCCCAATGCAATTGCTCAGTACCCACTGAGCCATACCCAGCCTGACCCAACGCCATCCCTTCAGGGTGACTCCCTGTAGTTTCTATACTGGACATGACGTGCTGTAGGATGGAATACCCCTTTGGCTAGTTTAGGTCATGTGTCCTGTGTTCTTCCTCCCGGCTTCCTGTGCCCCTCCTCACTGCAGAGCATGAGAGACTGAAAAGTCCTTGATCAGGGTAAGTGCTACCGAGCAACAACTGAACTGTCAGCGTCTTACCAGCGTTATTGCCAGAACAAAGCCAGAACACAGCACTGCACCAGCTACAGGGAAGGGAATCAATTCTATCCCAGCCAAAACACCACCCAGGGGGCTGGAAGCTCAAGCCCGAGGCCAGCACCAGCCCCACTGCCTGAGCAGGGGATGGGAGCTCAGCCCTGAGGCCAGCACCAGCCCCGCTGCCTGCCCAGGCAGCCTTGAAACCCTTCACACCAAAGAACTGCCCCAGTTCCCAAGACAAGCCAGGGCTGCAGCAGCCAGAGGAACTGTGGGTGCCTCTGGAACAGGGACTCCCAGGCAGAGGTTGGAAGCTCCCCACGAACCCTTGGGCCATCGTGCAGGGTTGATGCACCTGGGTGATGCTGGCGCTGCCGGTGCAGAAGGTCCCTCCTCTTGGGTGCTGCCCCGTGATGCTGCAGGTGCTGCTCTGGGAAGTTCTCTGTCGTCTCCCCACAGTGACTGCCGTGGGCACTCGCTGAATGCAATATAAGCGGCAGGAGCGGTGATGTCATAGTGCATGGCGGGTGATGTCACTCCCAGTGTGTCACAGCAGCCCCGCTGCCTGCCCAGGCACCCAGATACCGAGACGGGAACCACCAGAGGAGCTGCTCTTGCCTCCTAAACCGGTAGCTTGTGTTCCGTGGGGCAGCTGCCGTCTCCCGGTGCCTCCGCTGAAGGGTTCCGTGGGGTTCTGTGGGCTCGCACACCTGAACATGGGGTGTTCCACAATCAGCCACCCCTGTGGTCCCCGGGTCCCCATGGTCGTTGTGATGTCTGTGTCCCCATGGTTCCCATGTGACCCACCATGTCCCTATGGTCACCACGTCCCCGTGTCCCCAGCGCGCCCCTGTGGTCACTGTGTTGGAACCTTAAACTAACAATAGTGCGTGTGCCTTTAGCATAGCAGAATAGGCCAAACTGTTCTAACTGACTAACGTGTAGAGAGAAAGGAGCGTTTGGCTGATGGGGGAAGGAGCATCACGGGACTGATAAGAGCTAAGGAGACAGTAAATAAGAGCAAGGATGCCAGCCTTCAAGACAGCAGAGTGGCGCCCAGCGTGGAGCGAGACTGGAGCCGAGCAGAAGCAAGGACATAGCAACTGCTACCTGGGCACTAGGACCTTGCGAGCCTGCGCAAGCACTGAGCTCATTCGGGAAGCACAGTGAGGCAGCGCCGCGCTGCACTGCCATGGCTCCGAGAGCCCCGCAGAGCAGGGCTCGGGACAAGAAGGAGAAAAAGGCTTTTGGAATGTTCCTGCTGGCGCTGATCAGGCTGAAATGGAACCAACCGGGAAAGTTTGCTCCCCCCAAGCCATCCGTGCCTCTGGGATGCCAGGATTCTCTGACCCCCAACTTGGGGAGCAGTTCTGGGTCTGGGGGTAACTTGGGCTTCACTTGGGGGTCACTTGGGGGCAGGTGTGGTCTGGGTCTTCATTTGGGTGTCTCTTAGGGGGCCGTTTTGTGTCTGAAGAGTCACTTGGGGGGCAGTTGTGCGTCTGGGAGGTGACTAGTGGGCCAGTTTTGAGTCTGGGGGTTCACTTGGGGGGCAGTTTTGTGCCTAGGAAGTTACTTGGGGGTCACTTGGGAGGCAGTTCTGGGTTTGGGGGCTCACTTGGGGGCCACCTGGTGTGCAATTGTGGGTCTGTGGAGCCAGTGGGGGATCACTTGTGGGGCAGTTGTGGGACTGAGGAGTCATTTGGTGGTCACTTGGGGAGCAGTTCTGCATCTGGGGATCACTTGAGGGTCACTTGGAGGGCGGTTGTGGGCCTCGGGTCACTTGTGGGGCAGTTGTGAGTGTGGAGTAACTGGGGGGTCACATGGGGGGCAGTTTTCGCTCTATGGAGAACACATTGGCAGATGTGGGACTGGGGGTCACTTGAGGGTCACCTGGGGGGCAGATGTGGGGCTGAGCGTCACTTGGGTGTCACTTGGGGGGGTCAGTAATGGGTGTGGGGGTTTCACTTGTGGGCATTTGAGGGCAGTTGTGCTTCTGGGCAGGTCACTTTGGAGGCAGTTCTATGACTGGGGGTGACTTGGGGGTGACTGGGAGGCAGTTGTAGGTGTGCGGTGTCATTTGGGTGGCAGCTCTGGTTCTATGGGTGTCACTTGGGGGGCAGATGTGGGGCACGGGGTCACTTGGGAGTGCAGTTATGGGTTTGGGGAGTTCATGTAGGGGCATTTAGGGGCAGTTGTGCTCCTGGGCAGGTCACTTTGGGGGCAGTTGTGGGTCTGTGGAGTCACTCGGGGGTCATTTGAGGGGACAGTTGTTGGTCTGGGGTGTCACTTGGGGTCACTGCGGGGCAGTTGTGGGTCTGGGAAGTCACTTAGGGGTCACTTGGGGGGCAGCTGGGGGTTTGCGGAGTCATTGGGGGTTGATTCGGAGAAAACTCCAGGAACAAACTCGCCAACAAAGCTGAAGTTGGCAAGCAGCTATTCTTTATTGTGGCGCCGGGAGACACACGGGGGATAGCTCCTCCTGACGGGTATCACCATATTGCTCCCCAGTAGGTGTTTACACCAGCTTCATGGGTTCATTGACACCACAAACATAGCAATTACCCTGTCCTTCTAGTTAGCAGTCAGTTTAACTGTGCCCATCCTGGACATCTGCGAGTCCCGGATACTCCCCACCCCCAGGTCCTGTTTCTCTATTCTGCTTTTCTTACACTTTTTGCACTAAGCTCCTAAGGACCTACAACTATGTCAACTGCCTCCCAGCACCGCAGTTACTTTCCATTACAAAGCCATCAAACTTCACATTACTTAGAACCGATTCCATTTGGTGCTTTCCTGCCTCCTTGTCTCAATGATGAGGCCGCTGCCCAGGAGCGCAGCCAGGGAGGTGCCCAGGGGCAGCCAGAAGCAGCACAGTTGGCACCTGGGTGTCTGCAGATGGCAGGAGGAGGACCTGGGTGATGGAGCTGCCATTGACATCTGCTGCCTGTGGGCATGGAGCCTGTTCAAAGAAGGAAAGGTCAGGGAAAAATTATGACAGGCTCCTACGAGCAAATCCACTGCATTTCTCATAGAAATCCCCCCCCCCCCTGAAATGCATTTCCTTTCTCTGGTTTGTGCTGGCTGAGTGTGCTGTGAGGAGCAGGACCTCTGCCTATGTGCTGCCCTGGAGTCAGCGTTGCTCTGAAGCAGTGCTTTGCCCAGCTCTCATGGTCAGAGGGGACGTCAGATGAAATCTGACTTGATTGTAAAGTTCAGTACTGGCACTCATGACTCGAATGAGTCTGGGCGGCACAAGACAGGCTCAACAGGGCCTCAGAATCATTTTGACTGTGTTATTTATTTACTGGCATAACACTGCTGAGGGATTTTATTTGGGGTGCAAACCATTCTTTGTATGACCGAAAACCTGGAGTATCGTGGCAGGGAGTTCTCAGCTCTTTGTCACTCAGGGCAGAGCCAGGAGAGCTGCAGTGTCCATCGGTCCTTCCCCATGTGCCCTGTGCTTACCCTTGCGCTTGATATGAATGACCCCCTTTGAAGACTGAAGAATGTAGCACGAGCATGCATAAAGCCTCTCAGACTTTGAGGAGTGTGACCTTTTGTCTTTTGTGCATGATCTTCTGGTTGGCTATTGATATGTTTTGCTATTCGGGGATG
The DNA here is from genome assembly GCF_037157495.1 of Lathamus discolor. Classification (NCBI taxonomy): domain Eukaryota; kingdom Metazoa; phylum Chordata; class Aves; order Psittaciformes; family Psittacidae; genus Lathamus; species Lathamus discolor. Next base: position 1,500,685 of record NW_027069383.1, read on the forward strand.
ATGACTTTAGATACATTTGATCAAAGAAAGAAATTAAAATTCAGTAACCTTGTCAGGGTCAGTGCACCTCTGCTGAAGACTCTCTAATATTGCTAGCATTCCTGTGAGGTTAAGCTGTAGTTTTGTTTTACTGTGTTTTGGCTGTGTTACCTAGCTCTGGAACTGGGCCAGCCTACGCTGATTACTGCCTTTTTCTCATCTGTCTAGGTTTCACCCTTCAGCAGGGAGTAGAGATGCTCATTCAGAAAAGCTTATCCAATAGGTGCCAGCACAATTAATAAATATTTTCTGCTTTTCACTAAGAATTGGAATCATGCATTCATGCCTTAAAAAGCACCGATGTTCCATCCCTCAGCTGGGGGACACACTGCCTTCCTGCAGTGTCATTTCTCAGCTGAGAGACAGAGTTGGATCTAAAAATCAAGATTTTGTAGAATCATGATGACCTCGAAAGGAGGATTGAAAGGGGACTCTCAGGCTTTCCCAGAGCACACAGAGCATTTATGTTGGAAAAGACCCTTAAGATCGAGTCCAAGCGTTAACCAAGCACCGTCAAGTCCAGCACTAAGCCATGTCCACAAGTCCCAAATCTACATGTCTTTTAAATACCTCCAGGGAAGGTGACACATCAACAGCTGTATGCAGCCTTTTTCTTGTCCCCTCATCAACCAGGACAGGCAGGCCAGGACAGGCTGGGAGCTCCTTTACCCCTGCTGAAGGAAGGGATTCAGGGGACTGGAAGGGCTGGAAGGGGACTCAGCTCCCTCCCATGAGCACCACAAACCCACATGAGGTCTCACTTCCTCAGAAGGTGAAAATGTACCAATATATAGATGATGTCTTAATCAGAGGAGAGTGCCCCAAAGAACTACAGCAACCACAGTGTGGCGAGCACTGCGTGGTGCAGAAGTTGAAGTTCCACCTAAGGAATGTCAGAAACCAAGCAGAAACCAGTCAAACCGGGGGGTACTTGGTGGACAGCAGCAGTGCAGTGATTGCTGCAGACACCTTCAGAAAAACAGAACAAGGGCAGATGCCCCAGTCTAGGAAGGAATTACAACAGCTTGTGGGTCCTCCAGGACACTGGAGGAAACATGGCCCTGGATTCTCTATCATTGCTCGCCCACGGTACTCACTGTTACGAAAGGGAAAACCATGGGAATGGAATCCAGAGCAGGAGGAAGCAGGAAATACCTAACACAGGAATTAAAATCATACCAGTCACTTGGGCCTGTACACCCCCACCACCCTCTCACAGTAGAATGGGCTTTTGCTGAGCATGGCTCTTCCTGTGACCTATTCAAATTGGCCCTGACGGAACAAAAAGTACTTTCATATTCAAGTCACCTCTTTCATAGACACTGAACCTCAAGGACAGAGCCCCCTCCGTCCCAGCGCTCCTGTGGGCCCAGCAACACCCAAAGGATGGGGGGGGCGAGCAAAGGCTGAGGGCTCTGGCTCAGCCCCAGCAGCAGAGGAGGAAACCAGGAGCCTTGGGAACCTGCCCCTGGGTTGCAGCCTGGGGCACAGAGAGTCCATGAGGAGAAGGGAGAGGGGACAGGAGGGACATGGGGGGCACAGCTCCAAAGGCAGCAGCGGTGCTGTCACAGAACACACCCACACAAACTCTTCTGGACAATCACAGAATCACAGAATCACAGAATCCCAAGGGTTGGAAGGGACCTAAAAAGATCATCTAGTCCAACCCCCCTGCAAGAGCAGGGTAACCTACAGTACATCACACAGGAACTTGTCCAGGCGGGCCTTGAATATCTCCAGTGTAGGAGACTCCACAACCCCCCTGGGCAACCTGTTCCAGTGCTCTGTCACTCTTACAGCAAAGAAGTTCTTCCTGATGTTAACGTGGAACTTCCTATGTTCCAGTTTACACCCATTGCCCCTTGTCCTATCACTGGATATCACTGAAAAAAGCCTAGCTCCATCATCCTGACACCTACCCTTCACATATTTGTAAACATTGATGAGGTCACCCCTCAGTCTCCTCTTTTGCAAGCTAAAGAGACCCAGCTCCCTCAGCCTCTCCTCATAAGGGAGATGTTCCACTCCCTTAATCATCTTTGTGGCTCTGCGCTGGACTCCTTCAAGCAATTCCCTGTCCTTCTTGAACAGAGGGGCCCAGAACTGGACGCAATATTCCAGATGCGGCCTCACCAAGGCTGAGTAGAGGGGGAGGAGAACCTCTCTTGACCTACTAACCACTCCCTTTCTAATGCACCCTAAGATGCCATTTGCCTTCTTGGCCACAAGAGCACATTGCTGGCTCATGGTCATCCTCCTATCCACCAGGACCCCCAGGTCCCTTTCCCCTTCACTACTTTCCAGCAGGTCACCCCCCAACCTGTACTGGTACATGGGGTTGTTCTTCCCCAGATGCAAGACTCTACACTTGCCCTTGTTAAATTTCATCAAGTTTCTCCCCGCCCAACTCTCCAGCCTGTCCAGGTCTCGCTGAATGGCAGCACAGTCCTCTGGTGTGTCAGCCACTCCTCCCAGTTTTGTGTCATCAGCAAACTTGCTGAGGGTGCACTCAGTTCCCTCATCCAGGTCATTGATGAAAATATTAAACAGCACCGGTCCCAGCACCGACCCCTGAGGAACTCCACTAGTCACAGACCTCCAGCTAGATTCTGCGCCATTGACCACAACTCTCTGCCTTCTTCCTTTCAACCAGTTCTCGATCCACCTCACTACTTGATCGTCAAGCCCACACTTCCTTAGCTTATCTGTGAGGATGCTGTGGGAGACAGTATCAAATGCCTTACTGAAATCAAGAAAAACTACATCTACCGCTCTACCATCATCCCTCCACCTAGTCACTTCCTCATAGAAGGCTATAAGGTTGGTCATACATGACTTCCCCCTCATAAAACCATGTTGGCTGTTCTTAATGACCCCCTCATCCTTGATATGCCTAGTGATGGAGTCAAGAATAAGTTGTTCCATCATCTTTCCAGGGATGGAGGTAAGGCTGACCGGTCTATAATTACCCGGGTCCTCCTTCTTGCCCTTCTTATAGATTGGTGTGACCTTTGCCATCCGCCAATCCTCAGGCACCTCGCCCGTTTCCCACGACTTACCAAAGATGATGGAAAGTGGCCTAGCAATGACCTCCGCCAGCTCCCTCAGCACCCGTGGGTGCATTCCATCCGGACCCATCGATTTACAGATGTCCAGTTTGCATAGCTGATCCCTAACCCAATCCTCATCTACCAAAGCAAACTCCTCCTTTGTCCTGACTCCTTCTGGGGCTATAGAAATCCGGGGCCCTCGGGGAGAGTCTGCAGGAGTAAAGACAGAGGCAAAGAAGGCATTCAGCACCTCTGCCTTCTTTATATCCTCTGTCTCCAGGGTACCCACTTCGTTCAGCAGTGGGCCTATATTGCCTCTTGTTTTAGTTTTATTTGCTATGTATTTGAAGAAGCCCTTTCTATTGTCTTTAACCCGACTAGCAAGATTGAGTTCCAAGGAGGCCTTAGCTGTCCTAATTGCCTCCCTACATCCTCTAACAACTGTCCTATATTCCTCCCAAGCGCCCAGCCCCTCCTTCCATAATCCATAGATTCTCCTTTTCCACTTGAGTTTGCCCAGCAGCTCCTTGTTTAACCACGCCGGTCTCCTAGATCCCTTACTTGACTTCCTACTCATTGGGACGCTCCGATCCTGAGCTTGGAAGAAGCGGTCCTTGAATGCTAACCAACTATCTTGAGCCCCTTTACCGCCTAGTACACTTTCCCATGAGACTTCCCTTAGCAGTTGACTGAAGAGGCCAAAGTTGGCCCTTCGGAAATCCAGAACTGTGGCTTTGCTAGGTATTCTATTCCTCCCACACAGGATCCTAAACTCCACCATCTCATGGTCACTGCAGCCAAGGCTGCCATTGACCGTCACCACTTCGACCAAACCCTCCTTGTTGGCGAGTACTAAATCTAGCAGCGCTGCTCCCCTAGTTGGTACGTCCACCATTTGCATTAAGAAATTATCATCAATGCACTCGAGGAACCTCCTAGACTGTGAATGACTGGCTGTGTGAGTCTTCCAGCAGACTGTGTGAGTCTTCAATCAATAAAGCAGAGTCAAAACACAGAGCCCTCCTTGTGTGCCTCGTGGGGACGGGGATGCCCCAGCCCTCACAGGGTGCCCTGAGAAGCTGTGGCTGCCCCATCCCTGGCAGTGTTCAAGGCCAGGTTGGATACAGGGACTTACAGCAACCTGCTCTAGTGGAAGGTGTCCCTGCCCGTGGCAAGGGTTGGAACTGGTGAGCTTTAAGGTCCTTTCCAGCCCAAGCCAGTCTGGGATTCCAGGATTCAGGAATCAATAGCATGTTGAGGAGAGGATGACCTCGAAAGGATGACTGAAAGGGGACTCTCAGGCTTTCCCAGAGCGCACAGAGCATTTCCCAGTCTGGAATACAGGAAATGTTGGACCGAGTCCCTGCAGCAAAAGAGAGGCAGAGCAGCACTGCTGGGCTGCACCTAAGGGCTGTCCTAGGCAGAAGTTGGAAAGGAGCAGAGAACAACACAACCTCCTTGGATAGGGGATGCCCTGCTTTGCAAGGACAGCAGTGGCAAAGCCCCAGTCCCTGCCCACAGGGTTCCCGGGGAGGAAACCCAGGTCCCAGCATGACCACGTCACCTCAGCCAGCAGAGCCTCTTCCCACATCGCTCCTTGCATGCAGCGCCCACTGCAGTGGCCAAAAAGCCAGGGCAAGAGCCAGGCCTAGCACTCACCTGCCAGCGAGCCCACGGCAATGCTTGCCAGCATCATGGGCAGCACCACATTTGCTTCATCTCTGCAGAAGACAATCCACAGTGTCTGCACCCAGACTGAATTTAACCCCCCCAAACACCCTCCAAGCAAAAAGCTACCTTCACCGATGAGCTGCGCACAGTTTCTGCCTCAGAAAGTGGTTCTGGGAGACATGGAGTGACTGTCAGTGTTCAAAGCCACAGTACCCCAGGTCTCGGACCCAGAGCACCTTCAAGCTCTCTGGCTGTGGAGGAGGAATGTTTCTATCTCATCACTCACCCACAACGTGCAGCTGCAGCCAGCCCGTGGGCTCCAGCTGGGACCTGAAGCGCTACAGCCAGTGCTCCCCCCACTGCAGCACCATCTGCAGCGAGAAGTTCCTTCTGTTGAACCTCACGTGGCTCTCGTAGGGGGAGCGGTGGTGCTGGCTCCATCGAAAGCATAACTGCGGATGGCTCCCTCCTGCTGGGCAGTTTTGTATCCCCAGATGACAGCTCTGCCTCCCTGCAGCAGTGGAACCTTCAGGCACACGGTGCAGCCCATGGCCGAGACGAGTCGCTCTGACACTGGCCTGAGGTCAGCGGAGCAGCAGGGAGCGAGCGTGTGGCCTGCAGGAGAAAGGAGGCGTTAGTGCCCAGCTCCTGTCACAGATCCTAAGATCTCCTCTCAGTCTCCCCTCTCTGTCAGGTTAAAGCCCTTCCCCTTGTCCCAACCCCACAGGCCCCTCTTCTCCCCACAAGAAATGAGGCCAGATCCCAGGATCATCCCTCCGCAGCCGCAGCACTCCGCTGCCGGCTCAGCCAGCGCAACTCGCACACCCAGTCTAAAGCAGCCACTCTGGGGAAGTCACTTGAGGTGTTCTTGGCAACTCCTAAAGCACCCCAAGATCGCCATCGCCACCCACCTTGTTCCACGCTCCTGTCTCCACAGGTATCACCGGCTCCGAGGCACCAAGACGGGAACCACCAGAGGAGCTGCTCTTGCCTCCTCCACCGGTAGCTTGTCCTCCATGGGGCAGCTGTCGTCTCCCGGTGCCTCTGCTGAAGGGTTCCGTGGGGCTCCGTGGCCTTGCACACCTGAACATGGAGTGTTCCAGAATCAGCCACCCCTGTGGTCCCATATCCCCAAGGTCATTGTGATGCATGAGCTCTGACTGGGTCCATGGGGTACTCCGGAGGTGCTACAGGCATTCACTGGGATTCTCTAGTGGTATCCCCAGGATGCTCCAGGGCTTGTTCCTATCAGAACCCATCAGCCCTTGTCCTATGGCTCCAATCCCTGCTCTTCCACTCCCTCCCAGCTTCACCACGGCTTGGTTCATGAGGCTCAGAATCATGGACGTGGCTTGGGCCAATGCCGAGACCCACAAGTGTTGGATGCGGCAGGTCGTGGTCCATGAATATTATACGGCTTAGGATCACGGGTAGGGTTAGGTTCCGAATTAGGGTTAGGTTTAGGGTTAGAGTCAGGGTCAGGGTTAGGTACAGGGTTAGGTTTAGGGTTAGGTGTTAGGGTTAGGGATAGGGTTAGGGTTAGTGTTAACCGCAACCGGAGTTAACCCTAGGGGTGGAGTTAACACTAGGTTGAGCCTTAGGGTTAGGGTTAGGGTTCCAGTTAGGATTAGGTTTAGGTTTAGGGTTAGGGTTAGGTTTAGGGTTAACCTTCACCAGAGTTAACCCTAGGGGCGGAGTTAACCCCAGGGTTAGGGTTAGGATTAGGGTTACGTTCAGGATTAAGTTAGGGTTATGGTTAGGCTGGGTTAGGATTAGGGTTAGTGTTAGGTTTTAGGGTTAAGGTCCGGGTTACGGTTAGGGGTTAGGGTTGGGATTAGGGTTACGGTTAGGGTTAGGGTTAAGGTTAGGGTTACCTCTAACCAGATTTAACCCTAGGGGTGGAGTTAACCCCAGGGTTAGGGTTAGGTTTAGCCTTAGGGTTAGCATTAACCCTAATCGGAATTAACCCTAGGGGCGGGTTTAATCCCAGGCTTAGGGTTAGGGTTAGGCTTAGGCTTAGGCTTAGGGTTAGACTTCAGTTTAGGGTTAGGTTAACCCTAACCGGAGTTAACTAGGGTTAGGGTTAGGGTTAGGGTTACCTCTAACCGGAGTTAACCCTAGGGGTTAACTGCCCAAGGTTCCTGCCCAAAAACCCCAAGTGCTGGAGCTCACCCACCTCTGCCCCAGGAGCAGGGTCAGGCCCCACAGCTCTGCTCCTGCCAGCGCTGCCGAGACCTGCACTCCCTTGATGGTGCCATCAGAGCGCCCCACACACCGCAGCACGGGCTGGGCCATTGCTCTGGCTCCGGCAGGGGCACAAGTGCCTTTGGAAGCTGCCAGCGAACAACAAGAGCTGAGAAGTGGCTGCAGAAGGGCTCTGCTGTGGGGCTGAAAGCCAAGGGTGGTGCAGGGGAAAGGAGAGACTGCAGAGCCTCAGCCCTTGGGCTTCCTTCAGAGGAGGTGGCGCTGCTGCCCTTGATCCTGGCTGTTCTCCAGCCCTGACCTGCCCTCAGCGGTCTCCAGTGGCCTCTGGCCAGGCCAGCAGCAGAGACAGGATGTTCTGCACAAATGTCTGCACCTGCTCCTGGGCCTGACTCAGTGCCGAGAGCTCTTCTGCAGCCAAAGGCAGATCGTACTTTACAGTCAGCCAGCGTGGTGTGGGGTGGAAGGGACCTTAAATCCCCATAGGGATTCAGAGCATCCCACAGGCAGAGCATCCCATAGGTGTTCAGAGCATCCCCCAAGCAGGGCATCCCACAGGGATTCACAGCATCCCACAAGCAGAGCATCCCATAGGGATTCAGAGCATTCCACAGGCAGAGTATCCCATAGGGATTCAGAGCATCCCATGAGCAGAGCATCCCGTAGGGGTTCAGAGCATCCCATAGACATCCAGAGCATCCCAGAGGGATTCACAGCATCCCACAAGCAGAGCATCCCAGAGGGATTCACAGCATCTCACAGTCAGAGCCTCCCATAAGGAATCAGAGCATCCCACAAGGATTCAGAGCATCCCACAAGGAAGCAGAGCATGCCAGAGGGATTCAGAGCATCCCACAAGGAGAGCATCCCACAGGGCTCCAGAGCATCCCACAAAGCAGAGCACCCCACAGAGATTCACAGCATCCCAAAACCACAGCATCATACAGAGCTCCAGAGCAACCCATAGGGTTTCAGAGCACTCCAAGCACATCAGAACCCCCCCATCTCAACATGGAAGCCCCCATCGACACCCCTGACCCAAGCCCATCCCCATGGAGCTCCCCCCATGGAACCTGCCTCTCTATGACATCAGCCCCAGCTCCAAGGGACCTGCATCCAGCACCCGTATCCCCGGGGCAGTTGCGCTTTGGGTGCAGTGGTGCTTGCAGCTCCTTGCTTGCAGCTCCTTGGTGTCACTCTTAGCGCTGGTGGCAGCGATGGCTTTGCTCCGTGTCATCATCCTGCTGGCCTCGGCCTGGCTGGTGCAAGGCTCCTGGGACAGCTGTGGGTGAGTGGCTCCAGGCTCCAGGGTTCCTGGTATTCCATAGGGAGATGCTGCTGCTCCCAGCCACGGTCACACCAATGGGGAGTGGGATTTGAGGAGCCCCACTTGCTTGCCATCAGCCCATGCGGTGGCACAGCACAGCTATGGGGCACCCCATAGGGTCCTTTGTCCTGCAGCACCCTAGGAGGCAGGATGATGCTCATCTCTGGGACACTGCGTAGGGTCCCTTTTCCCTGCAGCACCCAATGGGGCGGGACAATGCTCGCCCTTCAGCCCTAACCATCAGGTGTTGAGCTTCTGCTTCAAGAGGGACCTGCGGTACCCGTCCCATGGCTGATTCTTACGGGATGTCGCGCATCGTCGGAGGCACGGATGCGCAGCGGGGCGCCTGGCCACGGATGCTCAGCATCCAGTTCCCCACAGCCACCGCATTCCCGCACATCTGCGGGGGGTCCCTCATCCCGTATGAAGACAGGCTGAGGAAGTTGGGGCTGTTCAGCCTGGAGAAGAGAAGGCTGCGTGGAGACCTAAGAGCAGCCTTCCAGTACCTGAAGGGGGCCTATAGGGATGCTGGGGATGGACTCTTTGTCAGGGCCTGTAGTGACAGGACAAGGGGTAATGGGTTAAAACTTAAACAGGGGAAGTTTCAATTGGATATAAGGAGGAAATTCTTTCCTGTTAGGGTGGTGAGACACTGGAATCGCTTGCCCAGGGAGGTTGTGAGTGCTCCATCCCTGGCGGTGTTCAAGGCCAGGTTGGATGAAGCCTTGTGTGGGATGGTTCAGTGAGAGGTGTCCCTGTCCATGGCAGGGGGGTTGGAACTAGATGATCTTGAGGTCCTTTCCAACCCTAACTATTCTATGATTCTATGATTCTATGATCACTCCTCAATGGGTCCTCACAGCCGCTCACTGCTTCGTCGGGCAAAAGTAAGGGGGAGAAGGGATTCCAGCCATAGGGAATAGGCAAGGACCAGCTCCCATCCCGTCCCCTTCCCCATCCTGGGTGCACTGGGAAGAGCGCTCAGGAGAAGGCTGCTTCCAGCTTGACAGCCCTTGAGCCTAAGGCATGCTGCTTTCCTTTGCGAAGCAGCCGCAATGTGGCTCCTTCCCATCCCTCTTCTCCATAGAATGGATTAGAATAGATTAAAATGGAATGGTATGGAATGGAATGCAATGCTTATGGATCATGGAGTGGGGTGGCTTGGAAAGGAGCTTGAGATCATCCACTTCCAACCCCTTGCCATGGGCAGGGATGCCTTCCATAGAGCAGCTTGCTCCAAGCTGGCCTGCAGCACTGCAGCCAGGGATGGAGCAGCCAAACCTTCTCCATCCATGCCATCCCAGTGCCCCAGCACCCTCTTAGGGAATCCCTTCCTTATCTCCAGCCTGCAATTCCCTCTCAGAACCCATCAGCCGTTGTCCTATGACTCCAATCCCTGCTCTTCCACTCCCTCCCAGCTTCACCACGGATTGGTTCATGAGGCTCAGAATCATGGACGTGGCTTGGGCCAATGCCGAGACCCACAAGTGTTGGATGCGGCAGGTCGTGGTCCATGAATATTATACGGCTTAGGATCACGGGTAGGGTTAGGTTCCGAATTAGGGTTAGGTTTAGGGTTAGAGTCAGGGTCAGGGTTAGGTACAGGGTTAGGTTTAGGGTTAGGTGTTAGGGTTAGGGATAGGGTTAGGGTTAGCGTTAACCGCAACCGGAGTTAACCCTAGGGGTGGAGTTAACACTAGGTTGAGCCTTAGGGTTAGGGTTAGGGTTCCAGTTAGGATTAGGTTTAGGTTTAGGGTTAGGGTTAGGTTTAGGGTTAACCTTCACCAGAGTTAACCCTAGGGGCGGAGTTAACCCCAGGGTTAGGGTTAGGATTAGGGTTACGTTCAGGATTAAGTTAGGGTTATGGTTAGGCTGGGTTAGGATTAGGGTTAGTGTTAGGTTTTAGGGTTAAGGTCCGGGTTACGGTTAGGGGTTAGGGTTGGGATTAGGGTTACGGTTCGGGTTAGGGTTAAGGTTAGGGTTACCTCTAACCGGAGTTAACCCTAGGGGTGGAGTTAACCCCAGGGTTAGGGTTAGGTTTAGCCTTAGGGTTAGCATTAACCCTAATCGGAATTAACCCTAGGGGCGGGTTTAATCCCAGGCTTAGGGTTAGGGTTAGGCTTAGGCTTAGGCTTAGGGTTAGACTTCAGTTTAGGGTTAGGTTAACCCTAACCGGAGTTAACTAGGGTTAGGGTTAGGGTTAGGGTTACCTCTAACCGGAGTTAACCCTAGGGGTTAACTGCCCAAGGTTCCTGCCCAAAAACCCCAAGTGCTGGAGCTCACCCACCTCTGCCCCAGGAGCAGGGTCAGGCCCCACAGCTCTGCTCCTGCCAGCGCTGCCGAGACCTGCACTCCCTTGATGGTGCCATCAGAGCGCCCCACACACCGCAGCACGGGCTGGGCCATTGCTCTGGCTCCGGCAGGGGCACAAGTGCCTTTGGAAGCTGCCAGCGAACAACAAGAGCTGAGAAGCGGCTGCAGAAGGGCTCTGCTGTGGGGCTGAAAGCCAAGGGTGGTGCAGGGGAAAGGAGAGACTGCAGAGCCTCAGCGCGCTGCTGCCCTTGATCCTGGCTGTTCTCCAGCCCTGACCTGCCCTCAGCGGTCTCCAGTGGCCTCTGGCCAGGCCAGCAGCAGAGACAGGATGTTCTGCACAAATGTCTGCACCTGCTCCTGGGCCTGACTCAGTGCCGAGAGCTCTTCTGCAGCCAAAGGCAGATCGTACTTTACAGTCAGCCAGCGTGGTGTGGGGTGGAAGGGACCTTAAATCCCCATAGGGATTCAGAGCATCCCACAGGCAGAGCATCCCATAGGTGTTCAGAGCATCCCCCAAGCAGGGCATCCCACAGGGATTCACAGCATCCCACAAGCAGAGCATCCCATAGGGATTCAGAGCATTCCACAGGCAGAGTATCCCATAGGGATTCAGAGCATCCCATGAGCAGAGCATCCCGTAGGGGTTCAGAGCATCCCATAGACATCCAGAGCATCCCAGAGGGATTCACAGCATCCCACAAGCAGAGCATCCCAGAGGGATTCACAGCATCTCACAGTCAGAGCCTCCCATAAGGAATCAGAGCATCCCACAAGGATTCAGAGCATCCCACAAGGAAGCAGAGCATGCCAGAGGGATTCAGAGCATCCCACAAGGAGAGCATCCCACAGGGCTCCAGAGCATCCCACAAAGCAGAGCACCCCACAGAGATTCACAGCATCCCAAAACCACAGCATCATACAGAGCTCCAGAGCAACCCATAGGGTTTCAGAGCACTCCAAGCACATCAGAACCCCCCCATCTCAACATGGAAGCCCCCATCGACACCCCTGACCCAAGCCCATCCCCATGGAGCTCCCCCCATGGAACCTGCCTCTCTATGACATCAGCCCCAGCTCCAAGGGACCTGCATCCAGCACCCGTATCCCCGGGGCAGTTGCGCTTTGGGTGCAGTGGTGCTTGCAGCTCCTTGCTTGCAGCTCCTTGGTGTCACTCTTAGCGGTGGTGGCAGCGATGGCTTTGCTCCGTGTCATCATCCTGCTGGCCTCGGCCTGGCTGGTGCAAGGCTCCTGGGACAGCTGTGGGTGAGTGGCTCCAGGCTCCAGGGTTCCTGGTATTCCATAGGGAGATGCTGCTGCTCCCAGCCACGGTCACACCAATGGGGAGGTGGGATTTGAGGAGCCCCACTTGCTTGCCATCAGCCCATGCGGTGGCACAGCACAGCTATGGGGCACCCCATAGGGTCCTTTGTCCTGCAGCACCCTAGGAGGCAGGATGATGCTCATCTCTGGGACACTGCGTAGGGTCCCTTTTCCCTGCAGCACCCAATGGGGCGGGACAATGCTCGCCCTTCAGCCCTAACCATCAGGTGTTGAGGTTCTGCTTCAAGAGGGACCTGCGGTACCCGTCCCATGGCTGATTCTTACGGGATGTCGCGCATCGTCGGAGGCACGGATGCGCAGCGGGGCGCCTGGCCACGGATGCTCAGCATCCAGTTCCCCACAGCCACCGCATTCCCGCACATCTGCGGGGGGTCCCTCATCCCGTATGAAGACAGGCTGAGGAAGTTGGGGCTTTTCAGCCTGGAGAAGAGAAGGCTGCGTGCAGACCTAAGAGCAGCCTTCCAGTACCTGAAGGGGGCCTATAGGGATGCTGGGGAGGGACTCTTTGTCAGGGCCTGTAGTGACAGGACAAGGGGTAATGGGTTAAAACTTAAACAGGGGAAGTTTAAATTGGATATAAGGAGGAAATTCTTTCCTGTTAGGGTGGTGAGACACTGGAATCGCTTGCCCAGGGAGGTTGTGAGTGCTCCATCCCTGGCGGTGTTCAAGGCCAGGTTGGATGAAGCCTTGTGTGGGATGGTTCAGTGAGAGGTGTCCCTGTCCATGGCAGGGGGGTTGGAACTAGATGATCTTGAGGTCCTTTCCAACCCTAACTATTCTATGATTCTGTGATCACTCCTCAATGGGTCCTCACAGCCGCTCACTGCTTCGTCGGGCAAAAGTAAGGGGGAGAAGGGATTCCAGCCATAGGGAATAGGCAAGGAGCAGCTCCCATCCCGTCCCCTTCCCCATCCTGGATGCACTGGGAAGAGCGCTCAGGAGAAGGCTGCTTCCAGCTTGACAGCCCTTGAGCCTAAGGCATGCTGCTTTCCTTTGCGAAGCAGCCGCAATGTGGCTCCTTCCCATCCCTCTTCTCCATAGAATGGATTAGAAGAGATTAAAATGGAATGGTATGGAATGGAATGCAATGCTTATGGATCATGGAGTGGGGTGGCTTGGAAAGGAGCTTGAGATCATCCACTTCCAACCCCTTGCCATGGGCAGGGATGCCTTCCATAGAGCAGCTTGCTCCAAGCTGGCCTGCAGCACTGCAGCCAGGGATGAAGCAGCCAAACCTTCTCCATCCATGCCATCCCAGTGCCCCAGCACCCTCTTAGGGAATCCCTTCCTTATCTCCAGCCTGCAATTCCCTCTCAGAACCCATCAGCCGTTGTCCTATGACTCCAATCCCTGCTCTTCCACTCCCTCCCAGCTTCACCACGGATTGGTTCATGATGCTCAGAATCATGGACGTGGCTTGGGCCAATGCCGAGACCCACAAGTGTTGGATGCGGCAGGTCGTGGTCCATGAATATTATACGGCTTAGGATCACGGGTAGGGTTAGGTTCCGAATTAGGGTTAGGTTTAGGGTTAGAGTCAGGGTCAGGGTTAGGTACAGGGTTAGGTTTAGGGTTAGGTGTTAGGGTTAGGGATAGGGTTAGGGTTAGCGTTAACCGCAACCGGAGTTAACCCTAGGGGTGGAGTTAACACTAGGTTGAGCCTTAGGGTTAGGGTTAGGGTTCCAGTTAGGATTAGGTTTAGGTTTAGGGTTAGGGTTAGGTTTAGGGTTAACCTTCACCAGAGTTAACCCTAGGGGCGGAGTTAACCCCAGGGTTAGGGTTAGGATTAGGGTTACGTTCAGGATTAAGTTAGGGTTATGGTTAGGCTGGGTTAGGATTAGGGTTAGTGTTAGGTTTTAGGGTTAAGGTCCGGGTTACGGTTAGGGGTTAGGGTTGGGATTAGGGTTACGGTTAGGGTTAGGGTTAAGGTTAGGGTTACCTCTAACCAGATTTAACCCTAGGGGTGGAGTTAACCCCAGGGTTAGGGTTAGGTTTAGCCTTAGGGTTAGCATTAACCCTAATCGAAATTAATCCTAGGGGCGGGTTTAATCCCAGGCTTAGGGTTAGGGTTAGGCTTAGGTTTAGGCTTAGGGTTAGACTTCACTTTAGGGTTAGGTTAACCCTAACCGGAGTTAGCTAGGGTTGGGGTTAGGGTTAGGGTTACCTCTAACCAGAGTTAACCCTAGGGGTTAACTGCCCAAGGTTCCCCCAAGTGCTGGAGCTCACCCACCTCTGCCCCAGGAGCAGGTTCAGGCCCCACAGCTCTGCTCCTGCCAGCGCTGCCGAGCCCTGCACTCCCTTGATGGTGCCATCAGAGCGCCCCACACAGCGCAGCACGGGCTGGGCCGTTGCTCTGGCTCCGGCAGGGGCACAAGTGCCTTTGGAAGCTGCCAGCGAACAACAAGAGCTGAGAAGCGGCTGCAGAAGGGCTCTGCTGTGGGGCTGAAAGCCAAGGGTGGTGCAGGGGAAAGGAGAGACTGCAGAGCCTCAGCCCTTGGGCTTCCTTCGGAGGAGGTGGCGCTGCTGCCCTTGATCCTGGCTGTTCTCCAGCCCTGACCTGCCCTCAGAGGTCTCCAGTGGCCTCTGGCCAGGCCAGCAGCAGAGACAGGATGTTCTGCACAAATGTCTGCACCTGTTCCTGGGCCTGACTCAGTGCCGAGAGCTCTTCTGCAGCCAAATGCTATCTATGTCTTGCATGAGTGCAGTGTTCCTACTCTTTTAATATCCAGGAAGACAGTGCTTTATCTTGTGTACGATATGTAGTAGAGAACCACAGATAGAGATGAGCCTGTAGGCAAATTAACATTAAAATACCAGAAGATCAATCCTCTAAAAAATGTAATTTGAACCTTTCCTTCAGGGGAAAGAGGGAAGGGGGAATTTATTGACAACGCGCGGTTGGAGCCGGTACTCAAGATAAGACCTGTAAGATACATGTAAGATACATGTAAGACCTCGCTGGGGGAAATACCTCACAACAATATCTGGTAAAAATAACACCCAGATTCTGATCTGTGCCCAAAGATATGGAAGCGTATTCTATCCTAAACTTTTCTTTAAGGGGCCTAAAAACTATACCCCCGAGTTAACAGTATCCCGAATAAGACCAGATCAAAATCAAATTTTAATTAACTGTTCTCAGAGGGAAACTTGCCGACTTGGTCTTGCAGTGACCGAACCAAGTACTCTAGCATTTAACTGGAAACAAGGACTTGACAGAATAACAATCAGGCTGAGAGTGGAAGTCTCCACACATACTACACCTACTCCCTTCTCTCCTACACACTTCTCCCCTTTAGAATGCTCAGTCAAATATCACAGCCTCTCATTTGCAGGACCTTATTTGGTAAGGCAATCAAATGAACAAAAATTCTTGCTAGACCCCAAATACTCTCTAAAGAAAGTGGTGGTAAAGCTACAAGCTTATATCTCAACCATAAAATCAGAATGTAAATCCTTTATTAATCAAAGCCTGGATTCAGCATTTTGCAACTGTCTGGGCGGAGGTCAGGACCACTGCCTCCACAGGGGTGTTTGAAGAAATCCCCATTGGGTTGCATTTCACAACACTGGAAACAAATCGCTGAACCCCCAGGTGGTTCAGTCACTCAGGAGACTTTGGAACAAAATGGTGGACCCCTGAGGGGTTTGGTTACTCAGGAGACTGCTAAAATACTGGCATCAATGCTGGATGTTATTCTTGAGACGAGAAGGAAAGTAGGATGGAGTAGCTTACGCAGAAATGTTTTTCACTTTGAGATATCACCTGGTATGGCAAAAGGATTGTGGATTTAATTTTGCACTCCAGGACCTGTTAGCATTGTCCTTGGAGAAAGACAGTAAAATCTGCTTAAACGCTGTTGCTCTTTGTGCACCATAGGGCACTAAACATCTAAGGAATGTGGAGAAGGATATGGATTTAATGGCAGCCCCCTGGAGAAGAGGTATTGTGAATAATGGGGTTGAAGGTGCTGAAAATGAGAATCAAGCACAAGCACCAGCACAGGCCCCAGAGATACTGGGGGGGCAGGCTGAAGGATTTAGCCCTACAGCAGGGCAAACTAGGGGAAAATGAGGGGAAAACGAGGGGAAACTGTGATTGCAACTTTAAGTCAAGCTGTGTGTAATGATGGTCTGCTCATGATGTTAACGTGGAACTTCCTATGTTCCAGTTTACACCCATTGCCCCTTGTCCTATCACTGGATATCACTGAAAAAAGCCTAGCTCCATCATCCTGACACCTACCCTTCACATATTTGTAAACATTGATGAGGTCACCCCTCAGTCTCCTCTTTTGCAAGCTAAAGAGACCCAGCTCCCTCAGCCTCTCCTCATAAGGGAGATGTTCCACTCCCTTAATCATCTTTGTGGCTCTGCGCTGGACTCCTTCAAGCAATTCCCTGTCCTTCTTGAACAGAGGGGCCCAGAACTGGACGCAATATTCCAGATGCGGCCTCACCAAGGCTGAGTAGAGGGGGAGGAGAACCTCTCTTGACCTACTAACCACTCCCTTTCTAATGCACCCTAAGATGCCATTTGCCTTCTTGGCCGCAAGAGCACATTGCTGGCTCATGGTCATCCTCCTATCCACCAGGACCCCCAGGTCCCTTTCCCCTTCACTACTTTCCAGCAGGTCAACCCCCAACCTGTACTGGTACATGGGGTTGTTCTTCCCCAGATGCAAGACTCTACACTTGCCCTTGTTAAATTTCATCAAGTTTCTCCCCGCCCAACTCTCCAGCCTGTCCAGGTCTCGCTGAATGGCAGCACAGTCCTCTGGTGTGTCAGCCACTCCTCCCAGTTTTGTGTCATCAGCAAACTTGCTGAGGGTGCACTCAGTTCCCTCATCCAGGTCATTGATGAAAATATTAAACAGCACCGGTCCCAGCACCGACCCCTGAGGAACTCCACTAGTCACAGACCTCCAGCTAGATTCTGCGCCATTGACCACAACTCTCTGCCTTCTTCCTTTCAACCAGTTCTCGATCCACCTCACTACTTGATCGTCAAGCCCACACTTCCTTAGCTTATCTATGAGGATGCTGTGGGAGACAGTATCAAATGCCTTACTGAAATCAAGAACAACTACATCTACCGCTCTACCATCATCCCTCCACCTAGTCACTTCCTCATAGAAGGCTATAAGGTTGGTCATACATGACTTCCCCCTCATAAAACCATGTTGGCTGTTCTTAATGACCCCCTCATCCTTGATATGCCTAGTGATGGAGTCAAGAATAAGTTGTTCCATCATCTTTCCAGGGATGGAGGTAAGGCTGACCGGTCTATAATTACCCGGGTCCTCCTTCTTGCCCTTCTTATAGATTGGTGTGACCTTTGCCATCCGCCAATCCTCAGGCACCTCGCCCGTTTCCCACGACTTACCAAAGATGATGGAAAGTGGCCTAGCAATGACCTCCGCCAGCTCCCTCAGCACCCGTGGGTGCATTCCATCCGGACCCATCGATTTACAGATGTCTAGTTTGCATAGCTGATCCCTAACCCAATCCTCATCTACCAAAGCAAACTCCTCCTTTGTCCTGACTCCTTCTGGGGCTATAGAAATCCGGGGCCCTCGGGGAGAGTCTGCAGGAGTAAAGACAGAGGCAAAGAAGGCATTCAGCACCTCTGCCTTCTTTATATCCTCTGTCTCCAGGGTACCCACTTCGTTCAGCAGTGGGCCTATATTGCCTCTTGTTTTAGTTTTATTTGCTATGTATTTGAAGAAGCCCTTTCTATTGTCTTTAACCCGACTAGCAAGATTGAGTTCCAAGGAGGCCTTAGCTGTCCTAATTGCCTCCCTACATCCTCTAACAACTGTCCTATATTCCTCCCAAGCGCCCAGCCCCTCCTTCCATAATCCATAGATTCTCCTTTTCCACTTGAGTTTGCCCAGCAGCTCCTTGTTTAACCACGCCGGTCTCCTAGATCCCTTACTTGACTTCCTACTCATTGGGACGCTCCGATCCTGAGCTTGGAAGAAGCGGTCCTTGAATGCTAACCAACTATCTTGAGCCCCTTTACCGCCTAGTACACTTTCCCATGAGACTTCCCTTAGCAGTTGACTGAAGAGGCCAAAGTTGGCCCTTCGGAAATCCAGAACTGTGGCTTTGCTAGGTATTCTATTCCTCCCACACAGGATCCTAAACTCCACCATCTCATGGTCACTGCAGCCAAGGCTGCCATTGACCGTCACCACTTCGACCAAACCCTCCTTGTTGGCGAGTACTAAATCTAGCAGCGCTGCTCCCCTAGTTGGTACGTCCACCATTTGCATTAAGAAATTATCATCAATGCACTCGAGGAACCTCCTAGACTGTGAATGACTGGCTGTGTGAGTCTTCCAGCAGACTGTGTGAGTCTTCAATCAATAAAGCAGAGTCAAAACACAGAGCCCTCCTTGTGTGCCTCGTGGGGACGGGGATGCCCCAGCCCTCACAGGGTGCCCTGAGAAGCTGTGGCTGCCCCATCCCTGGCAGTGTTCAAGGCCAGGTTGGATACAGGGACTTACAGCAACCTGCTCTAGTGGAAGGTGTCCCTGCCCGTGGCAAGGGTTGGAACTGGTGAGCTTTAAGGTCCTTTCCAGCCCAAGCCAGTCTGGGATTCCAGGATTCAGGAATCAATACCATGTTGAGGAGAGGATGACCTCGAAAGGATGACTGAAAGGGGACTCTCAGGCTTTCCCAGAGCGCACAGAGCATTTCCCAGTCTGGAATACAGGAAATGTTGGACCGAGTCCCTGCAGCAAAAGAGAGGCAGAGCAGCACTGCTGGGCTGCACCTAAGGGCTGTCCTAGGCAGAAGTTGGAAAGGAGCAGAGAACAACACAACCTCCTTGGATAGGGGATGCCCTGCTTTGCAAGGACAGCAGTGGCAAAGCCCCAGTCCCTGCCCACAGGGTTCCCGGGGAGGAAACCCAGGTCCCAGCATGACCACGTCACCTCAGCCAGCAGAGCCTCTTCCCACATCGCTCCTTGCATGCAGCGCCCACTGCAGTGGCCAAAAAGCCAGGGCAAGAGCCAGGCCTAGCACTCACCTGCCAGCGAGCCCACGGCAATGCTTGCCAGCATCATGGGCAGCACCACATTTGCTTCATCTCTGCAGAAGACAATCCACAGTGTCTGCACCCAGACTGAATTTAACCCCCCCAAACACCCTCCAAGCAAAAAGCTACCTTCACCGATGAGCTGCGCACAGTTTCTGCCTCAGAAAGTGGTTCTGGGAGACATGGAGTGACTGTCAGTGTTCAAAGCCACAGTACCCCAGGTCTCGGACCCAGAGCACCTTCAAGCTCTCTGGCTGTGGAGGAGGAATGTTTCTATCTCATCACTCACCCACAACGTGCAGCTGCAGCCAGCCCGTGGGCTCCAGCTGGGACCTGAAGCGCTACAGCCAGTGCTCCCCCCACTGCAGCACCATCTGCAGCGAGAAGTTCCTTCTGTTGAACCTCACGTGGCTCTCGTAGGGGGAGCGGTGGTGCTGGCTCCATCGAAAGCATAACTGCGGATGGCTCCCTCCTGCTGGGCAGTTTTGTATCCCCAGATGACAGCTCTGCCTCCCTGCAGCGGTGGAACCTTCAGGCACACGGTGCAGCCCATGGCCGAGACGAGTCGCTCTGACACTGGCCTGAGGTCAGCGGAGCAGCAGGGAGCGAGCGTGTGGCCTGCAGGAGAAAGGAGGCGTTAGTGCCCAGCTCCTGTCACAGATCCTAAGATCTCCTCTCAGTCTCCCCTCTCTGTCAGGTTAAAGCCCTTCCCCTTGTCCCAACCCCACAGGCCCCTCTTCTCCCCACAAGAAATGAGGCCAGATCCCAGGATCATCCCTCCGCAGCCGCAGCACTCCGCTGCCGGCTCAGCCAGCGCAACTCGCACACCCACTCCAAAGCAGCCACTCTGGGGAAGTCACTTGAGGTGTTCTTGGCAACTCCTAAAGCACCCCAAGATCGCCATCGCCACCCACCTTGTTCCACGCTCCTGTCTCCACAGGTATCACCGGCTCCGAGGCACCAAGACGGGAACCACCAGAGGAGCTGCTCTTGCCTCCTCCACCGGTAGCTTGTCCTCCATGGGGCAGCTGTCGTCTCCCGGTGCCTCTGCTGAAGGGTTCCGTGGGGCTCCGTGGCCTTGCACACCTGAACATGGAGTGTTCCAGAATCAGCCACCCCTGTGGTCCCATATCCCCAAGGTCATTGTGATGCATGAGCTCTGACTGGGTCCATGGGGTACTCCGGAGGTGCTACAGGCATTCACTGGGATTCTCTAGTGGTATCCCCAGGATGCTCCAGGGCTTGTTCCTATCAGAACCCATCAGCCCTTGTCCTATGGCTCCAATCCCTGCTCTTCCACTCCCTCCCAGCTTCACCACGGCTTGGTTCATGAGGCTCAGAATCATGGACGTGGCTTGGGCCAATGCCGAGACCCACAAGTGTTGGATGCGGCAGGTCATGGTCCATGAATATTATACGGCTTAGGATCACGGGTAGGGTTAGGTTCCGAATTAGGGTTAGGTTTAGGGTTAGAGTCAGGGTCAGGGTTAGGTACAGGGTTAGGTTTAGGGTTAGGTGTTAGGGTTAGGGATAGGGTTAGGGTAAGTGTTAACCGCAACCGGAGTTAACCCTAGGGGTGGAGTTAACACTAGGTTGAGCCTTAGGGTTAGGGTTAGGGTTCCAGTTAGGATTAGGTTTAGGTTTAGGGTTAGGGTTAGGTTTAGGGTTAACCTTCACCAGAGTTAACCCTAGGGGCGGAGTTAACCCCAGGGTTAGGGTTAGGATTAGGGTTACGTTCAGGATTAAGTTAGGGTTATGGTTAGGCTGGGTTAGGATTAGGGTTAGTGTTAGGTTTTAGGGTTAAGGTCCGGGTTACGGTTAGGGGTTAGGGTTGGGATTAGGGTTACGGTTAGGGTTAGGGTTAAGGTTAGGGTTACCTCTAACCAGATTTAACCCTAGGGGTGGAGTTAACCCCAGGGTTAGGGTTAGGTTTAGCCTTAGGGTTAGCATTAACCCTAATCGGAATTAACCCTAGGGGCGGGTTTAATCCCAGGCTTAGGGTTAGGGTTAGGCTTAGGTTTAGGCTTAGGGTTAGACTTCAGTTTAGGGTTAGGTTAACCCTAACCGGAGTTAACTAGGGTTAGGGTTAGGGTTAGGGTTACCTCTAACCGGAGTTAACCCTAGGGGTTAACTGCCCAAGGTTCCTGCCCAAAAACCCCAAGTGCTGGAGCTCACCCACCTCTGCCCCAGGAGCAGGGTCAGGCCCCACAGCTCTGCTCCTGCCAGCGCTGCCGAGACCTGCACTCCCTTGATGGTGCCATCAGAGCGCCCCACACACCGCAGCACGGGCTGGGCCATTGCTCTGGCTCCGGCAGGGGCACAAGTGCCTTTGGAAGCTGCCAGCGAACAACAAGAGCTGAGAAGCGGCTGCAGAAGGGCTCTGCTGTGGGGCTGAAAGCCAAGGGTGGTGCAGGGGAAAGGAGAGACTGCAGAGCCTCAGCCCTTGGGCTTCCTTCAGAGGAGGTGGCGCTGCTGCCCTTGATCCTGGCTGTTCTCCAGCCCTGACCTGCCCTCAGCGGTCTCCAGTGGCCTCTGGCCAGGCCAGCAGCAGAGACAGGATGTTCTGCACAAATGTCTGCACCTGCTCCTGGGCCTGACTCAGTGCCGAGAGCTCTTCTGCAGCCAAAGGCAGATCGTACTTTACAGTCAGCCAGCGTGGTGTGGGGTGGAAGGGACCTTAAATCCCCATAGGGATTCAGAGCATCCCACAGGCAGAGCATCCCATACGTGTTCAGAGCATCCCCCAAGCAGGGCATCCCACAGGGATTCACAGCATCCCACAAGCAGAGCATCCCATAGGGATTCAGAGCATTCCACAGGCAGAGTATCCCATAGGGATTCAGAGCATCCCATGAGCAGAGCATCCCGTAGGGGTTCAGAGCATCCCATAGACATCCAGAGCATCCCAGAGGGATTCACAGCATCCCACAAGCAGAGCATCCCAGAGGGATTCACAGCATCTCACAGTCAGAGCCTCCCATAAGGAATCAGAGCATCCCACAAGGATTCAGAGCATCCCACAAGGAAGCAGAGCATGCCAGAGGGATTCAGAGCATCCCACAAGGAGAGCATCCCACAGGGCTCCAGAGCATCCCACAAAGCAGAGCACCCCACAGAGATTCACAGCATCCCAAAACCACAGCATCATACAGAGCTCCAGAGCAACCCATAGGGTTTCAGAGCACTCCAAGCACATCAGAACCCCCCCATCTCAACATGGAAGCCCCCATCGACACCCCTGACCCAAGCCCATCCCCATGGAGCTCCCCCCATGGAACCTGCCTCTCTATGACATCAGCCCCAGCTCCAAGGGACCTGCATCCAGCACCCGTATCCCCGGGGCAGTTGCGCTTTGGGTGCAGTGGTGCTTGCAGCTCCTTGCTTGCAGCTCCTTGGTGTCACTCTTAGCGCTGGTGGCAGCGATGGCTTTGCTCCGTGTCATCATCCTGCTGGCCTCGGCCTGGCTGGTGCAAGGCTCCTGGGACAGCTGTGGGTGAGTGGCTCCAGGCTCCAGGGTTCCTGGTATTCCATAGGGAGATGCTGCTGCTCCCAGCCACGGTCACACCAATGGGGAGTGGGATTTGAGGAGCCCCACTTGCTTGCCATCAGCCCATGCGGTGGCACAGCACAGCTATGGGGCACCCCATAGGGTCCTTTGTCCTGCAGCACCCTAGGAGGCAGGATGATGCTCATCTCTGGGACACTGCGTAGGGTCCCTTTTCCCTGCAGCACCCAATGGGGCGGGACAATGCTCGCCCTTCAGCCCTAACCATCAGGTGTTGAGCTTCTGCTTCAAGAGGGACCTGCGGTACCCGTCCCATGGCTGATTCTTACGGGATGTAGCGCATCGTCGGAGGCACGGATGCGCAGCGGGGCGCCTGGCCACGGATGCTCAGCATCCAGTTCCCCACAGCCACCGCATTCCCGCACATCTGCGGGGGGTCCCTCATCCCGTATGAAGACAGGCTGAGGAAGTTGGGGCTGTTCAGCCTGGAGAAGAGAAGGCTGCGTGGAGACCTAAGAGCAGCCTTCCAGTACCTGAAGGGGGCCTATAGGGATGCTGGGGAGGGACTCTTTGTCAGGGCCTGTAGTGACAGGACAAGGGGTAATGGGTTAAAACTTAAACAGGGGAAGTTTCAATTGGATATAAGGAGGAAATTCTTTCCTGTTAGGGTGGTGAGACACTGGAATCGCTTGCCCAGGGAGGTTGTGAGTGCTCCATCCCTGGCGGTGTTCAAGGCCAGGTTGGATGAAGCCTTGTGTGGGATGGTTCAGTGAGAGGTGTCCCTGTCCATGGCAGGGGGGTTGGAACTAGATGATCTTGAGGTCCTTTCCAACCCTAACTATTCTATGATTCTATGATTCTATGATCACTCCTCAATGGGTCCTCACAGCCGCTCACTGCTTCGTCGGGCAAAAGTAAGGGGGAGAAGGGATTCCAGCCATAGGGAATAGGCAAGGAGCAGCTCCCATCCCGTCCCCTTCCCCATCCTGGATGCACTGGGAAGAGCGCTCAGGAGAAGGCTGCTTCCAGCTTGACAGCCCTTGAGCCTAAGGCATGCTGCTTTCCTTTGCGAAGCAGCCGCAATGTGGCTCCTTCCCATCCCTCTTCTCCATAGAATGGATTAGAATAGATTAAAATGGAATGGTATGGAATGGAATGCAATGCTTATGGATCATGGAGTGGGGTGGCTTGGAAAGGAGCTTGAGATCATCCACTTCCAACCCCTTGCCATGGGCAGGGATGCCTTCCATAGAGCAGCTTGCTCCAAGCTGGCCTGCAGCACTGCAGCCAGGGATGGAGCAGCCAAACCTTCTCCATCCATGCCATCCCAGTGCCCCAGCACCCTCTTAGGGAATCCCTTCCTTATCTCCAGCCTGCAATTCCCTCTCAGAACCCATCAGCCGTTGTCCTATGACTCCAATCCCTGCTCTTCCACTCCCTCCCAGCTTCACCACGGATTGGTTCATGAGGCTCAGAATCATGGACGTGGCTTGGGCCAATGCCGAGACCCACAAGTGTTGGATGCGGCAGGTCGTGGTCCATGAATATTATACGGCTTAGGATCACGGGTAGGGTTAGGTTCCGAATTAGGGTTAGGTTTAGGGTTAGAGTCAGGGTCAGGGTTAGGTACAGGGTTAGGTTTAGGGTTAGGTGTTAGGGTTAGGGATAGGGTTAGGGTTAGCGTTAACCGCAACCGGAGTTAACCCTAGGGGTGGAGTTAACACTAGGTTGAGCCTTAGGGTTAGGGTTAGGGTTCCAGTTAGGATTAGGTTTAGGTTTAGGGTTAGGGTTAGGTTTAGGGTTAACCTTCACCAGAGTTAACCCTAGGGGCGGAGTTAACCCCAGGGTTAGGGTTAGGATTAGGGTTACGTTCAGGATTAAGTTAGGGTTATGGTTAGGCTGGGTTAGGATTAGGGTTAGTGTTAGGTTTTAGGGTTAAGGTCCGGGTTACGGTTAGGGGTTAGGGTTGGGATTAGGGTTACGGTTAGGGTTAGGGTTAAGGTTAGGGTTACCTCTAAACGGAGTTAACCCTAGGGGTGGAGTTAACCCCAGGGTTAGGGTTAGGTTTAGGCTTAGGGTTAGCATTAACCCTAATCGGAATTAACCCTAGGGGCGGGTTTAATCCCAGGCTTAGGGTTAGGGTTAGGCTTAGGCTTAGGCTTAGGGTTAGACTTAAGTTTAGGGTTAGGTTAACCCTAACCGGAGTTAACTAGGGTTAGGGTTAGGGTTAGGGTTACCTCTAACCGGAGTTAACCCTAGGGGTTAACTGCCCAAGGTTCCTGCCCCAAAACCCCAAGTGCTGGAGCTCACCCACCTCTGCCCCAGGAGCAGGGTCAGGCCCCACAGCTCTGCTCCTGCCAGCGCTGCCGAGACCTGCACTCCCTTGATGGTGCCATCAGAGCGCCCCACACACCGCAGCACGGGCTGGGCCATTGCTCTGGCTCCGGCAGGGGCACAAGTGCCTTTGGAAGCTGCCAGCGAACAACAAGAGCTGAGAAGCGGCTGCAGAAGGGCTCTGCTGTGGGGCTGAAAGCCAAGGGTGGTGCAGGGGAAAGGAGAGACTGCAGAGCCTCAGCCCTTGGGCTTCCTTCAGAGGAGGTGGCGCTGCTGCCCTTGATCCTGGCTGTTCTCCAGCCCTGACCTGCCCTCAGCGGTCTCCAGTGGCCTCTGGCCAGGCCAGCAGCAGAGACAGGATGTTCTGCACAAATGTCTGCACCTGCTCCTGGGCCTGACTCAGTGCCGAGAGCTCTTCTGCAGCCAAATGCAGATCGTACTTTACAGTCAGCCAGCGTGGTGTGGGGTGGAAGGGACCTTAAATCCCCATAGGGATTCAGAGCATCCCACAGGCAGAGCATCCCATAGGTGTTCAGAGCATCCCCCAAGCAGGGCATCCCACAGGGATTCACAGCATCCCACAAGCAGAGCATCCCATAGGGATTCAGAGCATTCCACAGGCAGAGTATCCCATAGGGATTCAGAGCATCCCATGAGCAGAGCATCCCGTAGGGGTTCAGAGCATCCCATAGACATCCAGAGCATCCCAGAGGGATTCACAGCATCCCACAAGCAGAGCATCCCAGAGGGATTCACAGCATCTCACAGTCAGAGCCTCCCATAAGGAATCAGAGCATCCCACAAGGATTCAGAGCGTCCCACAAGGAAGCAGAGCATGCCAGAGGGATTCAGAGCATCCCACAAGGAGAGCATCCCACAGGGCTCCAGAGCATCCCACAAAGCAGAGCACCCCACAGAGATTCACAGCATCCCAAAACCACAGCATCATACAGAGCTCCAGAGCAACCCATAGGGTTTCAGAGCACTCCAAGCACATCAGAACCCCCCCATCTCAACATGGAAGCCCCCATCGACACCCCTGACCCAAGCCCATCCCCATGGAGCTCCCCCCATGGAACCTGCCTCTCTATGACATCAGCCCCAGCTCCAAGGGACCTGCATCCAGCACCCGTATCCCCGGGGCAGTTGCGCTTTGGGTGCAGTGGTGCTTGCAGCTCCTTGCTTGCAGCTCCTTGGTGTCACTCTTAGCGCTGGTGGCAGCGATGGCTTTGCTCCGTGTCATCATCCTGCTGGCCTCGGCCTGGCTGGTGCAAGGCTCCTGGGACAGCTGTGGGTGAGTGGCTCCAGGCTCCAGGGTTCCTGGTATTCCATAGGGAGATGCTGCTGCTCCCAGCCACGGTCACACCAATGGGGAGGTGGGATTTGAGGAGCCCCACTTGCTTGCCATCAGCCCATGCGGTGGCACAGCACAGCTATGGGGCACCCCATAGGGTCCTTTGTCCTGCAGCACCCTAGGAGGCAGGATGATGCTCATCTCTGGGACACTGC
The DNA here is from genome assembly GCF_037157495.1 of Lathamus discolor. Taxonomy (NCBI): domain Eukaryota; kingdom Metazoa; phylum Chordata; class Aves; order Psittaciformes; family Psittacidae; genus Lathamus; species Lathamus discolor. Next base: position 1,527,021 of record NW_027069383.1, read on the forward strand.
GTAGGGTCCCTTTTCCCTGCAGCACCCAATGGGGCGGGACAATGCTCGCCCTTCAGCCCTAACCATCAGGTGTTGAGGTTCTGCTTCAAGAGGGACCTGCGGTACCCGTCCCATGGCTGATTCTTACGGGATGTCGCGCATCGTCGGAGGCACGGATGCGCAGCGGGGCGCCTGGCCACGGATGCTCAGCATCCAGTTCCCCACAGCCACCGCATTCCCGCACATCTGCGGGGGGTCCCTCATCCCGTATGAAGACAGGCTGAGGAAGTTGGGGCTGTTCAGCCTGGAGAAGAGAAGGCTGCGTGGAGACCTAAGAGCAGCCTTCCAGTACCTGAAGGGGGCCTATAGGGATGCTGGGGAGGGACTCTTTGTCAGGGCCTGTAGTGACAGGACAAGGGGTAATGGGTTAAAACTTAAACAGGGGAAGTTTCAATTGGATATAAGGAGGAAATTCTTTCCTGTTAGGGTGGTGAGACACTGGAATCGCTTGCCCAGGGAGGTTGTGAGTGCTCCATCCCTGGCGGTGTTCAAGGCCAGGTTGGATGAAGCCTTGTGTGGGATGGTTCAGTGAGAGGTGTCCCTGTCCATGGCAGGGGGGTTGGAACTAGATGATCTTGAGGTCCTTTCCAACCCTAACTATTCTATGATTCTATGATTCTATGATCACTCCTCAATGGGTCCTCACAGCCGCTCACTGCTTCGTCGGGCAAAAGTAAGGGGGAGAAGGGATTCCAGCCATAGGGAATAGGCAAGGAGCAGCTCCCATCCCGTCCCCTTCCCCATCCTGGATGCACTGGGAAGAGCGCTCAGGAGAAGGCTGCTTCCAGCTTGACAGCCCTTGAGCCTAAGGCATGCTGCTTTCCTTTGCGAAGCAGCCGCAATGTGGCTCCTTCCCATCCCTCTTCTCCATAGAATGGATTAGAAGAGATTAAAATGGAATGGTATGGAATGGAATGCAATGCTTATGGATCATGGAGTGGGGTGGCTTGGAAAGGAGCTTGAGATCATCCACTTCCAACCCCTTGCCATGGGCAGGGATGCCTTCCATAGAGCAGCTTGCTCCAAGCTGGCCTGCAGCACTGCAGCCAGGGATGAAGCAGCCAAACCTTCTCCATCCATGCCATCCCAGTGCCCCAGCACCCTCTTAGGGAATCCCTTCCTTATCTCCAGCCTGCAATTCCCTCTCAGAACCCATCAGCCGTTGTCCTATGACTCCAATCCCTGCTCTTCCACTCCCTCCCAGCTTCACCACGGATTGGTTCATGATGCTCAGAATCATGGACGTGGCTTGGGCCAATGCCGAGACCCACAAGTGTTGGATGCGGCAGGTCGTGGTCCATGAATATTATACGGCTTAGGATCACGGGTAGGGTTAGGTTCCGAATTAGGGTTAGGTTTAGGGTTAGAGTCAGGGTCAGGGTTAGGTACAGGGTTAGGTTTAGGGTTAGGTGTTAGGGTTAGGGATAGGGTTAGGGTTAGCGTTAACCGCAACCGGAGTTAACCCTAGGGGTGGAGTTAACACTAGGTTGAGCCTTAGGGTTAGGGTTAGGGTTCCAGTTAGGATTAGGTTTAGGTTTAGGGTTAGGGTTAGGTTTAGGGTTAACCTTCACCAGAGTTAACCCTAGGGGCGGAGTTAACCCCAGGGTTAGGGTTAGGATTAGGGTTACGTTCAGGATTAAGTTAGGGTTATGGTTAGGCTGGGTTAGGATTAGGGTTAGTGTTAGGTTTTAGGGTTAAGGTCCGGGTTACGGTTAGGGGTTAGGGTTGGGATTAGGGTTACGGTTAGGGTTAGGGTTAAGGTTAGGGTTACCTCTAAACGGAGTTAACCCTAGGGGTGGAGTTAACCCCAGGGTTAGGGTTAGGTTTAGGCTTAGGGTTAGCATTAACCCTAATCGGAATTAACCCTAGGGGCGGGTTTAATCCCAGGCTTAGGGTTAGGGTTAGGCTTAGGCTTAGGCTTAGGGTTAGACTTAAATTTAGGGTTAGGTTAACCCTAACCGGAGTTAACTAGGGTTAGGGTTAGGGTTAGGGTTACCTCTAACCGGAGTTAACCCTAGGGGTTAACTGCCCAAGGTTCCTGCCCAATAACCCCAAGTGCTGGAGCTCACCCACCTCTGCCCCAGGAGCAGGGTCAGGCCCCACAGCTCTGCTCCTGCCAGCGCTGCCGAGACCTGCACTCCCTTGATGGTGCCATCAGAGCGCCCCACACACCGCAGCACGGGCTGGGCCATTGCTCTGGCTCCGGCAGGGGCACAAGTGCCTTTGGAAGCTGCCAGCGAACAACAAGAGCTGAGAAGCGGCTGCAGAAGGGCTCTGCTGTGGGGCTGAAAGCCAAGGGTGGTGCAGGGGAAAGGAGAGACTGCAGAGCCTCAGCCCTTGGGCTTCCTTCAGAGGAGGTGGCGCTGCTGCCCTTGATCCTGGCTGTTCTCCAGCCCTGACCTGCCCTCAGCGGTCTCCAGTGGCCTCTGGCCAGGCCAGCAGCAGAGACAGGATGTTCTGCACAAATGTCTGCACCTGCTCCTGGGCCTGACTCAGTGCCGAGAGCTCTTCTGCAGCCAAATGCAGATCGTACTTTACAGTCAGCCAGCGTGGTGTGGGGTGGAAGGGACCTTAAATCCCCATAGGGATTCAGAGCATCCCACAGGCAGAGCATCCCATAGGTGTTCAGAGCATCCCCCAAGCAGGGCATCCCACAGGGATTCACAGCATCCCACAAGCAGAGCATCCCATAGGGATTCAGAGCATTCCACAGGCAGAGTATCCCATAGGGATTCAGAGCATCCCATGAGCAGAGCATCCCGTAGGGGTTCAGAGCATCCCATAGACATCCAGAGCATCCCAGAGGGATTCACAGCATCCCACAAGCAGAGCATCCCAGAGGGATTCACAGCATCTCACAGTCAGAGCCTCCCATAAGGAATCAGAGCATCCCACAAGGATTCAGAGCGTCCCACAAGGAAGCAGAGCATGCCAGAGGGATTCAGAGCATCCCACAAGGAGAGCATCCCACAGGGCTCCAGAGCATCCCACAAAGCAGAGCACCCCACAGAGATTCACAGCATCCCAAAACCACAGCATCATACAGAGCTCCAGAGCAACCCATAGGGTTTCAGAGCACTCCAAGCACATCAGAACCCCCCCATCTCAACATGGAAGCCCCCATCGACACCCCTGACCCAAGCCCATCCCCATGGAGCTCCCCCCATGGAACCTGCCTCTCTATGACATCAGCCCCAGCTCCAAGGGACCTGCATCCAGCACCCGTATCCCCGGGGCAGTTGCGCTTTGGGTGCAGTGGTGCTTGCAGCTCCTTGCTTGCAGCTCCTTGGTGTCACTCTTAGCGCTGGTGGCAGCGATGGCTTTGCTCCGTGTCATCATCCTGCTGGCCTCGGCCTGGCTGGTGCAAGGCTCCTGGGACAGCTGTGGGTGAGTGGCTCCAGGCTCCAGGGTTCCTGGTATTCCATAGGGAGATGCTGCTGCTCCCAGCCACGGTCACACCAATGGGGAGGTGGGATTTGAGGAGCCCCACTTGCTTGCCATCAGCCCATGCGGTGGCACAGCACAGCTATGGGGCACCCCATAGGGTCCTTTGTCCTGCAGCACCCTAGGAGGCAGGATGATGCTCATCTCTGGGACACTGCGTAGGGTCCCTTTTCCCTGCAGCACCCAATGGGGCGGGACAATGCTCGCCCTTCAGCCCTAACCATCAGGTGTTGAGGTTCTGCTTCAAGAGGGACCTGCGGTACCCGTCCCATGGCTGATTCTTACGGGATGTCGCGCATCGTCGGAGGCACGGATGCGCAGCGGGGCGCCTGGCCACGGATGCTCAGCATCCAGTTCCCCACAGCCACCGCATTCCCGCACATCTGCGGGGGGTCCCTCATCCCGTATGAAGACAGGCTGAGGAAGTTGGGGCTGTTCAGCCTGGAGAAGAGAAGGCTGCGTGGAGACCTAAGAGCAGCCTTCCAGTACCTGAAGGGGGCCTATAGGGATGCTGGGGAGGGACTCTTTGTCAGGGCCTGTAGTGACAGGACAAGGGGTAATGGGTTAAAACTTAAACAGGGGAAGTTTCAATTGGATATAAGGAGGAAATTCTTTCCTGTTAGGGTGGTGAGACACTGGAATCGCTTGCCCAGGGAGGTTGTGAGTGCTCCATCCCTGGCGGTGTTCAAGGCCAGGTTGGATGAAGCCTTGTGTGGGATGGTTCAGTGAGAGGTGTCCCTGTCCATGGCAGGGGGGTTGGAACTAGATGATCTTGAGGTCCTTTCCAACCCTAACTATTCTATGATTCTATGATTCTATGATCACTCCTCAATGGGTCCTCACAGCCGCTCACTGCTTCGTCGGGCAAAAGTAAGGGGGAGAAGGGATTCCAGCCATAGGGAATAGGCAAGGAGCAGCTCCCATCCCGTCCCCTTCCCCATCCTGGATGCACTGGGAAGAGCGCTCAGGAGAAGGCTGCTTCCAGCTTGACAGCCCTTGAGCCTAAGGCATGCTGCTTTCCTTTGCGAAGCAGCCGCAATGTGGCTCCTTCCCATCCCTCTTCTCCATAGAATGGATTAGAAGAGATTAAAATGGAATGGTATGGAATGGAATGCAATGCTTATGGATCATGGAGTGGGGTGGCTTGGAAAGGAGCTTGAGATCATCCACTTCCAACCCCTTGCCATGGGCAGGGATGCCTTCCATAGAGCAGCTTGCTCCAAGCTGGCCTGCAGCACTGCAGCCAGGGATGAAGCAGCCAAACCTTCTCCATCCATGCCATCCCAGTGCCCCAGCACCCTCTTAGGGAATCCCTTCCTTATCTCCAGCCTGCAATTCCCTCTCAGAACCCATCAGCCGTTGTCCTATGACTCCAATCCCTGCTCTTCCACTCCCTCCCAGCTTCACCACGGATTGGTTCATGATGCTCAGAATCATGGACGTGGCTTGGGCCAATGCCGAGACCCACAAGTGTTGGATGCGGCAGGTCGTGGTCCATGAATATTATACGGCTTAGGATCACGGGTAGGGTTAGGTTCCGAATTAGGGTTAGGTTTAGGGTTAGAGTCAGGGTCAGGGTTAGGTACAGGGTTAGGTTTAGGGTTAGGTGTTAGGGTTAGGGATAGGGTTAGGGTTAGCGTTAACCGCAACCGGAGTTAACCCTAGGGGTGGAGTTAACACTAGGTGGAGCCTTAGGGTTAGGGTTAGGGTTCCAGTTAGGATTAGGTTTAGGTTTAGGGTTAGGGTTAGGTTTAGGGTTAACCTTCACCAGAGTTAACCCTAGGGGCGGAGTTAACCCCAGGGTTAGGGTTAGGATTAGGGTTACGTTCAGGATTAAGTTAGGGTTATGGTTAGGCTGGGTTAGGATTAGGGTTAGTGTTAGGTTTTAGGGTTAAGGTCCGGGTTACGGTTAGGGGTTAGGGTTGGGATTAGGGTTACGGTTAGGGTTAGGGTTAAGGTTAGGGTTACCTCTAACCAGATTTAACCCTAGGGGTGGAGTTAACCCCAGGGTTAGGGTTAGGTTTAGCCTTAGGGTTAGCATTAACCCTAATCGAAATTAATCCTAGGGGCGGGTTTAATCCCAGGCTTAGGGTTAGGGTTAGGCTTAGGTTTAGGCTTAGGGTTAGACTTCACTTTAGGGTTAGGTTAACCCTAACCGGAGTTAGCTAGGGTTGGGGTTAGGGTTAGGGTTACCTCTAACCAGAGTTAACCCTAGGGGTTAACTGCCCAAGGTTCCCCCAAGTGCTGGAGCTCACCCACCTCTGCCCCAGGAGCAGGTTCAGGCCCCACAGCTCTGCTCCTGCCAGCGCTGCCGAGCCCTGCACTCCCTTGATGGTGCCATCAGAGCGCCCCACACAGCGCAGCACGGGCTGGGCCGTTGCTCTGGCTCCGGCAGGGGCACAAGTGCCTTTGGAAGCTGCCAGCGAACAACAAGAGCTGAGAAGCGGCTGCAGAAGGGCTCTGCTGTGGGGCTGAAAGCCAAGGGTGGTGCAGGGGAAAGGAGAGACTGCAGAGCCTCAGCCCTTGGGCTTCCTTCGGAGGAGGTGGCGCTGCTGCCCTTGATCCTGGCTGTTCTCCAGCCCTGACCTGCCCTCAGAGGTCTCCAGTGGCCTCTGGCCAGGCCAGCAGCAGAGACAGGATGTTCTGCACAAATGTCTGCACCTGTTCCTGGGCCTGACTCAGTGCCGAGAGCTCTTCTGCAGCCAAATGCTATCTATGTCTTGCATGAGTGCAGTGTTCCTACTCTTTTAATATCCAGGAAGACAGTGCTTTATCTTGTGTACGATATGTAGTAGAGAACCACAGATAGAGATGAGCCTGTAGGCAAATTAACATTAAAATACCAGAAGATCAATCCTCTAAAAAATGTAATTTGAACCTTTCCTTCAGGGGAAAGAGGGAAGGGGGAATTTATTGACAACGCGCGGTTGGAGCCGGTACTCAAGATAAGACCTGTAAGATACATGTAAGATACATGTAAGACCTCGCTGGGGGAAATACCTCACAACAATATCTGGTAAAAATAACACCCAGATTCTGATCTGTGCCCAAAGATATGGAAGCGTATTCTATCCTAAACTTTTCTTTAAGGGGCCTAAAAACTATACCCCCGAGTTAACAGTATCCCGAATAAGACCAGATCAAAATCAAATTTTAATTAACTGTTCTCAGAGGGAAACTTGCCGACTTGGTCTTGCAGTGACCGAACCAAGTACTCTAGCATTTAACTGGAAACAAGGACTTGACAGAATAACAATCAGGCTGAGAGTGGAAGTCTCCACACATACTACACCTACTCCCTTCTCTCCTACACACTTCTCCCCTTTAGAATGCTCAGTCAAATATCACAGCCTCTCATTTGCAGGACCTTATTTGGTAAGGCAATCAAATGAACAAAAATTCTTGCTAGACCCCAAATACTCTCTAAAGAAAGTGGTGGTAAAGCTACAAGCTTATATCTCAACCATAAAATCAGAATGTAAATCCTTTATTAATCAAAGCCTGGATTCAGCATTTTGCAACTGTCTGGGCGGAGGTCAGGACCACTGCCTCCACAGGGGTGTTTGAAGAAATCCCCATTGGGTTGCATTTCACAACACTGGAAACAAATCGCTGAACCCCCAGGTGGTTCAGTCACTCAGGAGACTTTGGAACAAAATGGTGGACCCCTGAGGGGTTTGGTTACTCAGGAGACTGCTAAAATACTGGCATCAATGCTGGATGTTATTCTTGAGACGAGAAGGAAAGTAGGATGGAGTAGCTTACGCAGAAATGTTTTTCACTTTGAGATATCACCTGGTATGGCAAAAGGATTGTGGATTTAATTTTGCACTCCAGGACCTGTTAGCATTGTCCTTGGAGAAAGACAGTAAAATCTGCTTAAACGCTGTTGCTCTTTGTGCACCATAGGGCACTAAACATCTAAGGAATGTGGAGAAGGATATGGATTTAATGGCAGCCCCCTGGAGAAGAGGTATTGTGAATAATGGGGTTGAAGGTGCTGAAAATGAGAATCAAGCACAAGCACCAGCACAGGCCCCAGAGATACTGGGGGGGCAGGCTGAAGGATTTAGCCCTACAGCAGGGCAAACTAGGGGAAAATGAGGGGAAAACGAGGGGAAACTGTGATTGCAACTTTAAGTCAAGCTGTGTGTAATGATGGTCTGCTCATGATGTTAACGTGGAACTTCCTATGTTCCAGTTTACACCCATTGCCCCTTGTCCTATCACTGGATATCACTGAAAAAAGCCTAGCTCCATCATCCTGACACCTACCCTTCACATATTTGTAAACATTGATGAGGTCACCCCTCAGTCTCCTCTTTTGCAAGCTAAAGAGACCCAGCTCCCTCAGCCTCTCCTCATAAGGGAGATGTTCCACTCCCTTAATCATCTTTGTGGCTCTGCGCTGGACTCCTTCAAGCAATTCCCTGTCCTTCTTGAACAGAGGGGCCCAGAACTGGACGCAATATTCCAGATGCGGCCTCACCAAGGCTGAGTAGAGGGGGAGGAGAACCTCTCTTGACCTACTAACCACTCCCTTTCTAATGCACCCTAAGATGCCATTTGCCTTCTTGGCCGCAAGAGCACATTGCTGGCTCATGGTCATCCTCCTATCCACCAGGACCCCCAGGTCCCTTTCCCCTTCACTACTTTCCAGCAGGTCAACCCCCAACCTGTACTGGTACATGGGGTTGTTCTTCCCCAGATGCAAGACTCTACACTTGCCCTTGTTAAATTTCATCAAGTTTCTCCCCGCCCAACTCTCCAGCCTGTCCAGGTCTCGCTGAATGGCAGCACAGTCCTCTGGTGTGTCAGCCACTCCTCCCAGTTTTGTGTCATCAGCAAACTTGCTGAGGGTGCACTCAGTTCCCTCATCCAGGTCATTGATGAAAATATTAAACAGCACCGGTCCCAGCACCGACCCCTGAGGAACTCCACTAGTCACAGACCTCCAGCTAGATTCTGCGCCATTGACCACAACTCTCTGCCTTCTTCCTTTCAACCAGTTCTCGATCCACCTCACTACTTGATCGTCAAGCCCACACTTCCTTAGCTTATCTATGAGGATGCTGTGGGAGACAGTATCAAATGCCTTACTGAAATCAAGAACAACTACATCTACCGCTCTACCATCATCCCTCCACCTAGTCACTTCCTCATAGAAGGCTATAAGGTTGGTCATACATGACTTCCCCCTCATAAAACCATGTTGGCTGTTCTTAATGACCCCCTCATCCTTGATATGCCTAGTGATGGAGTCAAGAATAAGTTGTTCCATCATCTTTCCAGGGATGGAGGTAAGGCTGACCGGTCTATAATTACCCGGGTCCTCCTTCTTGCCCTTCTTATAGATTGGTGTGACCTTTGCCATCCGCCAATCCTCAGGCACCTCGCCCGTTTCCCACGACTTACCAAAGATGATGGAAAGTGGCCTAGCAATGACCTCCGCCAGCTCCCTCAGCACCCGTGGGTGCATTCCATCCGGACCCATCGATTTACAGATGTCTAGTTTGCATAGCTGATCCCTAACCCAATCCTCATCTACCAAAGCAAACTCCTCCTTTGTCCTGACTCCTTCTGGGGCTATAGAAATCCGGGGCCCTCGGGGAGAGTCTGCAGGAGTAAAGACAGAGGCAAAGAAGGCATTCAGCACCTCTGCCTTCTTTATATCCTCTGTCTCCAGGGTACCCACTTCGTTCAGCAGTGGGCCTATATTGCCTCTTGTTTTAGTTTTATTTGCTATGTATTTGAAGAAGCCCTTTCTATTGTCTTTAACCCGACTAGCAAGATTGAGTTCCAAGGAGGCCTTAGCTGTCCTAATTGCCTCCCTACATCCTCTAACAACTGTCCTATATTCCTCCCAAGCGCCCAGCCCCTCCTTCCATAATCCATAGATTCTCCTTTTCCACTTGAGTTTGCCCAGCAGCTCCTTGTTTAACCACGCCGGTCTCCTAGATCCCTTACTTGACTTCCTACTCATTGGGACGCTCCGATCCTGAGCTTGGAAGAAGCGGTCCTTGAATGCTAACCAACTATCTTGAGCCCCTTTACCGCCTAGTACACTTTCCCATGAGACTTCCCTTAGCAGTTGACTGAAGAGGCCAAAGTTGGCCCTTCGGAAATCCAGAACTGTGGCTTTGCTAGGTATTCTATTCCTCCCACACAGGATCCTAAACTCCACCATCTCATGGTCACTGCAGCCAAGGCTGCCATTGACCGTCACCACTTCGACCAAACCCTCCTTGTTGGCGAGTACTAAATCTAGCAGCGCTGCTCCCCTAGTTGGTACGTCCACCATTTGCATTAAGAAATTATCATCAATGCACTCGAGGAACCTCCTAGACTGTGAATGACTGGCTGTGTGAGTCTTCCAGCAAATATCGGGGTAATTAAAGTCCCCCACGACGACTAAGGCATGTAGTCGCGAGGCTACTTCCAGTTGCCTGTAGAAAGCCTCATCAACTCCTTCGTCCTGATCAGGAGGTCTGTAATAGACCCCCACAACTGTATCACCCGTGCCAGTCAGCCCCTTGATTCGTACCCACAGACATTCCACTTGCTCCTCATCCGACCCCGGACAGAACTCAATACATTCTAGTTGCTCTCTCACGTAAAGAGCAACTCCACCACCTCGCTTTGCTGACCTATCTTTCCTAAAAAGGACATAGCCATCCATGACCACATTCCAGTCATGTGAACTGTCCCACCATGTCTCTGTAATCGCCACTAGATCATAACCTTTAGCCCGCACACAGACTTCTAACTCCTCCTGTTTATTCCCCATGCTGCGTGCATTGGTGTACAGGCATTTCAGGGAGCCAGTCCTAGTACCCTTTTTCCCCTGCGGGACAGGGTCTAACGAGCTATCCTTTCCCACAAGTGAAACAAGAGATTGATAGTCCTCCTTAGCCCGCCATCCTTCAATCCCTAGCATGTTCCTCTTGGGCTTGTCCCCAACAGGCCCAGTTAAATCCCCTCCCCCCTTCATAACTAGTTTAAAGCCCTGTCAATAAGCCCTGCTAACTCCTGCCCCAAAACCCTTTTTCTTCTCTGGGACTGGTGTATCCCGCCTGTCACCAGCAAACCAGGTGTCCCATACAGCAGCCCGTGACTGAAAAACCCAAACCCCTGCCTTTGGCACCAGTCACGTAGCCATACATTAACCTGCAGAGTCTTCTTATATATCCCTTCACCCTCGCTTGCAACAGGTATGGAGGCAAACACCACTTGTGCTCCAGACCCTTTAACCAGCCGTCCCAGGGCCCTGAAGTCTCTCTTCATTGCCCTTACGTTCCTCGTAATAATTTCGTCACTGCCAACCTGAAAAACCAGCAGCGGATAGTAGTCAGACGGCTGCACCAGTTCAGAGAGTTTCTTTTTAGCATCTCTAATCCGAGCCCCAGGCAGGCAGCAGACCTCCCTGTGGGGTGGATCCGGTCGACAAATGGGCCCTTCTGTTCCCCTCAGAAGGGAGTCACCCACCACAATTACTCTTCTTTTCTTCTTGGTTGGGGAAGTTCTGAGGCATGTGGGTGAGTGACTAGCCCTGGGTGACTCACTAGATAGATTTGCCTCACCATCTCCATTCACCTGGCCCTGAATTTCCAAGACCTCGTACCTGTTATTCAAGGGCAACTGGGAGGGAGGAAGGGATTGTGAGGGTTTTCGCTTACCTCTCCGAGGAGGAACCTCCCTCCATCCATCCTTGTCCATTAAGCTCTCTCCTTCTCTCTGATGGTAGGAGGGAAGGGGATCCATAGCTTGTTGAACCACTTCCCTCTGCCCTTGCCTCAGGGTGTGGTTCCACCAATCTATTTCACTTTCACACTCTCTAATGGCTCTCAACCTTTCAACATCCTCCCTCAGTTCAGCCACATGCCTGAGCAGGTCATTTATATGCTCACAGCGAACACAAGCAGTGTCACTGGCTCCCTCCAATACAAGTGCCAAGCTCAGGCATTCGCTGCAGCCAGAGACCTGCACAGCTGCAAATTAGCGCTCCATTGCCCAGCATTCTTGGTTTTACAGTCCCCAACTTACTTAGGGCTGCAGTGACCACCTTGCTTGGTTTCACAGTGCCCAACTTACTTAGAGCTGCAATGCTCAACTTCACTTAGGGCTGCAGTGCCCACCATACTTACGGCTGCAGTGCCCACCTTACTTAGGGCAGCAGTGATCACCTTACTTGGTTTTACAGTGCCTAACTTACTTCGGGCTGCAGTGGCCAACTTCCCTAGGGCTGCAGCGCTCACCTTACTTGGTTTTACAGTGCCCACCATACTTCGGCCTGCAGTGCCCACCTTACTTAGGGGTGCAGTGCCCAACTTACTTGGTTTTACAGTGCCCAACTTACTTAGAACTGCATTTCCAACCTTACTTAGGGCTGCAGTGCCCACCAAACTTAGGGCTGCAGTGCCCACCTTCCTTAGGGCTGCAGTGGCCACCTTACTTGGTTTTACAGTGTCCAACATACTTAGGGCTGCAGTGCCCAACTTTACTTAGGGATGCAGTGCCCACCTTCCTTAGGGCTGCAGTGCACACCTTACTTAGTTTTACAGTGCCCAACTTACTTAGGGCTGCAGTGCCCAACTTTACTTAGGGATGCAGTGCCCCCCTTACTTAGGGCTGCAGTGCCCACCTTGCTTGGTTTTACAGTGCCCACCTTACTTAGGGCTGCAGTGCCCACCCTGCTTGGTTTCACAGTGCCCAACTTACTTAGGGCTGCAATGCTCAACTTCACTTAGGGCTGCAGTGCCCCCCATACTTACGGCTGCACTGCCCACCATACTTAGGGATGCAGTGCCCACCTTACTCGGTTTTACAGTGCCCAACTTACTTAGGGCTGCAGTGCCCTCCTTACTTCGGGCTGCAGTGGCCAACTTCCTTAGGGCTGCAGAGCCCACCTTACTTGGTTTTACAGCGCCCAACTTACTTAGGGCTGCAGTGCCCAACTTTACTTAGGGCTGCAGTGCCCACCATACTTAGGGCTGCAGTGCCCACCTTCCTTAGGGCTGCAGTGCCCACCTTACTTGGTTTTACAGTGCCCACCTTACTTAGGGCTGCAGTGCCCACCTTGCTTGGTTTTACAGTGCCCAACTTACTTAGGGCTGCAGTGCTCACCTTACTTATTCGTACAGTGCCCAAATTACTTCGGGCTGCAGTGCCCAACTTTACTTAGTGCAGCAGTGACCACCTTACTTTATGCTGCTATGCCCACCATACTTAGGGCTGCAGTGCCCACCTTGCTTGGTTTTACAGTGTCCAACTTACTTAGGGCTGCAGTGCCCAACTTTACTTAGGGCAGCAGTGCCCACCTTACTTAGGGCTGCACAGCCCACCTTGCTTAGTTTTACAGTGCCCAACTTACTTAGGGCTGCAGTGCCCAACTTTACTTTGCGCTGCAGTGCCCAACTTACTTAGGGTGCAGTGCTCACCTTAGGTCTGCAGTGCCCAACATACTTAGGACTGCAGTGCCGAGCCACATTACGGCTGAAGTGCCCAACTTACTTAGGGCTTCAGTGCCCACCTTACTTGGTTTTACAATGCCCAACTTACTTAGGGCTGCAGGGCCCAACTTTACTTAGGGCTGCAGTGCCCAACTTACTTAGGGCTTCAGTGCCCACATTACTTAGGGCTAGAGTGCCTACCATACTTGGTTTTACAGTGCCCAACTTTACTTAGGACTGCAGTGCCCAACTTTACTTAGGGGTGCAGTGCCCACCATAGATAGGGCTGCAGTGCCCACCTTCCTTAGGGCTAGAGTGCCCACCTTATTTAGTTTTACAGTGCCCAACATACTTAGCGCTGCAGTGCCCAACTTTACTTAAGGCTGCAGTGCCCACTTTACTTAGGCCTGCAGTGCCCACCTTACTTGGTTTTACAGTGCCCACCTTACCTAGGGCTGCAGTGCCCAACTACACTTAGGGCTGCACTGCCCACCATACTTAGGGATGCAGTGCCCACCTTACTCGGTTTTACAGTGCTCAACTTACTTAGGGCTGCAGTGCCCAACTTTACTTAGGGCTGCAGTGCCCACCATACTTAGGGCTGCAGTGGCCACCGTCCTTAGGGCTGCAGTGCCCACCTTACTTGGTTTTACAGTGCCCAACTTACTTAGGGCTGCAGTGCCCAACTTTACTTAGGGCTGCAGTGCCCACCATACTTAGGGCTGCAGTGCCCACCTTCCTTAGGGCTGCAGTGCCCACCTTACTTGGTTTTACAGTGCCCACCTTACTTAGGGCTGCAGTGCCCACCTTGCTTGGTTTTACAGTGCCCAACTTACTTAGGGCTGCAGTGCTCACCTTACTTATTCGTACAGTGCCCAAATTACTTCGGGCTGCAGTGCCCAACTTTACTTAGTGCAGCAGTGACCACCTTACTTTATGCTGCTATGCCCACCATACTTAGGGCTGCAGTGCCCACCTTGCTTGGTTTTACAGTGTCCAACTTACTTAGGGCTGCAGTGCCCAACTTTACTTAGGGCAGCAGTGCCCACCTTACCTCTGCCTGTGGGATGCTCTGAATCCCTATGGGCATTTAAGGTCCCTTCCACCCCACACCACGCTGGCTGACTGTAAAGTACGATCTGCATTTGGCTGCAGAAGAGCTCTCGGCACTGAGTCAGGCCCAGGAGCAGGTGCAGACATTTGTGCAGAACATCCTGTCTCTGCTGCTGGCCTGGCCAGAGGCCACTGGAGACCGCTGAGGGCAGGTCAGGGCTGGAGAACAGCCAGGATCAAGGGCAGCAGCGCCACCTCCTCTGAAGGAAGCCCAAGGGCTGAGGCTCTGCAGTCTCTCCTTTCCCCTGCACCACCCTTGGCTTTCAGCCCCACATCAGAGCCCTTCTGCAGCCGCTTCTCAGCTCTTGTTGTTCGCTGGCAGCTTCCAAAGGCACTTGTGCCTCTGCCGGAGCCAGAGCAACGGCCCAGCCCGTGCTGCGGTGTGTGGGGCGCTCTGATGGCACCATCAAGGGAGTGCAGGGCTCGGCAGCGCTGGCAGGAGCAGAGCTGTGGGGCCTGACCCTGCTCCTGGGGCAGAGGTGGGTGAGCTCCAGCACTTGGGGGAACCTTGGGCAGTTAACCCCTAGGGTTAACTCCGGTTAGAGGTAACCCTAACCCTAACCCCAACCCTAGTTAACTCCGGTTAGGGTTAACCTAACCCTAAACTGAAGTCTAACCCTAAGCCAAAACCTAACCCTAACCCTAACCCTAAGCCTGGGATTAAACCCGCCCCTAGGGTTAATTCCGATTAGGGTTAATGCTAACCCTAAACCTAAACCTAACCCTAACCCTGGGGTTAACTCCACCCCTAGGGTTAACTCCGGTTAGAGGTAACCCTAACCTTAACCCTAACCCGAACCGTAACCCTAATCCCAACCCTAACCCCTAACCGTAACCCGGACCTTAACCCTAAGACCTAACACTAACCCTAATCCTAACCCAGCCTAACCATAACCCTAACTTAATCCTGACCGTAACCCTAATCCTAACCCTAATCCTAGGGTTAACTCCGCCCCTAGGGTTAACTCTGGTGAAGGTTAACCCTAAACCTTACCCTAACCCTAAACCTAAACCTAATCCTAATTGGAACCCTAACCCTAACCCTAAGGCTCAACCTGATGTTAACTCCACCCCTAGGGTTGACTCCGGTTACAGTTAACGCTAACCCTAACCCTATCCCTAACCCTAACACCTAACCCTAACACCTAACCCTGTACCTAACAATTACCCTGACTCTAACCCTAAACCTAACCCTAATTCGGAACCTAACCCTACCCGTGATCCTAAGCCGTATAATATTCATGGACCACAACCTGCCGTATCCAGCACTTCTGGGTCTCGGCATTGGCCCAAGCCACGTCCATGATTCTGAGCCTCATGAACCAATCCGTGGTGAAGCTGGGAGGGAGTGGAAGAGCAGGGATTGGAGCCATAGGACAAGGGCTGATGGGTTCCGAGAGGGAATTGCAGGCTGGAGATAAGGAAGGGATTCCCTAAGAGGGTGCTGGGGCACTGGGATGGCATGGATGGAGAAGGTTTGGCTGCTCCATCCCTGGCTGCAGTGCTGCAGGCCAGCTTGGAGCAAGCTGCTCTATGGAAGGCATCCCTGCCCATGGCAAGGGGTTGGAAGTGGATGATCTCAAGCTCCTTTCCAAGCCACCCCACTCCATGATCCATAAGCATTGCATTGCATTCCATACCATTCCATTTTAATCTATTCTAATCCATTCTATGGAGAAGAGGGATGGGAAGGAGCCACATTGCGGCTGCTTCGCAAAGGAAAGCAGCGTGCCTTAGGCTCAAGGGCTGTCAAGCTGGAAGCAGCCTTCTCCTGAGCGCTCTTCCCAGTGCACCCAGGATGGGGAAGGGGACGGGATGGGAGCTGGTCCTTGCCTATTCCCTATGGCTGGAATCCCTTCTCCCCCTTACTTTTGCCCGACGAAGCAGTGAGCGGCTGTGAGGACCCATTGAGGGGTGATCATAGAATCATAGAATCATAGAATAGTTAGGGCTGGAAAGGACCTCAAGATCATCTAGTTCCAACCCCCCTGCCATGGACAGGGACACCTCTCACTGAACCATCCCACACAAGGCTTCATCCAACCTGGCCTTGAACACCGCCAGGGATGGAGCACTCACAACCTCCCTGGGCAAGCGATTCCAGTGTCTCACCACCCTAACAGGAAAGAATTTCCTCCTTATATCCAATTTAAACTTCCCCTGTTTAAGTTTTAACCCATTACCCCTTGTCCTGTCACTACAGGCCCTGACAAAGAGTCCCTCCCCAGCATCCCTATAGGCCCCCTTCAGGTACTGGAAGGCTGCTCTTAGGTCTGCACGCAGCCTTCTCTTCTCCAGGCTGAAAAGCCCCAACTTCCTCAACCTGTCTTCATACGGGATGAGGGACCCCCCGCAGATGTGCGGGAATGCGGTGGCTGTGGGGAACTGGATGCTGAGCATCCGTGGCCAGGCGCCCCGGTGTGCAACCGTGCCTCCGACGATGCGCGACATCCCGTAAGAATCAGCCATGGGACGGGTACCGCAGGTCCCTCTTGAAGCAGAAGCTCAACACTTGATGGTTAGGGCTGAAGGGCGAGCATTGTCCCGCCCCATTGGGTGCTGCAGGGAAAAGGGACCCTACGCAGTGTCCCAGAGATGAGCATCATCCTGCCTCCTAGGGTGCTGCAGGACAAAGGACCCTATGGGGTGCCCCATAGCTGTGCTGTGCCACCGCATGGGCTGATGGCAAGCAAGTGGGGCTCCTCAAATCCCACCTCCCCATTGGTGTGACCGTGGCTGGGAGCAGCAGCATCTCCCTATGGAATACCAGGAACCCTGGAGCCTGGAGCCACTCACCCACAGCTGTCCCAGGAGCCTTGCACCAGCCAGGCCGAGGCCAGCAGGATGATGACACGGAGCAAAGCCATCGCTGCCACCAGCGCTAAGAGTGACACCAAGGAGGTGACACCAAGGAGCTGCAAGCACCACTGCACCCAAAGCGCAACTGCCCCGGGGATACGGGTGCTGGATGCAGGTCCCTTGGAGCTGGGGCTGATGTCATAGAGAGGCAGGTTCCATGGGGGGAGCTCCATGGGGAGGGGGGTGGGTCAGGGGTGTCGATGGGTGCTTCCATGGGGAGATGGGGGGGTTCTGATGCGCTTGGAGTGCTCTGAATCCCTATGGGATGCTCTGGAGCTCTGTCTGATGCTGTGGTTGTGGGATGCTGTGAATCTCTGTGGGGTGCTCTGCTTTGTGGGATGCTGTGGAGCCCTGTGGGATGCTCTGAATCCCTCTGGCATGCTCTGCTTGTGGGATGCTCTGAATCCTTTTGGGATGCTCTCCTTGTGGGATGCTCTGAATCCCTCTGGCATGCTCTGCTTGTGGGATGCTCTGAATCCTTTTGGGATGCTCTCCTTGTGGGATGCTCTGAATCCCTCTGGCATGCTCTGCTTCCTTGTGGGATGCTCTGAATCCTTGTGGGATGCTCTGATTCATTATGGGATGCTCTGACTGTGGGATGCTCTGAATCCCTCTGGGATGCTCTGCTTGTGGGCTGCTGTGAATCCCTCTGGGATGCTCTGGATGTCTATGGGATGCTCTGAACCCCTACGGGATGCTCTGCTTATGGGATGCTCTGAATCCGTATGGGATACTCTGCCTGTGGAATGCTCTGAATCCCTATGGGATGATCTGCTTGTGGGATGCTGTGAATCCCTGTGGGATGCCCTGCTTGGGGGATGCTCTCAACACCTATGGGATGCTCTGCCTGTGGGATGCTGTGAATCCCTATGGGGATTTAAGGTCCCTTCCACCCCACACCACGCTGGCTGACTGTAAAGTACGATCTGCATTTAGCTGCAGAAGAGCTCTCGGCACTGAGTCAGGCCCAGGAGCAGGTGCAGACATTTGTGCAGAACATCCTGTCTCTGCTGCTGGCCTGGCCAGAGGCCACTGGAGACCGCTGAGGGCAGGTCAGGGCTGGAGAACAGCCAGGATCAAGGGCAGCAGCGCCACCTCCTCTGAAGGAAGCCCAAGGGCTGAGGCTCTGCAGTCTCTCCTTTCCCCTGCACCACCCTTGGCTTTCAGCCCCACAGCAGAGCCCTTCTGCAGCCGCTTCTCAGCTCTTGTTGTTCACTGGCAGCTTCCAAAGGCACTTGTGCCTCTGCCGGAGCCAGAGCAACGGCCCAGCCCGTGCTGCGGTGTGTGGGGCGCTCTGATGGCACCATCGAGGGAGTGCAGGGCTCGGCAGCGCTGGCAGGAGCAGAGCTGTGGGGCCTGACCCTGCTCCTGGGGCAGAGGTGGGTGAGCTCCAGCACTTGGGGTTTTGGGGCAGGAACCTTGGGCAGTTAACCCCTAGGGTTAACTCCGGTTAGAGGTAGCCCTAACCGTAAACCTAACATTAGTTAACTCCGGTTAGGGTTAACTTAACCCTAAACTTAAGTCTAACCCTAACCCTAACCCTAACCCTAACCCTAAGCCTGGGATTAAACCCGCCCCTAGGGTTAATTCCGATTAGGGTTAATGCTAACCCTAAGGCTAAACGTAATCCTAACCCTGGGGTTAACTCCACCCCTAGGGTTAAATCCGGTTAGAGGTAACCCTAACCTTAACCCTAACCCGAACCGTAACCCTAATCCCAACCCTAACCCCTAACCGTAACCCGGACTTTAACCCTAAGACCTAACACTAACCCTAATCCTAACCCAGCCTAACCATAACCCTAATTTAATCCTGACCGTAACCCTAATCCTAACCCTAATCCTAGGGTTAACTCCGCCCCTAGGGTTAACTCTGGTGAAGGCTAACCCTAAACCTAACCCTAACCCTAAACGTAATCCTAACGCTAAACCTAATCTTAACTGGAACATTAACCCTAACCCTAAGGCTCAACATGGTGTTAACTCCACCCCCAGGGTTAACTCCGGTTACGGTTAACCCTAACCCTAACCCTAACACATAACCCTAAACCTAACCCTATCCCTAACCCTAACACCTAACCCTAAACCTAACCCTGTACCTAACCCTGACTCTGACTCTAACTCTAAACCTAACCCTAATTCGGAACCTAACCCTAGCCGTGATCCTAAACCGTATAATATTCCTGGACCACGACCTGCCGTATCCAGCACTTGTGGGTCTCGGCATTGGCCCAAGCCATGTCCATGATTCTGAGCATCATGAACCAATCCGTGGTGAAGCTGGGAGGGAGTGGAAGAGCAGGGATTGGAGCCATTGGACAAGGGATGATGGTTTCTGACAGGAACAAGCCCTGGAGCATCCTGCGGTTACCACTAGAGAATCCCAGCGAATGCCTCTAGCACCTCCGGTGTACCCCATGGACCCAGTCAGAGCTCATGCATCACAATGACCTTGGGGACATGGGACCACAGGGGTGGCTGATTCTGGAACACTCCATGTTCAGGTGTGCAAGGCCATGGAGCCCCACGGAACCCTTCAGCAGAGGCACCGGGAGACGACAGCTGCCCCATGGAGCACAAGCTACCGGTGGAGGAGGCAAGAGCAGCTCCTCTGGTGGTTCCCGTCTTGGTGCCTCGGAGCCGGTGCCACCTGTGGAGACAGGAGCGTGGAACGAGGTGGGTGGCGATGGCGATCTTGGGGTGCTTTAGGAGTTGCCAAGAACACCTCAAGTGACTTCCCCAGAGTGGCTGCTTTGGAGTGGGTGTGCGAGTTGCGCTGGCTGAGCCGGCAGCGGAGTGCTGCGGCTGCGGAGGGATGATCCTGGGATCTGGCCTCATTTCTTGTGGGGAGAAGAGGGGCCTGTGGGGTTCGGACAAGGGGAAGGGCTTTAACCTGACAGAGAGGGGAGACTGAGAGGAGATCTTAGGATCTGTGACAGGAGCTGTGCTCTGACGTCTCCTTTCTCCTGCAGGCTGCATGCTCACTCCCTGCTGCTCCGCTGACCTCAGGCCAGTGTCAGAGCGACTCGTCTCGGCCATGGGCTGCACCGTGTGCCTGCCGGTTCCACCGCTGCAGGGAGGCAGAGCTGTCATCTGGGGATACAAAACTGCCCAGCAGGAGGGAGCCATCCTCAGTTATGCTTTCGATGGAGCCAGCACCTCCGCTCCCCCTACGAGAGCCACGTGGGGTTCAACAGAAGGAACTTCTCGCTGCAGATGGTGCTGCAGTGGGGGGAGCACTGGCTGTAGCGCTTCAGGTCCCAGCTGGAGGCCATGGGCTGGCTGCAGCTGCACGTTGTGGGTGAGTGATGAGATAGAAACATTCCTCCTCCACAGCCAGAGAGCTTGAAGGTGCTCTGGGTCCGAGACCTGGGGTACTGTGGCTTTGAACACTGACAGTCACTCCATGTCTCCCAGAACCACTTTCCAAGGCAGAAACTGTGCACAGCTCATCGGTGAAGGTAGCTTTTTGCTTGGAGGGTGTTTGGGGGGGTTAAATTCAGTCTGGGTGCACACACTGTGTATTCTCTTCTGCAGAGATGCAGCAAATGTGGTGTTGCCCATGATGGTGGCAAGCATTGCTGTGGGCTCGCTGGCAGGTGAGTGCTAGGCCTGGCTCTTGCCCTTACTTTTTGGCCTCTGCAGTGGGTGCTGCATGCGAGGAGTGATGTGGGAAGAGGCTCTGCTGGCTGAGGTGACGTGGTCATGCTGGGACCTGGGTTTCCTCCCCGGGAACCCTGTGGGCAGGGACTGGGGCTTTGCCACTGCTGTCCTTGCAAAGCAGGGCATCCCCTATCCAAGGAGGTTGTGTTGTTCTCTGCTCCTTTCCAACTTCTGCCTAGGACAGCCCTTAGGTGCAGCCCAGCAGTGCTGCTCTGCCTCTCTTTTGCTGCAGGGACTCGGTCCAACATTTCCTGTATTCCAGACTGGGAAATGCTCTGTGCGCTCTGGGAAAGCCTGAGAGTCCCCTTTCAGTCGTCCTTTCGAGGTCATCCTCTCCTCAACATGGTATTGATTCCTGTATCCTGGAATCCCAGACTGGCTTGAGCTGGAAAGGACCTTAAAGCTCACCAGTTCCAACCCTTGCCACGGGCAGGGACACCTTCCACTAGAGCAGGTTGCTGCAAGTCCCTGTATCCAACCTGGCCTTGAGCACTGCCAGGGATGGGGCAGCCACAGCTTCTCAGGGCACCCTGTGAGGGCTGTTGCATCCCCGTCCCCACAAGGCACACAAGGAGGGCTCTGTGTTTTGACTCTGCTTTATTGATTGTCCAGAAGAGTTTGTGTGGGTGTGTTCTGTGACAGCACCGCTGCTGCCTTTGGAGCTGTGCCCCCCATGTCCCTCCTGTCCCCTCTCCCTTCTCCTCATGGACTCTCTGTGCCCAAGGCTGCAACCCAGGGGCAGGTTCCTGAGGCTCCTGGCCTCCTCCTCTGCTGCTGGAGCTGAGCCAGAGCCCTCGGCCTTTGCTCGCCCCCCCCATCCCTTGGGTGTTGCTGGGCCCACAGGAGCGCTGGGACGGAGGGGGCTCTCTCCATGCGGTTCAGTGTCTATGAAAGAGGCGACTTGAACATGAAAGTGCTTTTTGTTCCGTCAGGGCCAGTTTGAATAGGTCACAGGAAGAGCCATGCTCAGCAAAAGCCCATTCTACTGTGAGAGGGTGGTGGGGGTGTACAGGCCCAAGTGACTGGTATGATTTTAATTCCTGTGTTAGGTATTTCCTGCTTCCTCCTGCTCTGGATTCCATTCCCATGGTTTTCCCTTTCGTAACAGTGAGTACCGTGGGCGAGCAGTGATAGAGAATCCAGGGCCATGTTTCCTCCAGTGTCCTGGAGGACCCACAAGCTGTTGTAATTCCTTCCTAGACTGGGGCATCTGCCCTTGTTCTGTTTTTCTGAAGGTGTCTGCAGCAATCACTGCACTGCTGCTGTCCACCAAGTACCCCCCGATTTGACTGGTTTCTGCTTGGTTTCTGACATTCCTTAGGTGGAACTTCAACTTCTGCACCACGCAGTGCTCGCCACACTGTGGTTGCTGTAGTTCTTTGGGGCAATCTCCTCTGATTAAGACATCATATATATATATATAGGTACATTTTCACCTTCTGAGGAAGTGAGACCTCATGTGGGTTTGTGGTGCTCATGGGAGGGAGCTGAGTCCCCTTCCAGCCCTTCCAGTCCCCTGAATCCCTTCCTTCAGCAGGGGTAAAGGAGCTCCCAGCCTGTCCTGGCCTGCCTGTCCTGGTTGATGAGGGGACAAGCAGAAGGCTGCCCACAGCTGTTGATGTGTCACCTTCCCTGGAGGTATTTAAAAGACATGTAGATTTGGGACTTGTGGACATGGCTTAGTGCTGGACTTGACGGTGCTTGGTTAACGCTTGGACTCGATCTTAAGGGTCTTTTCCAACATAAATGCTCTGTGTGCTCTGGGAAAGCCTGAGAGTCTCCTTTCAATCCTCCTTTCGAGGACATCATGATTCTACAAAATCTTGATTTTTAGATCAAACTCTGTCTCTCAGCTGAGAAATGACACTGCAGGAAGGCAGTGTGTCTCCTAGCTGAGGGATGGAACATGGGTGCTTTTTAAGGCATGAATGCATGATTCCAATTCTTAGTGAAAAGCAGAAAATATTTATTAATTATGCTGGCACCTATTGGATAAGCTTTTCTGAATGAGCATCTCTACTCCCTGCTGAAGGGTGAAACCTAGACAGATGAGAAAAAGGCAGTAATCAGCGTAGGCTGGCCCAGTTCCAGAGCTAGGTAACACAGCCAAAACACAGTAAAACAAAACTACAGCTTAACCTCACAGGAATGCTAGCAATATTAGAGAGTCTTCAGCAGAGGTGCACTGACCCTGACGAGGTTACCGAATTTTAATTTCTTTCTTTGATCAAATGTATCTAAAGTCATCATCCCCGAATAGCAAAACATATCAGTAGCCAACCAGAAGATCATGCACAAAAGACAAAAAGTCACACTCCTCAAAGTCTGAGAGGCTTTATGCATGCTCGTGCCACATTCTTCAGTCTTCAAAGGGGGTCATTCATATCAAGCGCAAGGGTAAGCACAGGGCACATGAGGAAGGACCGATGGACACTGCAGCTCTCCTGGCTCTGCCATGAGCTACAAAGAGCTGAGAACTTCTCCCTGCCTCGATACTCTTCAGGTTTTCGGTCATACAAAGAATGGTTTACACCCCAAATAAAAACCCTCAGCAGTGTTATGCCGGTAAATAAATAACACAGTCAAAATGATTCTGAGGCCATGCTGAGGCTGTCTTGTGCCGCCCAGACTCATTCGAGTCATGAGTGCCAGTACCGAACTTTACAATCAAGTCAGATTTCATCTGACGTCCCTTCTGACCATGAGAGCTGGGCAAAGCACTGCTTCAGAGCAACGCTGACTCCAGGGCAGCACATGGGCAGAGGTCCTGCTCCTCACAGCACACTCAGCCAGCACAAACCAGAGAAAGGAAATGCATTTCGGGGGGGGGGGGGGGGGGGATTTCTATGAGAAATGCAGTGGATTTGCTCGGAGGAGCCTGTCCTAATTTTTCCCTGCCCTTTCCTTCTTTGAACAGGCTCCATGCCCACAGGCAGCAGATGTCAATGGCAGCTCCATCACCCAGGTCCTCCTCCTGCCATCTGCAGACACCCAGGTGCCAGCTCTGCCGCTTCTGGCTGCCCCTGGGCACCTCCCTGGCTGCGCTCCTGGGCAGCGGCCTCATCATTGAGACAAGGAGGCAGGAAAGCACCAAATGGAATCGGTTCTAAGTAATGTGAAGTTTGATGGCTTTGTAATGGAAAGTAACTGCGGTGCTGGGAGGCAGTTGACATAGTTGTAGGTCCTTAGGAGCTTAGTGCAAAAAGTGTAAGAAAAGCAGAATAGAGAAACAGGACCTGGGGGTGGGGAGTATCCGGGACTCGCAGATGTCCGGGATGGGCACAGTTAAACTGACTGCTAACTAGAAAGACAGGGTAATTGCTATGTTTGTGGTGTCAATGAACCCATGAAGCTGGTGTAAACACCTACTGGGGAGCAATATGGTGATACCCGTCAGGAGGAGCTATCCCCCGTGTGTCTCCCGGCGCCACAATAAAGAATAGCTGCTTGCCAACTTCAGCTTTGTTGGCGAGTCTGTTCCTGGAGTTTTCTCCGAATCAACTCCCAATGACTCCACAACCCCCCAGCTGCCCCCCAAGTGACCCCTAAGTGACTTCCCAGACCCACAACTGCCCCGCAGTGACCCCAAGTGACACCCCAGACCAACAACTGTCCCCTCAAATGACCCCCGAGTGACTCCACAGACCCACAACTGCCCCCAAAGTGACCTGCCCAGGAGCACAACTGCCCCTAAATGCCCCCACATGAACTCCCCAAACCCGTAACTACACCCCCAAGTGACCCCGTGCCCCACATCTGCCCCCCAAGTGACACCCATAGAGCCAGAACTGCCGCCCAAATGACACCGCACACCTAAAACTGCCCCCCAGTCACCCCCAGTCCCAGAACTGCCTCCGAAGTGACCTGCCCAGAAGCACAACTGCCCCCAAATGCCCACAAGTGAAACCCCCTCACCCATTACTGACCTACCCAAGTGACGCCCAGCCCCACATCTGCCCCCCAGGTGACCCTCAAGTGACCCCCAGTCCCACATCTGCCAATGTGTTCTCCATAGAGCGAAAACTGCCCCCCAAGTGACCCCCCCCCTTTACTCCCCACTCACAACTCCCCACAAGTGACCCGAGGCCCACCACCGCCCTCCAAGTGACCCTCAAGTGATCCCCAGATGCAGAACTGCTCCCCAAATGACCACCAAATGACTCCTCATTCCCACAACTGCCCCACAAGTGATCCCCCACTGACTCCACAGACCCACAATTGCACTCCAGGTGGCCCCCAAGTGAGCCCCCAAACCCAGAACTGCCTCCCAAGTGACCCCCAAGTAACTTCCTAGACACAAAACTGCCCCCCAAGTGAACCCCCAGACTCAAAACTGGCCCGCTAGTCACCTCCCAGACGCACAACTGCCCCCCAAGTGACTCTCCAGACACAAAACAGCCCCCTAAGAGACACCCAAATGAAGACCCAGACCACAGCTGCCCCAAGTGACCCCCAAGTGAAGCCCAAGTTACCCCAGACCCAGAACTGCTCCCCAAGTTGGGGGTCAGAGAATCTTGGCATCCCAGAGGCACGGATGGCTTGGGGGGAGCAAACTTTCCCGGTTGGTTCCATTTCAGTCTGATCAGCACCAGCAGGAACATTCCAAAAGCCTTTTTCTCCTTCTTGTCCCGAGCCCTGCTCTGCGGGGCTCTCGGAGCCATGGCAGTGCAGCGCGGCGCTGCCTCACTGTGCTCACCGAATGAGCTCAGTGCTTGCGCAGGCTCGCAAGGTCCTAGTGCCCAGGTAGCAGTTGCTATGTCCTTGCTTCTGCTCGGCTCCAGTCTCGCTCCGCGCTGGGCGCCACTCTGCTGTCTTGAAGGCTGGCATCCTTGCTCTTATTTACTGTCTCCTTAGCTCTTATCAGTCCCGTGATGTTCCTTCCCCCATCAGCCAAACGCTCCTTTCTCTCTACACGTTAGTCAGTCAGAACACTTTGGCCTATTCTACTATGCTAAAGGCACACGCACTATTGTTAATTTAAGGTTACAACACAGTGACCACAGGGACACGCTGGGGACACAGGGACATGGTGACCATAGGGACATGGTGGGTCACATGGGAACCATGGGGACAGAGACATCACAACGACCATGGGGACACAGGGACCACAGGGGTGGCTGATTGTGGAACACCCCATGTTTAGGTGTGCAAGGCCACGGAACCCCACGGAACCCTTCAGCGGAGGCACCGGGAGACGGCAGCTGCCCCACGGAACACAAGCTACCGGTGGAGGAGGCAAGAGCAGCTCCTCTGGTGGTTCCCGTCTCGGTATCTGGGTGCCTGGGCAGGCAGCGGGGCTGCTGTGACACACTGGGGGTGACATCACCTGCCATGCACTATGACATCACCGCTCCCGCCGCTTATATTGCATGCAGAGAGTGCCCACGGCAGTCACTGTGGGGAGACGACAGAGAACTTCGCAGAGCAGCACCTGCAGCATCACGGGGCAGCACCCAAGAGGAGGGACCTTCTGCGCCGGCAGCGCCAGCATCACCCAGGTGCATCAACCCTGCACGATGGCCCAAGGGTTCGTGGGGAGCTTCCAACCTCTGCCTGGGAGTCCCTGTTCCAGAGGCACCCACAGTTCCTCTGGCTGCTGCAGCCCTGGCTTGTCTTGGGAACTGGGGCAGTTCTTTGGTGTGAAGGGTTTCAAGGCTGCCTGGGCAGGCAGCGGGGCTGGTGCTGGCCTCAGGGCTGAGCTCCCATCCCCTGCTCAGGCAGTGGGGCTGGTGCTGGCCTCGGGCTTGAGCTTCCAGCCCCCTGGGTGGTGTTTTGGCTGGGATAGAATTGATTCCCTTCCCTGTAGCTGGTGCAGTGCTGTGTTCCGGCTTTATTCTGGCAATAACGCTGGTAACACGCTGACAGTTCAGTTGTTGCTCGGTAGCACTTACCCTGATCAAGGACTTTTCAGTCTCTCATGCTCTGCAGTGAGGAGGGGCACAGGAAGCCGGGAGGAAGCAGACAGCAGGACACCTGACCCAAACTAGCCAAAGGGGTATTCCATCCCACAGCACATCTTGTCCAGTATAGAAACTACAGGGAGTCACCCTGAAGGGATGGCATTGGGTCAGGCTGGGTATGGCTCAGTGGGTACTGAGCAATTGCATTGGGCATCACTGCTGGTTAGCAGTTTCCTTTCCCCTGTCTAGTTTTATGCTCTGTCCCTTTTAAACCACAACAGTTCTACAGGAGCAAAGTTTGCTGTGCAGCTCTTAAGAGTGATTTTAGTGATAGAAGATTTTACCTCTTCTGTTGTTGCTCCAGGTTTGGTTTTTCACTTCTTTTCATGACTTTGTTCTTGTTTTTTTGAAGAGCTCTGGCTGGTGGCTGAGTTATTTCTCTGTTTATTATTCCTGCGGGTTTCCGACCTGCGCCTTGCTCCTTCAGGTGCTGATTGCCAGGTTTTCCGTGTGGGTCCTTCCCTCCGTGTGTGTCCCGTGCCCGTCCTGGGTCCGTAGCGTTCCCGTCAGCAGCCTGGCGGGGGTGCGGAGCGGCTCCTGCTCCCCAGCTCCCTGTGGCCGTAGTTGTGGTCGCTGCCGTTTCCCTGCCAGGGGCAGATTCTCAGTCTGCAGCTGAGGGTTGCTTTTCCCCACGGGTGTCTTGTCTGAGGCTGGGGCGGGGGGGGCTGGACCCTGCGGTCTGCACTGTCGGGTCTGGTCGTGGGACCGCATGTTGAGTGGGTGGGATTTGTGCTCACAGTTAATGGTGCACAGTGTAGGGAGCGCAGGAATCTGGTTTGTTTTCCATGCGGACTGCAATAGAAGGAAGCACTTGATGGAATGGAGCCATCCCTTTATCGTGGGGTTGCAGGATGAAGGATGCTGCGAGAGTGCGAGGTGCAGGGGAGCACAGCGCGGCTGCTGCGGGTCCTGGAGGTTTGTCTGCCACTGAGACTGCCTGCGGCTCTGGCAGCAGGGTCAGAGGCTGGTTCCCCACGCGGCGACTCCTGCAGCACCCCTGGGTGCCCAGTGGCCATGGGTACGATGCTGCTGCCATGACAAAGCCGTGGCGGTTGCTGTGGATTTGCCCATTGTGACGGGGCCCCCCCCGGTGAGCGTGGGCTGTTTAAGGAGCGAGAGCCCTGCAGTAACCAGTGCAGGGGAGACCCCTCCCTCGGGAGGCTGCATCTCCCGTGGCTGCCCTGATCTGCTGGTTTCTACTTGGTTTCTGACATTGCTCAGGTGGAACTTTGACATCATGTAGTGCGTCCCACACTGCTGGTGCT
The DNA here is from genome assembly GCF_037157495.1 of Lathamus discolor. Taxonomy (NCBI): domain Eukaryota; kingdom Metazoa; phylum Chordata; class Aves; order Psittaciformes; family Psittacidae; genus Lathamus; species Lathamus discolor. Next base: position 1,554,812 of record NW_027069383.1, read on the forward strand.
GCTTCCACTGCCTCTGTGAGGGGAATCTCCTCTGACTGAGACATCGTCTATATAATGGTACATTTTCACCTTGTGAGGAAGTGAGACCTCGTGTGGGTTGTGGTGTTCATGGGAGAGAGCTGAGTCCCCTCCAGCCCCAGGGCTGCAATCCCAGGAGGAGATGTGTCAACTGAGCAGGCTGAATCCCTTCCTTCAGCAGGGGTAAAGGAGATCCCAGCCTGTCCTGGCCTGGCTGTCCTGTCTGATGATGGGACAAGAAACAGGCTGCCCGCAGAAGGGGCTGTGTCACTGTCCCTGGAGGTATATAAAAGACAAGTTCTGAGGGACATGGTTAAAGTGTTGACTTGCCAGTGTTCCGTTAATGGTGGACTCGATGTTCTTAAGGGTCTTTTCCAACCTAAACGATGCCATGATTCTACAAAATCTTGCTGTTCAGACCAAACTCTGTCTCATCAGAGAAATGACACTGCAGGAAGGCAGTGTGTCTGCCAGTCCAGGGAGGGAACATCAGTGCTTGCTTCAGGCTGTTTCCCATGGGGTTCCCCTGGAGCCCCAGGGAGCCCAAGGATGCTCTGAGGAAGTTGGTGACTGGCTGTGTTTCAGCGGTCATACACTGCCTGCTTTCCTCTGCAAAGGGCTCCCGGTGTAGGTCATGACAGGCCACGTCTGTCTTTGCTGCTTTACATGTGTTTTCCTGTTTCCATTTGTGATGATGTTGTCTGGGTTTTTTCCACTTGTGATGTTGCTGTCTTCAAAGGCATGTCCGTTTTCATCGCCTGCTCCTTCAGTATCTGCCCACCTTGTCTGAGCCACAGACTTGGTGTCAATGGGGGTCTGTCATTGTGTTTGAGCTGGGGGTGTTCAGCCTGGAGAAGAGGAGGCTCCAGGGAGGCCTTACTAAGCCAGTACCTAAATAGGGCGTACAAGAAATCTGGAGAGGGTTTTTTACAAGGGCCTGTAGGGACAGGACAAGGGGGATGGCTTTAACCTGCCAGAGGGAAGACTGAGATGAGATCTCAGGAAGAAGCTCTCCTCTGTAAGGGTGCTGAGGTGCTGGCACAGGGTGCCCAGAGAAGCTGTGGCTGCCCCATCCCTGGCAGTGCTCAAGGCCAGGTTGGACACAGGGGCTTGGAGCAAGCTGCTCCAGTGGAAGGGGTCCCTGCCCGTGGCAGGGGTTGGAGCTGGATGAGCTTTAAGGTCCCTTCCGCCCCGTGCATAAATATTTAGTGCCTCTACAACCGAAGTGTTCCAGGGAGGTCAGGTTTTGATAAAAGCTACTGGTGTGCTGAATGCACAGTGGGTTGGTGTGATTCTGAAAAGGGATCAGAGGTCAGCTGAAGCAGCGAGCCCTGGTGTCACAGAGAAGAGTGTGTGCTTCCTTCCTGTCACTGGTGGATTTCTTGGGAGAACCAATGCCAGCTGTTTCTGGAGTCCCCAGCTGTGCGGTTCCTAGCAGGGCACTGCAGGTACAGCTGAAAATTCCCTGCCTGTTTCCTTGGTACATGGTTGAGTTGCTTTGGAGAGAAACCTGACTCTACAGATCTAACACCAAAAGGAACTGTTCACCTTCCTGGGCAGTAGACACACACATCACTTGCTGTGTCACGTGCACTTGCCAGTTACTGAGGAATCTCTCCACGGGCTGGGAAAGGAAACAGCACAGGAGGGAATTCTTAGTTAACAGTTGTTCTTCCTGGTAAATCCTGTTGGGCTTTAGCATCTTGTTCCATATTTTCAATGGTAATTGGAATGTATTTTAGTTCTTAAAAATAACATTTCATTTTCTACTGCCCTTTGTTCTTAGAGAAACAGCAACAAGGGTCTCCCTCAGTTCATCCTTCTCACAAAGTGGTGTGGTCACCTCTTGTCTCTGTGCCTCCAAACAGAGTAGTGCTGAATTCCAGTTATAAATTGAGGGAAATGGTTGGTTGGTTTACTCAGTTGCAAACAGTTTATTAAATATGTTAAAGTCCCATGATCTATGCGAGGAGGTTTCTGCAATAACATAACTTGGCCAGCTGATTTCCATGCTCTAATGTAGAGCAGAATGTTTAACAGCAATCAGAATTGAATAGAAATGAGTAAAATTATGATAGGATGTAAATTTCTCCTTGGTTCCAGTTGCTGTTGGTGGCAGTCCAGACAGGGTATCCCACAGGGATGTTGTCATGGTCAGCATGTGGACGTGTTAGGGACAGGTTAATGGCTGGAGTCGATGTTCTCAAGGGTCTTTTCAAAAGAAATGTTTCTGTGGTTGTAAGGAAAGTTGATTTTTAGCCTTACCTCTGTCTCTCATCAGAGAAATGACACTGCAGGAAGGCAGTGTGTCTGCCAGCTGAGGGAGGGAACATCAGTGCCTGCTGCAGGCTGTTTCACTTTTGGGTTGTTTTTTCCTCCCCTGTCTCAGGAGACTGATCCCCCTGGGATTGCATCTTTGCTGCCTCTCGTCACCCTGTCACTGGCGTCTGGGGCCCTGGTTGGTGGGACCCACAAGGCGTGTTATGAAAATTCTCTTCCCCCTAGCTACTAGATCAACCAGTCTGTAAAGTTTTAATAGGTCTTTTATTTATATATGTGTCTCTATATATTTAGATGTACCCTGTAATGTGATGAGGTAGTGGATTTTTCCTGGAAGCTTCAGCCCAGCCCTGGAACTAGGACTTTTCTTGAGGGTATCTTAGAGCTGTCTGTGAAGGAGAAGGGGTATTGCAGCACAGCAGAAATAATGGCAGAATCCCTGCCCCTCCAGCATGTCTTTGAAACCCTCCCACTGTCCCACACCATTAATCAGTGTCTCTTGCAGGACTGGCTCCAGGGACATGTGCATCAATAGACAAGAGCAGGACTGCAGCAGAAGTAGCATGAGCGCCTGGCAGTTTGCCTAGGACTAGTAATTGGTAGTGAGGGTGCTAGTGCTTGGTCCAAGTGTGTGGTACGTGACTGTTTGAAGGGTGTGAGACCCCTGTGTAAAACCACATTTGGGGTTCCCCAGTGTGTCTGGGACACCCTTGTAACTCTCTGCGTTGCATCCCAGCCTCTGGGCGCAGTGGGCACGGGCCACTTGCGGATTGTGGTGGCAGTTTGTCAAGGCAGATGGGACACAGCCGACTGCCTGAGCCAGCGTCTGCAGAACCTGTGCCCCAGTGATCTGCAGTGCAGGCTAGGGGTGAGTTCACCTGCAGATAGTGTGCTATCAGAGCAATAGGCTCTCCATAGCTATGCTGTGCTGTGCCGTGCTGTGCTGTGCTATTCCATTTTAATCCCTGCCCTGACCATTAATCAAAATAATGATGAGCCTGTTATTTGCCTGAAATGTCAGATGTTTTTTCAGATCCATAATAATTTTTAAGGACACACAAGGGTTCCAAGTGGAAACAGGATTTAATTTCATTTATTTCATTTCATATTAAGAAAATATGACTCACGTTGAGGGTAGTGAGACAGTGGCAGACTTTTGCCCAGAGAAGCTGTGGCTGCCCCATCTGTGGCAGTGCTCAAGGCCAGGTTGGACACAAGCGCTTGGAGCAAACTGCTCTAGTGGAAGGTGTCCCTGCCCGTGGCAGGGGCTGGAGCAGGATGAGCTTTGAGGTCCCTTCCAGCCCAGCCCAGTCTGCGATTCCAGGATTCTCTGCCGTGCGAATGTCGGTCACTCCCCACTTCTTGTAGGTGGCTGTGACGCCCTGTTCCATTGCCCAGGTTGAGCTGTGACCCCTCACATGCTCCACCTCCGGTCCAAAGGCACTGAGGAAGAGCAGCCCGTGAGGGACCTCTGTGAGCAGGCTGGGCAGAGGCTCGTCCCTCCGCAGAGAGTGCCGGAGCACCTCTGGGTGGCTAGTGACCATGGGCATGATGCTGCCGCCATCACAAAGCTGTGGTGGTCACTGTGGGTGTGCCCATTGTGACGGGGCCCCGCGGTAAGCGTGGCTTATTTAAGGAGCGAGAGCCCTGCAGTAACCAGTGCAGAGGAGACCCCTTCCCTCGGAAGGCTGCATCTCCTGTGGCTGCCCTGCGCATCCCGGTACGCGTTCTTTGACTTTGCAATTCTGTTTTCGCGTTGGCTTGAAACACATTGTGGGTGTGTGCTGTGAAGGGAGGAGAAGCTGTCAGGAGATGTGCTGGTGCCATCCCAGCTGTAGGAGCAGGGGATGGGTGAGGAGGAGGCACTGGGCTTGTTCACGTGCTTGGAGCTCACCTCTGCGTGCAGAGGTCCTGGGGGCAAAGCAGGAGCCTTGTGTGTGCAGGAGCTGCTGGTGCCAGAGGTGCTGAGAAGGTGGCAGGGCAGGAGAACTTGTACCTCCCTGTCAGAGCCTGGGGGAGTGCAAGGGTCACCCCAGCTCCCAGGAACCCCCCCTTACTTTCATCCCTCCCCGGGCAGAGGCATGATCTCATCGCCAGCATCCTCACAGGTAAGGTTTAGGGAGAACCCCCCAGCTGCACACCCAAAACCTGTCAGGTCCCCCAGATCTCCAGTACTCCCCTCCCCAGTCATCTCTGGGGTGGTCTCTGGTGGCTGTAGCCCCTTTTTGAGGGCTCCATTGGTCCCCCAAATTACTCTGCCCCCTGTAGAGCTTGGGCACATTCCCATGAACCTCCAAATCCAGTTCCTTTCTGAACCCCAAATCCCCCCCATTTATTGCCATGGGCCAACAGGGGCACTGAAGAGTTGGGGTACCCTGGGACAAGTGTAAGCCCTGGTTTTAGGACACGGGGTGTTCCCCAAATCCCTGCACCACCCTGGGGAGCTTTGGGGATCCCACCCAATGGCCAAATCCCCTCTGAGCCCCCAAACTCTTCTCCTCCACACATCTCCACCCTGAGGGAACGTTGCTCAACCAAGAGCGACTCAGGATGCCCTGGAACCCAGGTACCCCCTGTTTTCGGCACGTTGGGGGTCCCCCAATATAATGTTCAGTTCCGTGGTGGCCCGTTCCTAAAGGGAAAGGATGGTCTTGGTTATGTGGAGAAAATGCTTCTAAGACTCTACCCCCAGCTGAAAGGGGGCATGCACCTTAGGTGCTCTGACACCCAATCTTACTATTATTGACATGTATCCTTCTGGGACCTGGATTAGAAGTTTTGCTAAACAGATTAAGGGAGGGTTTAACCCTATTGCTGAACGCAACACCGCATTTCATAGTTTTGTAAGATGGCTAATTCCATCTTTGGGAGTAAGTGAATTAAAGAAGGCAATCGTAAATACCTCAGCAACCATAGAGGAAATTGAAAATAAAACCATAGATGTAATCCAAGCAGAAGAAAAAGAGATAACTAGCCTATCTAAAGTGGTATTACAAAAATAAATGGCTTTAGACATGTTACTGGCTTCACAAGGAGGGGTTTGTTCCATAATCAATGAAAGTTGCTGTTCCTATATAGATCAAATTAGAACTTATTGTTTCAATGCACACATTAGCGTTTCAATGCAGAACTTACCGTTTCAAAGCAGAACTTAGCGTTCCAATGCAGAACTTAGCGTTCCAATGCAGAACTTAGCGTTCCAATGCAGAACTTAGCTGTTCAATGCAGACCTTAGTGTTTCAATGTAGAACTTTATAGTTCCAAAGCACAACTTTTGAGTTTCAAAGCAGAACTAAGCGTTTCAATGCCGAACTTCGCCTTTCAATGTAGTACTTACCGTTTCAGTGCAGAACTTAGTGTTTCAAATTAGAACTTATTGTTTCAGTGCAGACATTAGCGTTTCAATGCAGACATTAGCTTTTCAATGCAGAACTTAGTATTTCAAAGGAGAACTTGTTTCAATGCAGACATTAGCGTTTCAATGCAGACATTAGCTTTTCAATGCAGAACTTAGTATTTCAAAGGAGAACTTGTTTCAATGCAGACCTTAACATTTCAATGTAGAACTTTAGCGTTTCAACACACAACTTTGAGTTTCAATGCAGAACTTAGCATTTCAATGCCGAATGTACCATTTCAAAGCAGAATTTAGTGTTTCAATGCCGAGCTTAGCCTTTCAATGCAGAGCTTAGCATTTCAAGTGAGAACTTACTGTTTCAATGCAGAACTTAGCATTCCAATGGATACCTTAGGGTTTCAATGCATACCTTAGACTTTCAATGCCGACCTTTACCGTTTCAAAGCAGAAAGTAGTTTCAATGCAGAATTTACCATTTCAATGCAGAACTTAGCATTTCAAATTAGAACTTACTGTTTCAATGCAGACCTTAGCGTTTCAATGTAGAACTTTAGCGTTTCAAAGCACAACTTTGAGTTTCAATACAGAATGCAGCGTTTCAATGCAGAATGTACCGTTTCAAAGCAGAACTTAGTGTTTCAATTCAGAGTTTCAACGCAGAGCTCAGTGTTTCAAGTGAGAACTTTGCTTTTCAATGCAGAACTTAGCGTTTCAAAGGAAAAGTTATTGTTGCAATGCAGACCTTAGCGTTTCAATGTAGATCTTTACCGTTTCAAAGCAGAACGTAGCGTTTCAATGCAGAACTCAGCCTTTCAATGCAGAACTTAGCCTTTCAATGCAGAAATTAGCGTTCCAATGCAGAATGTACCGTTTCAAAGCAGAACTTAGTGCTTTAATGCAGCGCATTGTGTTTCAATGCAGAGCTTAGATTTTCAAGTGAGAACTGTTTTAATGCAGAACTTACTTTTTCAATGCAAAACTTAGAGTTTCAATGCAGAACTTAGCGTTTGAATGAGAACTTATTGTTTCAACGCAGAAGTTAGCCTTTCAGTGTAGAGCTTAGCCTTTGAATGCAGAACTTAGCATTTCAATGAGAACTTATTTTTTCAATGCAGATATTAGCGTTTCGATGAAGAACTTAGCGTTTCAAAGGAGAAATTATTCTTTCAATGCAGACCTTAGCATTTCAATGTAGAAATGTATTGTTTCAAAGCAGAAGTTTGAGTTTCAAAGAAGAACTAAGCATTTCAATGCAGAACTTACTGTTTCAACGCAGAACTTAGTGTTTCAGATTAGAAATGATTGTTTCAATGCAGACATTAGCGTTTCGATGCAGAACTTAGCGTTTCAAAGGAGAACTTATTTTTTCAATGCAGACCTTAGTGTTTCAATTTAGAACTTTAGCGTTTGAATGTACAACTTTGAGTTTCAATGCAGAACTTAGCGGTTCAATGCAGAATGTACCATTTCAAAGCCGAACTTAGTGTTTCAATGCAGAGCCTAGCATTTCAAAACAGAACATAGCATTTCAACGGAGAATTTACCGATTCAATGCAGAATTTAGAGTTTAAATGCAGAATGCACAGTTTCAAAGGAGAACTTACTGTTTCAATGCAGAACTTAATGTTTTCAACAGATACCTTAGCATTTCAATGCATATCTTAGCCTTCCAACGCAGATCTTTACCGTTTCAAAGCAGAACTTAACGTTTCAATGCAGAGCTTAGAGTTTCAAGTGAGAAATTCCCGTTTCAATGCAGAACATAGCAATTCAATGGAGAATTTAGCATTTCAATGTGTACCGTTGCCTTTCAATGCAGATCTTTAACGTTTCAAGGCAGAGCACATAATTTCAATGCACAACTTTGCCTTTCAATGGATAACTTATTCTTTCATTTCAGTCCTTAGCCTTCCAATGTAGAACTTGAGAGCTTCAATACACAACTTTGAGTTTCAAAGGAGAACTTAGCATTTCAATGCAGATCTTTACCGTTTCAAAGGAGAACGTAGCGTTTCAATGCAGAACATAACATTTCAAATGAGAACTTAGCCTTTCACTGCAGACCTTAGCTTTTCAATCTAGAACTTTACTTTTTCAATGCACAACTTTGTGTTTCAAACTAGAATAAATCGTTTCAATGCAGAACTTAGCCTTTCAATGCAGAACTTAGTGTTTCAATGTAGATCTTATTGTTTCAATGCACGCAATAGCGTTTCAATGCAGAACTCAGCGTTTCAATGCAGACCTAGCTTTTCAATGCAGAACTCACCGTTTCAATGCAGAACTTAGTATTTCATTGCAAAGCTTAGCGTTTCAATGCAGAATTTAGGGTTTCAATGCAGAATTTAGTGTTTCAATGCAGACCTTAGCTTTTCAATGCAGAACTTAGCATTTCAATGCAGAACTAAGCATTTCAATACAAATCTACCGTTTTCAAAGCAGAACTTTCTGCATTTCAATGCAGAACTTACTGTTTCACTGCAGAACTTTGCGTTTCAATGCAGAACTTTCCGTTTCAACTGAGAACCTGGCATTTCAATGCGTACCTTAGCCTTTCAATGCGGATCTTTACCGTTTCAAAGCAGAACGTAGCGTTTCAAAGCAGAGCTTAGCGTTTCAAGTGAGAAATTCCCGTTTCAATGCAGAACTTAGCGTTTCATTGCAGAGCTTAGCGGTTCAATGCAGAACTTACCGTTTAAATGCAGAACTTACCGTTTCAATGCAGAACTTAGCCTTTCAATGCAGACATTTACCGTTTCAAAGCAGAACTTAGCGTTTCATTGCAGAGCTTAGCCTTTTAATGTAAAGCATACAGTTTCAATGCAGAACTTAGCGTTTACTTGCAGAACTTAGCGTTTCGTTGCAGTGCTTATGTTTCAATGCAGAACTTAGCATTTCAATGCAGAATTTAGCGTTTCAATGCAGAACTTACCGTTTAAATGCAGAACTTACCGTTTCAATGCAGAACTTAGCCTTTCAATGCAGACATTTACCGTTTCAAAGCAGAACGTAGCATGTCAAATTAGAAGTTAATTTTTCAATGCAGACATTATTGTTTCAATGTAGAACTTAGCATTTCAATGCAGAATCTTCCTTTTCATTGCAGAACTTTGCATTTCAATGTAGAACTTACTGTTTCACTGCAGAACTTTGCGTTTCAATGCAGAACTTAGTGTTTCAATACAGACCTTAGCTATTCAATGCAGAACTTAGTATTTCATTGCAGAGCTTAGTGTTTCAATGCAGAACTTAGGGTTTCAATGCAGAATTTAGTGTTTCAATGCAGTACGTAGCGTTTCATTGCAGAACTTAGCATTTAAACGCAGAACTAAGCATTTCAATACATATCTACCATTTTAAAGCAGAACTTTGCATTTCAATGCAGAACTTACTGTTTCACTGCAGAACTTTGCGTTTCAATGCAGAACTTTCCGTTTCAAGTGAGAACTTGGCATTTCAATGCATACCTTAGCCTTTCAAAGCGGATCTTTACTTTTTCAAAGCAGAAATTAGCGTTTCAATGCAGACCTTAGCGTTTCAATGTAGAACCTAGCGTTTCAATCACAACTTTGAGTTTCAATGCAGAGCTTACCCTTTCAACGCAGATCTTCATCGTTTCAATGCAGAATGTAGCGTTTCAAAGCAGAACTTATTATTTCAATTCAGACATTTACGTTTCAATGTAGAACTTTAGAGTTTCAATGCACTAATTTAGAGTTTCAATGCACTTTAGTTTTCAATCCAGAACGTAGCGTTTTAATGCAAAATGTACCGTTTCAAAGCAGAACTTGTTGTTTCAAAGCAGATCTTAGTGTTTCAATGCTGAGCTTACCGTTTCTTGTGAGAACATACCATTTCAAAGTGGAATTGACATTTTCAATGGATACCTTAGCTTTTCCATGTATACCTTAGCTTTTCAATGCAGATCTTCACCGTTTCAAAGCAGAACTTAGCGTTTCAATGCAGACCGTAGCTTTTCAGTGCAGAACTTAGTATTTCATTGCAGAGCTTAGCGTTTCATTGCCGAACTTAGCAATTCAATGCAGAACTTAGCATTTCAATACAAATCTACCGTTTCAAAGCAGAACGTTGCATTTCAATGCAGAACTTACTGTTTCACTGCAGAACTTTGCGTTTCAATGCAGAACTTTCCGTTTCAAGTGAGAACTTGGCATTTCAATGCATACCTTAGCCTTTCAATGCGGATCATTACCGTTTCAAAGCAGAACGTAGTGATTCAAAGCAGAGCATGGCGTTTCATGTGACAAATTCCCGTTTCAATGCAGAACTTAGTGTTTCATTGCAGAGCTTTGCGGTTCAATGCAGAAGCTACCGTTTAATTGCAGATATTAACGTTTCGATGCAGAACTTAGCCTTTCAATGCAGATCTTTACCGTTTCAAAGCAGAAGGTAGCATTTCAAATTAGAACTTATTTTTTCAATGCAGACATTAGCGCTTCAATGTAGAACTTTAGAGTTTCAATGCACCTTAGGTTCCAAAGCAGAATGTAGTGTTTCAATGCAGAATGTACCGTTTCAAAGCAGAACCAGTTGTTTCAATGCAGATCTTAGCGTTTCAATGCTGAGCTTACCCTTTCAAGTGAGAACATACTATTTCAATGCAGAACTGAACTTTTCAATGGATACCTTAGCATTTCCATGCATACCTTAGCTTTTCAATGCAGATCTTCACCATTTCAAAGCAGAACTAAGCGTTTCAATGCAGGTCTTAGCTTTTCAATGCAGAACTTACCATTTCAATGCAGAACTTACCATGTCAATGCAAACTTGGCATTTCAATGCATACCTTAGCCTTTCAATGAGGATCTTTACCGTTTCATAGCAGAACATAGTGTTTCAATGCAGAAATTAGTGTTTAAAAGGCGAACTTCTTTTTTCAAATCAGTCCTCAGTGTTTCAATGTAGGACTTTAGGGCTTCAATGCCCAACTTCGAGTTTCAATGCAGAACTTCGCGTTTCAATGCAGAACTTAGCGTTTCAATGCAGATCTTAGCGTTTCAATGAAGAACTTATTCTTTCTATTCTGACCTTAGCGTTTCAATGTAGAACCTAGCGTTTCAATGCACAACTTTGAGTTTCAATGCAGAGCTTAGCCTTTCATCGCCGATCTTTATCGTTTCAATGCAGAATGTAGCGTTTCAAAGCAGAACTTATTTTTTCAATGCAGACATTAGCGTTTCAATGTAGAACTTTAGTGTTTCAATGCACCTTGGGTTCCAAAGCAGAATGTAGTGTTTCAATGCAGAATGTACCTTTTCAATGCAGAACCTGTTGTTTCAATGCAGATCTTAGCGTTTCAATGCTGAGCTTGCCATTTCAAGTGAGAACATACTATTTCAATGCAAAACTGACGATTTCAATGGATACCTTATCTTTTCCATGCATACCTTAGCTTTTCAATGCAGATCTTCACCGTTTCAAAGCAGAACTTAACGTTTCAATGCAGACCTTAGCTTTTCAATGCAGAACTTAGTATTTCATTGCAGAACTTAGCGTTTCATTGCAGAACTTAGCATTTCAATACAGAACATAGCATTTCAATACAAATCTACCGTTTCAAAGCAGAACTTTGCATATCAATGCAGAACTTACTGTTTCACTGCAGAACTTTGCGTTTCAATGCAGAACTTAGTGTTTCAATGCAGACCTTAGCTTTTCAATGCAGAACTTCACCGTTTTAAAGCAGACCTTAGCGTTTCAATGCAGAACTTACCGTTTCAATGCAGAACTTACCGTTTCAATGCAGAACATGGCATTTCAATGCATACCTTAGCCTTTCAATGAGGATCTTTACCGTTTCATAGCAGAACATAGTGTTTCAATGCAGAAATTAGCGTTTCAAAGGCGAACTTATTCTTTCAAGTCAGTCCTCAGTGTTTCAATGTAGGACTTTAGGGCTTCAATGCACAACTTCTAGTTTCAATGCAGAACTTCGCGTTTCAATGCACAACTTCGAGTTTCAATGCAGAACTTCGCGTTTCAATGCAGAACTTATTCTTTCAATTCTGACCTTAGCGTTTCAATGTAGAACCTAGCGTTTCAATGCACAACTTTGAGTTTCAATGCAGAGCTTAGCCTTTCATCGCCGATCTTTACCGTTTCAAAGCAGAATGTAGCGTTTCAAAGCAGAACTTATTTTTTCAATGCAGACATTAGCGTTTCAATGTAGAACTTTAGAGTTTCAATGCACTTCAGGTTTCAATGCAGAACGTACCGTTTCAAAGCAGAACCTACCGTTTCAACGCAGAACTTAGCATTTCATTGCAGATCTTAGTGTTTCAATGCTGAGCTTACCGTTTCAAGTGAGAACATCCATTTCAAAGCGGAATTGACATTTTCAATGGATACCTTAGCTTTTCCATGCATACCTTAGCTTTTCAATGCAGATCTTCAACCTTTCAAAGCAGAACTCAGCGTTTCAATGCAGACCTTAGCTTTTCAATGCAGAACTCACCTTTCCAAATCAGAACTTAGTATTTCATTGCAGAGCTTAGCATTTCAATGCAGAACTTAGCGTTTCAAAGCAGAATTTAGTGTTTCAATGCAGTACGTAGCGTTTCATTGCAGAACTTAGTGTTTCATTGCAGAGCTTAGCCTTTCAAAGTAAAGCATACAGTTTCAATGCAGAACTTAGCGTTTACTTGCAGAACTTAGCGTTTCAATGAAGAACTTAGTGTTTCATTGCAGAGCTTATGTTTCAATGCAGAACTTAGCGTTTCAATGCAGAACTTAGTGTTTCAATGCAGACCTTAGCTTTTCAATGCAGAACTTAGTATTTCATTGCAGAGCTTAGCGTTTCAATGCAGAACTTAGGGTTTCAATGCAGAATTTAGTGTTTCAATGCAGTATGTAGCATTTCATTGCAGAACTTAGCATTTCAATGCAGAACTAAGCATTTCAATACAAATCTACCGTTTCAAAGCAGAACTTTGCATTTCAAAGCAGAACTTACTGTTTCACTGCAGAACTTTGCGTTTCAATGCAGAACTTTGCGTTTCAAGTGAGAACTTGGCATTTCAATGCATACCTTAGCCTTTCAAGGCGGATCTTTACCGTTTCAAAGCAGAACGTTGCGTTTCAAAGCAGAGCTTAGCGTTTCAAGTGACAAATTCCCGTTTCAATGCAGAACTTAGCGTTTCATTGCAGAGCTTAGCCGTTCAATGCAGAACTTACCGTTTAAATGCAGAACTTACCGTTTCAATGCATAACTTAGCCTTTCAGTGCAGACATTTACCGTTTCAAAGCAGAAGGTAGCATTTCAAATTAGAAGTTATTTTTTCAATGCAGACATTATCGTTTCAATGTAGAACTTTAGAGTTTCAATGCACCTTAGGTTCCAAAGCAGAATGTAGTGTTTCAATGCAGAATGTACCGTTTCAAAGCAGAACCTGTTGTTTCAATGCAGATCTTAGCGTTTCAATGCTGAGCTTACCATTTCAAGTGAGAACATACTATTTCAAAGTGGAACTGACCTTTTCAATGGATACCTTAGCGTTTCCATGCATACCTTAGCTTTTCAATGCAGATCTTCACCGTTTCAAAGCAGAACTTAGCGTTTCAACGCAGAACTTAGCATTTCATTTCAGATCTTAGTGTTTCAATGCTGAGCTTACCATTTCAAGTGAGAACATACCATTTCAAAGCGGAATTGACATTTTCAATGGATACCTTAGCTTTCCCATGCATACCTTAGCTTTTCAATGCAGATCTTCAACCTTTCAAAGCAGAACTCAGCGTTTCAATGCAGACCTTAGCTTTTCAATGCAGAACTCACCGTTTCAAATCAGAACTTAGTATTTCATTGCAGAGCTTAGCGTTTCAATGCAGAACTTAGCGTTTCAAAGCAGAATTTAGTGTTTCAATGCAGTACGTAGCGTTTCATTGCAGAACTTAGCATTTCAATGCAGAACTTAGCATTTCCATACAGAATCTTCCGTTTCAAAGCAGAACGTTGCATTTCAACGCAGAACTTACTGTTTCACTGCAGAACTTTGCGTTTCAATGCAGAACTTTCCGTTTCAAGTGAGAACTTGGCATTTCAATGCATACCTTAGCCTTTCAATGCGATCATTACCGTTTCAAAGCAGAACGGAGCGTTTCAAAGCAGAGCTTAGCGTTTCAAGTGAGAAATTCCCGTTTCAATGCAGAACTTAGTGTTTCATTGCAGAGCTTACCCTTTCAATGTAAAGCATACAGTTTCAATGCAGACCTTAGCGTTTACTTGCAGAACTTAGCGTTTCAATGAAGAACTTAGCGTTTCATTGCAGAGCTTATGTTTCAAAGCAGAACTTAGCGTTTCAATGCAGAACTTAGCGTTTCAATGCAGAAAATGCAGAACATACCGTTTCAATGCAGAACTTAGCCTTTCAATGCAGACATTTACCGTTTCAATGCAGAACGTAGCATTTCAAATTAGAAGTTATTTTTTCAATGCAGACATTATTGTTTCAACGTAGAACTTTAGAGTTTCAATGCACCTTAGGTTCCAAAGCAGAATGTAGTGTTTCAATGCAGAATGTACCGTTTCAAAGCAGAACCTGTTGTTTCAATGCAGAGCGTTTAAATGCTGAGCTTACCATTTCAAGTGAGAACATACTATTTCAATGCAGAACTGACCTTTTCAATGGATACCTTAGCGTTTCCATGCATACCTTAGCTTTTCAATGCAGATCTTCACCGTTTCAAAGCAGAACTTAGCATTTCAATGCAGATCTTAGCGTTTCAATGCACAACATTGAGTTTCAAAGCAGAGCCTAGACTTTCATCGCAGATCTTTATCGTTTCAAAGCAGAATGTAGCGTTTCAAAGCAGAACTTATTTTTTCAATGCAGACATTAGCGTTTCAATGTAGAACTTTAGAGTTTCGATGCACTTCAGGTTTCAATGCAGAACTTACCGTTTCAAAGCAGAACCTACCGTTTCAATGCAGAACTTAGCATTTCATTGCAGAGCTTAGCGTTTCAATGCTGAGCTTACCATTTCAAGTGAGAACGCACCATTTCAAAGCAGAATTGACATTTTCAATGGATACCTTATCTTTTCCATGCATACCTTAGCTTTTCAATGCAGATCTTCACCGTTTCAAAGCAGAACTTAGCGTTTCAATGCAGACCTTATCGTTTCAATGCAGAACTTAGTATTTCATTGCAGAACTTAGCGTTTCATTGCAGAACTTAGCATTTCAATGCAGAACTTAGCATTTCAATACAAATCTACCGTTTCAAAGCAGAACTTTGCATTTCAATGCAGAACTTACTGTTTCACTGCAGAACTTTGCGTTTCAATGCAGAACTTAGTGTTTCAATGCAGACCTTAGCTTTTCAATGCAGAACTTAGTATTTCATTGCAGAGCTTAGCGTTTCAATGCAGAACTTAGGGTTTCAATGCAGAATTTAGTGTTTCAATGCAGTATGTAGCATTTCATTGCAGAACTTAGCATTTCAATGCAGAACTAAGCATTTCAATACAAATCTACCGTTTCAAAGCAGAACTTTGCATTTCAAAGCAGAACTTACTGTTTCACTGCAGAACTTTGCGTTTCAATGCAGAACTTTGCGTTTCAAGTGAGAACTTGGCATTTCAATGCATACCTTAGCCTTTCAAGGCGGATCTTTACCGTTTCAAAGCAGAACGTTGCGTTTCAAAGCAGAGCTTAGCGTTTCAAGTGACAAATTCCCGTTTCAATGCAGAACTTAGCGTTTCATTGCAGAGCTTAGCCGTTCAATGCAGAACTTACCGTTTAAATGCAGAACTTACCGTTTCAATGCATAACTTAGCCTTTCAGTGCAGACATTTACCGTTTCAAAGCAGAAGGTAGCATTTCAAATTAGAAGTTATTTTTTCAATGCAGACATTATCGTTTCAATGTAGAACTTTAGAGTTTCAATGCACCTTAGGTTCCAAAGCAGAATGTAGTGTTTCAATGCAGAATGTACCGTTTCAAAGCAGAACCTGTTGTTTCAATGCAGATCTTAGCGTTTCAATGCTGAGCTTACCATTTCAAGTGAGAACATACTATTTCAAAGTGGAACTGACCTTTTCAATGGATACCTTAGCGTTTCCATGCATACCTTAGCTTTTCAATGCAGATCTTCACCGTTTCAAAGCAGAACTTAGCGTTTCAACGCAGAACTTAGCATTTCATTTCAGATCTTAGTGTTTCAATGCTGAGCTTACCATTTCAAGTGAGAACATACCATTTCAAAGCGGAATTGACATTTTCAATGGATACCTTAGCTTTCCCATGCATACCTTAGCTTTTCAATGCAGATCTTCAACCTTTCAAAGCAGAACTCAGCGTTTCAATGCAGACCTTAGCTTTTCAATGCAGAACTCACCGTTTCAAATCAGAACTTAGTATTTCATTGCAGAGCTTAGCGTTTCAATGCAGAACTTAGCGTTTCAAAGCAGAATTTAGTGTTTCAATGCAGTACGTAGCGTTTCATTGCAGAACTTAGCATTTCAATGCAGAACTTAGCATTTCCATACAGAATCTTCCGTTTCAAAGCAGAACGTTGCATTTCAACGCAGAACTTACTGTTTCACTGCAGAACTTTGCGTTTCAATGCAGAACTTTCCGTTTCAAGTGAGAACTTGGCATTTCAATGCATACCTTAGCCTTTCAATGCGATCATTACCGTTTCAAAGCAGAACGGAGCGTTTCAAAGCAGAGCTTAGCGTTTCAAGTGAGAAATTCCCGTTTCAATGCAGAACTTAGTGTTTCATTGCAGAGCTTACCCTTTCAATGTAAAGCATACAGTTTCAATGCAGACCTTAGCGTTTACTTGCAGAACTTAGCGTTTCAATGAAGAACTTAGCGTTTCATTGCAGAGCTTATGTTTCAAAGCAGAACTTAGCGTTTCAATGCAGAACTTAGCGTTTCAATGCAGAAAATGCAGAACATACCGTTTCAATGCAGAACTTAGCCTTTCAATGCAGACATTTACCGTTTCAATGCAGAACGTAGCATTTCAAATTAGAAGTTATTTTTTCAATGCAGACATTATTGTTTCAACGTAGAACTTTAGAGTTTCAATGCACCTTAGGTTCCAAAGCAGAATGTAGTGTTTCAATGCAGAATGTACTGTTTCAAAGCAGAACCTGTTGTTTCAATGCAGAGCGTTTAAATGCTGAGCTTACCATTTCAAGTGAGAACATACTATTTCAATGCAGAACTGACCTTTTCAATGGATACCTTAGCGTTTCCATGCATACCTTAGCTTTTCAATGCAGATCTTCACCGTTTCAAAGCAGAACTTAGCATTTCAATGCAGATCTTAGCGTTTCAATGCACAACATTGAGTTTCAAAGCAGAGCCTAGACTTTCATCGCAGATCTTTATCGTTTCAAAGCAGAATGTAGCGTTTCAAAGCAGAACTTATTTTTTCAATGCAGACATTAGCGTTTCAATGTAGAACTTTAGAGTTTCGATGCACTTCAGGTTTCAATGCAGAACTTACCGTTTCAAAGCAGAACCTACCGTTTCAATGCAGAACTTAGCATTTCATTGCAGAGCTTAGCGTTTCAATGCTGAGCTTACCATTTCAAGTGAGAACGCACCATTTCAAAGCAGAATTGACATTTTCAATGGATACCTTATCTTTTCCATGCATACCTTAGCTTTTCAATGCAGATCTTCACCGTTTCAAAGCAGAACTTAGCGTTTCAATGCAGACCTTATCGTTTCAATGCAGAACTTAGTATTTCATTGCAGAACTTAGCGTTTCATTGCAGAACTTAGCATTTCAATGCAGAACTTAGCATTTCAATACAAATCTACCGTTTCAAAGCAGAACTTTGCATTTCAATGCAGAACTTACTGTTTCACTGCAGAACTTTGCGTTTCAATGCAGAACTTAGTGTTTCAATGCAGACCTTAGCTTTTCAATGCAGAACTTAGTATTTCATTGCAGAGCTTAGCGTTTCAATGCAGAACTTAGGGTTTCAATGCAGAATTTAGTGTTTCAATGCAGTATGTAGCATTTCATTGCAGAACTTAGCATTTCAATGCAGAACTAAGCATTTCAATACAAATCTACCGTTTCAAAGCAGAACTTTGCATTTCAAAGCAGAACTTACTGTTTCACTGCAGAACTTTGCGTTTCAATGCAGAACTTTGCGTTTCAAGTGAGAACTTGGCATTTCAATGCATACCTTAGCCTTTCAAGGCGGATCTTTACCGTTTCAAAGCAGAACGTTGCGTTTCAAAGCAGAGCTTAGCGTTTCAAGTGACAAATTCCCGTTTCAATGCAGAACTTAGCGTTTCATTGCAGAGCTTAGCCGTTCAATGCAGAACTTACCGTTTAAATGCAGAACTTACCGTTTCAATGCATAACTTAGCCTTTCAGTGCAGACATTTACCGTTTCAAAGCAGAAGGTAGCATTTCAAATTAGAAGTTATTTTTTCAATGCAGACATTATCGTTTCAATGTAGAACTTTAGAGTTTCAATGCACCTTAGGTTCCAAAGCAGAATGTAGTGTTTCAATGCAGAATGTACCGTTTCAAAGCAGAACCTGTTGTTTCAATGCAGATCTTAGCGTTTCAATGCTGAGCTTACCATTTCAAGTGAGAACATACTATTTCAAAGTGGAACTGACCTTTTCAATGGATACCTTAGCGTTTCCATGCATACCTTAGCTTTTCAATGCAGATCTTCACCGTTTCAAAGCAGAACTTAGCGTTTCAACGCAGAACTTAGCATTTCATTTCAGATCTTAGTGTTTCAATGCTGAGCTTACCATTTCAAGTGAGAACATACCATTTCAAAGCGGAATTGACATTTTCAATGGATACCTTAGCTTTCCCATGCATACCTTAGCTTTTCAATGCAGATCTTCAACCTTTCAAAGCAGAACTCAGCGTTTCAATGCAGACCTTAGCTTTTCAATGCAGAACTCACCGTTTCAAATCAGAACTTAGTATTTCATTGCAGAGCTTAGCGTTTCAATGCAGAACTTAGCGTTTCAAAGCAGAATTTAGTGTTTCAATGCAGTACGTAGCGTTTCATTGCAGAACTTAGCATTTCAATGCAGAACTTAGCATTTCCATACAGAATCTTCCGTTTCAAAGCAGAACGTTGCATTTCAACGCAGAACTTACTGTTTCACTGCAGAACTTTGCGTTTCAATGCAGAACTTTCCGTTTCAAGTGAGAACTTGGCATTTCAATGCATACCTTAGCCTTTCAATGCGATCATTACCGTTTCAAAGCAGAACGGAGCGTTTCAAAGCAGAGCTTAGCGTTTCAAGTGAGAAATTCCCGTTTCAATGCAGAACTTAGTGTTTCATTGCAGAGCTTACCCTTTCAATGTAAAGCATACAGTTTCAATGCAGACCTTAGCGTTTACTTGCAGAACTTAGCGTTTCAATGAAGAACTTAGCGTTTCATTGCAGAGCTTATGTTTCAAAGCAGAACTTAGCGTTTCAATGCAGAACTTAGCGTTTCAATGCAGAAAATGCAGAACATACCGTTTCAATGCAGAACTTAGCCTTTCAATGCAGACATTTACCGTTTCAATGCAGAACGTAGCATTTCAAATTAGAAGTTATTTTTTCAATGCAGACATTATTGTTTCAACGTAGAACTTTAGAGTTTCAATGCACCTTAGGTTCCAAAGCAGAATGTAGTGTTTCAATGCAGAATGTACCGTTTCAAAGCAGAACCTGTTGTTTCAATGCAGAGCGTTTAAATGCTGAGCTTACCATTTCAAGTGAGAACATACTATTTCAATGCAGAACTGACCTTTTCAATGGATACCTTAGCGTTTCCATGCATACCTTAGCTTTTCAATGCAGATCTTCACCGTTTCAAAGCAGAACTTAGCATTTCAATGCAGATCTTAGCGTTTCAATGCACAACATTGAGTTTCAAAGCAGAGCCTAGACTTTCATCGCAGATCTTTATCGTTTCAAAGCAGAATGTAGCGTTTCAAAGCAGAACTTATTTTTTCAATGCAGACATTAGCGTTTCAATGTAGAACTTTAGAGTTTCGATGCACTTCAGGTTTCAATGCAGAACTTACCGTTTCAAAGCAGAACCTACCGTTTCAATGCAGAACTTAGCATTTCATTGCAGAGCTTAGCGTTTCAATGCTGAGCTTACCATTTCAAGTGAGAACGCACCATTTCAAAGCAGAATTGACATTTTCAATGGATACCTTATCTTTTCCATGCATACCTTAGCTTTTCAATGCAGATCTTCACCGTTTCAAAGCAGAACTTAGCGTTTCAATGCAGACCTTATCGTTTCAATGCAGAACTTAGTATTTCATTGCAGAACTTAGCGTTTCATTGCAGAACTTAGCATTTCAATGCAGAACTTAGCATTTCAATACAAATCTACCGTTTCAAAGCAGAACTTTGCATTTCAATGCAGAACTTACTGTTTCACTGCAGAACTTTGCGTTTCAATGCAGAACTTAGTGTTTCAATGCAGACCTTAGCTTTTCAATGCAGAACTTAGTATTTCATTGCAGAGCTTAGCGTTTCAATGCAGAACTTAGGGTTTCAATGCAGAATTTAGTGTTTCAATGCAGTATGTAGCATTTCATTGCAGAACTTAGCATTTCAATGCAGAACTAAGCATTTCAATACAAATCTACCGTTTCAAAGCAGAACTTTGCATTTCAAAGCAGAACTTACTGTTTCACTGCAGAACTTTGCGTTTCAATGCAGAACTTTGCGTTTCAAGTGAGAACTTGGCATTTCAATGCATACCTTAGCCTTTCAAGGCGGATCTTTACCGTTTCAAAGCAGAACGTTGCGTTTCAAAGCAGAGCTTAGCGTTTCAAGTGACAAATTCCCGTTTCAATGCAGAACTTAGCGTTTCATTGCAGAGCTTAGCCGTTCAATGCAGAACTTACCGTTTAAATGCAGAACTTACCGTTTCAATGCATAACTTAGCCTTTCAGTGCAGACATTTACCGTTTCAAAGCAGAAGGTAGCATTTCAAATTAGAAGTTATTTTTTCAATGCAGACATTATCGTTTCAATGTAGAACTTTAGAGTTTCAATGCACCTTAGGTTCCAAAGCAGAATGTAGTGTTTCAATGCAGAATGTACCGTTTCAAAGCAGAACCTGTTGTTTCAATGCAGATCTTAGCGTTTCAATGCTGAGCTTACCATTTCAAGTGAGAACATACTATTTCAAAGTGGAACTGACCTTTTCAATGGATACCTTAGCGTTTCCATGCATACCTTAGCTTTTCAATGCAGATCTTCACCGTTTCAAAGCAGAACTTAGCGTTTCAACGCAGAACTTAGCATTTCATTTCAGATCTTAGTGTTTCAATGCTGAGCTTACCATTTCAAGTGAGAACATACCATTTCAAAGCGGAATTGACATTTTCAATGGATACCTTAGCTTTCCCATGCATACCTTAGCTTTTCAATGCAGATCTTCAACCTTTCAAAGCAGAACTCAGCGTTTCAATGCAGACCTTAGCTTTTCAATGCAGAACTCACCGTTTCAAATCAGAACTTAGTATTTCATTGCAGAGCTTAGCGTTTCAATGCAGAACTTAGCGTTTCAAAGCAGAATTTAGTGTTTCAATGCAGTACGTAGCGTTTCATTGCAGAACTTAGCATTTCAATGCAGAACTTAGCATTTCCATACAGAATCTTCCGTTTCAAAGCAGAACGTTGCATTTCAACGCAGAACTTACTGTTTCACTGCAGAACTTTGCGTTTCAATGCAGAACTTTCCGTTTCAAGTGAGAACTTGGCATTTCAATGCATACCTTAGCCTTTCAATGCGATCATTACCGTTTCAAAGCAGAACGGAGCGTTTCAAAGCAGAGCTTACGTTTCAAGTGAGAAATTCCCGTTTCAATGCAGAACTTAGTGTTTCATTGCAGAGCTTACCCTTTCAATGTAAAGCATACAGTTTCAATGCAGACCTTAGCGTTTACTTGCAGAACTTAGCGTTTCAATGAAGAACTTAGCATTTCATTGCAGAGCTTATGTTTCAAAGCAGAACTTAGCGTTTCAATGCAGAACTTAGCGTTTCAATGCAGAAAATGCAGAACATACCGTTTCAATGCAGAACTTAGCCTTTCAATGCAGACATTTACCGTTTCAATGCAGAACGTAGCATTTCAAATTAGAAGTTATTTTTTCAATGCAGACATTATTGTTTCAACGTAGAACTTTAGAGTTTCAATGCACCTTAGGTTCCAAAGCAGAATGTAGTGTTTCAATGCAGAATGTACCGTTTCAAAGCAGAACCTGTTGTTTCAATGCAGAGCGTTTAAATGCTGAGCTTACCATTTCAAGTGAGAACATACTATTTCAATGCAGAACTGACCTTTTCAATGGATACCTTAGCGTTTCCATGCATACCTTAGCTTTTCAATGCAGATCTTCACCGTTTCAAAGCAGAACTTAGCATTTCAATGCAGATCTTAGCGTTTCAATGCACAACATTGAGTTTCAAAGCAGAGCCTAGACTTTCATCGCAGATCTTTATCGTTTCAATGCAGAATGTAGCGTTTCAAAGCAGAACTTATTTTTTCAATGCAGACATTAGCGTTTCAATGTAGAACTTTAGAGTTTCGATGCACTTCAGGTTTCAATGCAGAACTTACCGTTTCAAAGCAGAACCTACCGTTTCAATGCAGAACTTAGCATTTCATTGCAGAGCTTAGCGTTTCAATGCTGAGCTTACCATTTCAAGTGAGAACGCACCATTTCAAAGCAGAATTGACATTTTCAATGGATACCTTATCTTTTCCATGCATACCTTAGCTTTTCAATGCAGATCTTCACCGTTTCAAAGCAGAACTTAGCGTTTCAATGCAGACCTTATCGTTTCAATACAGAACTTAGTATTTCATTGCAGAACTTAGCGTTTCATTGCAGAACTTAGCATTTCAATGCAGAACTTAGCATTTCAATACAAATCTACCGTTTCAAAGCAGAACTTTGCATTTCAATGCAGAACTTACTGTTTCACTGCAGAACTTTGCGTTTCAATGCAGAACTTAGTGTTTCAATGCAGACCTTAGCTTTTCAATGCAGAACTTAGTATTTCATTGCAGAGCTTAGCGTTTCAATGCAGAACTTAGGGTTTCAATGCAGAATTTAGTGTTTCAATGCAGTATGTAGCATTTCATTGCAGAACTTAGCATTTCAATGCAGAACTAAGCATTTCAATACAAATCTACCGTTTCAAAGCAGAACTTTGCATTTCAATGCAGAACTTACTTTTTCACTGCAGAACTTTGCGTTTCAATGCAGAACTTTCCGTTTCAAGTGAGAACTTGGCATTTCAACGCATACCTTAGCCTTTCAAGGCGGATCTTTACCGTTTCAAAGCAGAACGTTGCGTTTCAAAGCAGAGCTTAGCGTTTCAAGTGACAAATTCCCGTTTCAATGCAGAACTTAGCGTTTCATTGCAGAGCTTAGCCGTTCAATGCAGAACTGACCGTTTAAATGCAGAACTTACCGTTTCAATGCATAACTTAGCCTTTCAGTGCAGACATTTACCGTTTCAAAGCAGAAGGTAGCATTTCAAATTAGAAGTTATTTTTTCAATGCAGACATTAGCGTTTCAATGTAGAACTTTAGAGTTTCAATGCACCTTAGGTTCCAAGGCAGAATGTAGTGTTTCAATGCAGAATGTACCGTTTCAAAGCAGAACCTGTTGTTTCAATGCAGATCTTAGCGTTTCAATGCTGAGCTTACCACTTCAAGTGAGAACATACTATTTCAATGCAGAACTGACCTTTTCAATGGATACCTTAGCGTTTCCATGCATACCTTACCTTTTCAATGCAGATCTTCACCGTTTCAAAGCATAACTTAGCGATTCAATGCAGATTTTCATTGTTTCAAAGCAGAACTTAGCGTTTCAATGCTGGTCTTAGCGTTTCAATGCAGAATTTCCGTTTCAATGCAGAACTTACCGTTTCAATGCAGAACTTACCGTTTCAATGCAGAACATGGCATTTCAATGCATACCTTAGCCTTTCAATGAGGATCTTTACCGTTTCATAGCAGAACATAGTGTTTCAATGCAGAAATTAGCGTTTCAAAGGCGAACTTATTCTTTCAAGTCAGTCCTCAGTGTTTCAATGTAGGACTTTAGGGCTTCAATGCACAACTTCGAGTTTCAATGCAGAACTTCGCATTTCAATGCACAACTTCGAGTTTCAATGCAGAACTTCGCGTTTCAATGCAGAACTTATTCTTTCAATTCTGACCTTAGCGTTTCAATGTAGAACCTAGCGTTTCAATGCACAACTTTGAGTTTCAATGCAGAGCTTAGCCTTTCATCGCCGATCTTTACCGTTTCAAAGCAGAATGTAGCGTTTCAAAGCAGAACTTTTTTTTTCAATGCAGACATTAGCGTTTCAATGTAGAACTTTAGAGTTTCAATGCACTTCACGTTTCAATGCAGAACGTACCGTTTCAAAGCAGAACCTACCGTTTCAACGCAGAACTTAGCATTTCATTGCAGAGCTTAGCGTTTCAATGCTGAGCTTACCGTTTCAAGTGACAACATGCCATTTCAAAGCGGAATTGACATTTTCAATGGATACCTTAGCTTTCCCATGCATACCTTAGCTTTTCAATGCAGATCTTCACCGTTTCAAAGCAGAACTCAGCGTTTCAATGCAGACCTTAGCTTTTCAATGCAGAACTCACCGTTTCAAATCAGAACTTAGCATTTCATTGCAGAGCTTAGCGTTTCAATGCTGAGCTTACCATTTCATGTGAGAACATACCATTTCAAAGTGGATCTGACCTTTTAAATGGATACCGTAGCTTTTCCATGCCTACCTTAGCTTTTCAATGCAGATCTTCACCGTTTCAAAGCAGAACTTAGCGTTTCAATGCAGACCATAGCGTTTCAATGCAGAACTTAGTATTTCATTGCAGAACTTCGCGTTTCATTGCAGAACTTAGCATTTCAATGCAGAACTAAGCATTTCAATACAAATCTACCGTTTCAAAGCAGAACTTTGCATTTCAATGCAGAGCTTACTGTTTCACTGCAGAACTTTGCGTTTCAATGCAGAACTTAGTGTTTCAATGCAGACCTTAGCTTTTCAATGCAGAACTTAGTATTTCATTGCAGAGCTTAGCGTTTCAATGCAGAACTTAGGGTTTCAATGCAGAATTTAGTGTTTCAATGCAGTACGTAGCGTTTCATTGCAGAACTTAGCATTTCAATGCAGAACTAAGCATTTCAATACAAATCTACCGTTTCAAAGCAGAACTTTGCATTTCAATGCAGAACTTACTGTTTCACTGCAGAACTTTGCGTTTCAATGCAGAACTTCCCGTTTCAAGTGAGAACTTGGCATTTCAATGCATACCTTAGCCTTTCAAGGCGGATCTTTACCGTTTCAAAGCAGAACGTTGCGTTTCAAAGCAGAGCTTAGCGTTTCAAGTGACAAATTCCCGTTTCAATGCAGAACTTAGCGTTTCATTGCAGAGCTTAGCCGTTCAATGCAGAACTGACCGTTTAAATGCAGAACTTACCGTTTCAATGCATAACTTAGGCTTTCAGTGCAGACATTTACCGTTTCTAAGCAGAAGGTAGCATTTCAAATTAGAAGTTATTTTTTCAATGCAGACATTATCGTTTCAATGTAGAACTTTAGAGTTTCAATGCACCTTAGGTTCCAAAGCAGAATGTAGTGTTTCAATGCAGAATGTACCGTTTCAAAGCAGAACCTGCTGTTTCAATGCAGATCTTAGCGTTTCAATGCTGAGCTTACCATTTCAAGTGAGAACATACTATTTCAATGCAGAACTGACCTTTTCAATGGATACCTTAGCGTTTCCATGCATACCTTACCTTTTCAATGCAGATCTTCACCGTTTCAAAGCATAACTTAGCGATTCAATGCAGATTTTCATTGTTTCAAAGCAGAACTTAGCGTTTCAATGCTGGTCTTAGCGTTTCAATGCAGAATTTCCGTTTCAATGCAGAACTTACCGTTTCAATGCAGAACTTACCGTTTCAATGCAGAACATGGCATTTCAATGCATACCTTAGCCTTTCAATGAGGATCTTTACCGTTTCATAGCAGAACATAGTGTTTCAATGCAGAAATTAGCGTTTCAAAGGCGAACTTATTCTTTCAAGTCAGTCCTCAGTGTTTCAATGTAGGACTTTAGGGCTTCAATGCACAACTTCGAGTTTCAATGCAGAACTTCGCATTTCAATGCACAACTTCGAGTTTCAATGCAGAACTTCGCGTTTCAATGCAGAACTTATTCTTTCAATTCTGACCTTAGCGTTTCAATGTAGAACCTAGCGTTTCAATGCACAACTTTGAGTTTCAATGCAGAGCTTAGCCTTTCATCGCCGATCTTTACCGTTTCAAAGCAGAATGTAGCGTTTCAAAGCAGAACTTTTTTTTTCAATGCAGACATTAGCGTTTCAATGTAGAACTTTAGAGTTTCAATGCACTTCACGTTTCAATGCAGAACGTACCGTTTCAAAGCAGAACCTACCGTTTCAACGCAGAACTTAGCATTTCATTGCAGAGCTTAGCGTTTCAATGCTGAGCTTACCGTTTCAAGTGACAACATGCCATTTCAAAGCGGAATTGACATTTTCAATGGATACCTTAGCTTTCCCATGCATACCTTAGCTTTTCAATGCAGATCTTCACCGTTTCAAAGCAGAACTCAGCGTTTCAATGCAGACCTTAGCTTTTCAATGCAGAACTCACCGTTTCAAATCAGAACTTAGCATTTCATTGCAGAGCTTAGCGTTTCAATGCTGAGCTTACCATTTCATGTGAGAACATACCATTTCAAAGTGGATCTGACCTTTTAAATGGATACCGTAGCTTTTCCATGCCTACCTTAGCTTTTCAATGCAGATCTTCACCGTTTCAAAGCAGAACTTAGCGTTTCAATGCAGACCATAGCGTTTCAATGCAGAACTTAGTATTTCATTGCAGAACTTCGCGTTTCATTGCAGAACTTAGCATTTCAATGCAGAACTAAGCATTTCAATACAAATCTACCGTTTCAAAGCAGAACTTTGCATTTCAATGCAGAGCTTACTGTTTCACTGCAGAACTTTGCGTTTCAATGCAGAACTTAGTGTTTCAATGCAGACCTTAGCTTTTCAATGCAGAACTTAGTATTTCATTGCAGAGCTTAGCGTTTCAATGCAGAACTTAGGGTTTCAATGCAGAATTTAGTGTTTCAATGCAGTACGTAGCGTTTCATTGCAGAACTTAGCATTTCAATGCAGAACTAAGCATTTCAATACAAATCTACCGTTTCAAAGCAGAACTTTGCATTTCAATGCAGAACTTACTGTTTCACTGCAGAACTTTGCGTTTCAATGCAGAACTTCCCGTTTCAAGTGAGAACTTGGCATTTCAATGCATACCTTAGCCTTTCAAGGCGGATCTTTACCGTTTCAAAGCAGAACGTTGCGTTTCAAAGCAGAGCTTAGCGTTTCAAGTGACAAATTCCCGTTTCAATGCAGAACTTAGCGTTTCATTGCAGAGCTTAGCCGTTCAATGCAGAACTGACCGTTTAAATGCAGAACTTACCGTTTCAATGCATAACTTAGGCTTTCAGTGCAGACATTTACCGTTTCTAAGCAGAAGGTAGCATTTCAAATTAGAAGTTATTTTTTCAATGCAGACATTATCGTTTCAATGTAGAACTTTAGAGTTTCAATGCACCTTAGGTTCCAAAGCAGAATGTAGTGTTTCAATGCAGAATGTACCGTTTCAAAGCAGAACCTGCTGTTTCAATGCAGATCTTAGCGTTTCAATGCTGAGCTTACCATTTCAAGTGAGAACATACTATTTCAATGCAGAACTGACCTTTTCAATGGATACCTTAGCGTTTCCATGCATACCTTAGCTTTTCAATGCAGATCTTCACCGTTTCAAAGCAGAACTTAGCGTTTCAATGCAGATTTTCACTGTTTCAAAGCAGAACTTAGCGTTTCAATGCAGGTCTTAGCGTTTCAATGCAGAACTTCCGTTTCAATGTAGAACTTACCGTTTCAATGCAGAACTTACCGTTTCAATGCAGAACATGGCATTTCAATGCATACCTTATCCTTTCAATGAGGATCTTTACCGTTTCATAGCAGAACATAGTGTTTCAATGCAGAAATTAGCGTTTCAAAGGCGAACTTATTCTTTCAAGTCAGTCCTCAGTGTTTCAATGTAGGACTTTAGGGCTTCAATGCACAACTTCGAGTTTCAATGCAGAACTTCGCGTTTCAATGCACAACTTCGAGTTTCAATGCAGAACTTCGCGTTTCAATGCAGAACTTATTCTTTCAATTCTGACCTTAGCGTTTCAATGTAGAACCTAGCGTTTCAATGCACAACTTTGAGTTTCAATGCAGAGCTTAGCCTTTCATCGCCGATCTTTACCGTTTCAATGCAGAATGTAGCGTTTCAAAGCAGAACTTATTTTTTCAATGCAGACATTAGCGTTTCAATGTAGAACATTAGAGTTTCAATGCACAACTTTAGAGTTTCAATGCACTTCAGGTTTCAATGCAGAACGTACCGTTTCAAAGCAGAACCTACCGTTTCAACGCAGAACTTAGCATTTCATTGCAGAGCTTAGCGTTTCAATGCTGAGCTTACCGTTTCAAGTGAGAACATGCCATTTCAAAGCGGAATTGACATTTTCACTGGATACCTTAGCTTTCCCATGCATACCTTAGCTTTTCAATGCAGATCTTCAACCTTTCAAAGCAGAACTCAGCGTTTCAATGCAGACCTTAGCTTTTCAATGCAGAACTCACCGTTTCAAATCAGAACTTAGTATTTCATTGCAGAGCTTAGCGTTTCAATGCAGAACTTAGCGTTTCAAAGCAGAATTTAGTGTTTCAATGCAGTACGTAGCGTTTCATTGCAGAACTTAGCATTTCAATGCAGAACTTAGCATTTCCATACAGAATCTTCCGTTTCAAAGCAGAACGTTGCATTTCAACGCAGAACTTACTGTTTCACTGCAGAACATTGCGTTTCAATGCAGAACTTTCCGTTTCAAGTGAGAACTTGGCATTTCAATGCATACCTTAGCCTTTCAATGCGGATCATTACCGTTTCAAAGCAGAACGGAGTGTTTCAAAGCAGAGCTTAGCGTTTCAAGTGAGAAATTCCCGTTTCAATGCAGAACTAAGTGTTTCATTGCAGAGCTCAGCCTTTCAATGTAAAGCATACAGTTTCAATGCAGACCTTAGCGTTTACTTGCAGAACTTAGCGTTTCAATGAAGAACTTAGCGTTTCATTGCAGAGCTTATGTTTCAAAGCAGAACTTAGCATTTCAATGCAGATCTTAGCGTTTCAATGCACAACATTGAGTTTCAAAGCAGAGCCTAGACTTTCATCGCAGATCTGTATCGTTTCAATGCCGAATGTAGCGTTTCAAAGCAGAAATTATTTTTTCAATGCAGACATTAGCGTTTCAATGTAGAACTTTAGAGTTTCGATGCACTTCAGGTTTCAATGCAGAACTTACCGTTTCAAAGCAGAACCTACCGTTTCAATGCAGAACTTAGCATTTCATTGCAGACCTTAGCGTTTCAATGCTGAGCTTACCATTTCAAGTGAGAACATACCATTTCAAAGCGGAATTGACATTTTCAATTGATACCTTATCTTTTCCATGCATACCTTAGCTTTTCAATGCAGATCTTCACCGTTTCAAAGCAGAACTTAGCGTTTCAATGCAGACCTTAGCGTTTCAATGCAGAACTTAGTATTTCATTGCAGAGCTTAGCGTTTCAATGCAGAACTTAGGGTTTCAATGCAGAATTTAGTGTTTCAATGCAGTACGTAGCATTTCATTGCAGAACTTAGCATTTCAATGCAGAACTAAGCATTTCAATACAAATCTACCGTTTCAAAGCAGAACTTTGCATTTCAATGCAGAACTTACTGTTTCACTGCAGAACTTTGCGTTTCAATGCAGAACTTTCCGTTTCAAGTGTGAACTTGGCATTTCAACGCATACCTTAGCCTTTCAAGGCGGATCTTTACCGTTTCAAAGCAGAACGTTGCGTTTCAAAGCAGAGCTTAGCGTTTCAAGTGACAAATTCCCGTTTCAATGCAGATCTTAGCGTTTCAATGCTGAGCTTACCATTTCAAGTGAGAACATACTATTTCAATGCAGAACTGACCTTTTCAATGGACACCTTAGCGTTTCCATGCATACCTTAGCTTTTCAATGCAGATCTTCACCGTTTCAAAGCAGAACTTAGCGTTTCAATACAGATTTTCATTGTTTCGAAGCAGAACTTAGCGTTTCAATGCAGGTCTTAGCGTTTCAATGCAGAACTTCCGTTTCAATGTAGAACTTACCGTTTCAATGCAGAACTTACCGTTTCAATGCAGAACATGGCATTTCAATGCATACCTTAGCCTTTCAATGAGGATCTTTACCGTTTCATAGCAGAACATAGTGTTTCAATGCAGAAATTAGCGTTTCAAAGGCGAACTTATTCTTTCAAGTCAGTCCTCAGTGTTTCAATGTAGGACTTTAGGGCTTCAATGCACAACTTCGAGTTTCAATGCAGAACTTCGCGTTTCAATGCAGAACTTATTCTTTCAATTCTGACCTTAGCGTTTCAATGTAGAACCTAGTGTTTCAATGCACAACTTTGAGTTTCAATGCAGAGCTTAGCCTTTCATCGCCGATCTTTACCGTTTCAAAGCAGAATGTAGCGTTTCAAAGCAGAACTTATTTTTTCAATGCAGACATTAGCGTTTCAATGTAGAACTTTAGAGTTTCAATGCACTTCAGGTTTCAATGCAGAACGTACCGTTTCAAAGCAGAACCTACCGTTTCAACGCAGAACTTAGCATTTCATTGCAGAGCTTAGCGTTTCAATGCTGAGCTTACCGTTTCTTTTGAGAACATACCATTTCAAAGCGGAATTGACATTTTCAATGGATACCTTAGCTTTCCCATGCATACCTTAGCTTTTCAATGCAGATCTTCACCGTTTCAAAGCAGAACTCAGCGTTTAAATGCAGACCTTAGCTTTTCAATGCAGAACTCACCGTTTCAAATCAGAACTTAGTATTTCATTGCAGAGCTTAGCGTTTCAATGCAGAACTCAGCGTTTCAAAGCAGAATTTAGTGTTTCAATGCAGTGCGTAGCGTTTCATTGCAGAACTTAGCATTTCAATGCAGAACATAGCATTTCCATACAGAATCTTCCGTTTCAAAGCAGAACGTTGCATTTCAACGCAGAACTTACTGTTTCACTGCAGAACTTTGCGTTTCAATGCAGAACTTTCCGTTTCAAGTGAGAACTTGGCATTTCAATGCATACCTTAGCCTTTCAATGCGGATCATTACCGTTTCAAAGCAGAACGTAGCGTTTCAAAGCAGAGCTTAGCGTTTCAAGTGAGAAATTCCCGTTTCAATGCAGAACTTAGTGTTTCATTGCAGAGCTTAGCTGTTCAATGCAGAACTTACTGTTTAAATGCAGAACTTACCGTTTCAATGCATAACTTAGCCTTTCAGTGCAGACATTTACCGTTTCAAAGCAGAAGGTAGCATTTCAAATTAGAAGATATTTTTACAATGCAGACATTATCTTTTCAATGTAGAACTTTAGAGTTTCAATGCACCTTAGATTCAAAAGCAGAATGTAGTGTTTCAATGCAGAATATACCGTTTCAAAGCAGAACCTGTTGTTTCAACGCAGATCTTAGCGTTTCAATGCTGAGCTTACCATTTCAAGTGAGAACATACTATTTCAATGCAGAACTGACCTTTTCAATGGATACCTTAGCTTTTCCATGCATACCTTAGCTTTTCAATGCAGATCTTCACCGTTTCAAAGCAGAACTTAGCGTTTCAATGCAGATGTTCACCATTTCAAAGCAGAACTTAGCGTTTCAATGCAGACCTTAGCGTTTCAATGCAGAACTTTCCGTTTCAATGCAGAACTTGGCATTTCAATTCATACCTTAGCCTTTCAATGAGGATCTTTACCGTTTCATAGCAGAACATAGTGTTTCAATGCAGAAATTAGCGTTTCAAAGGCGAACTTATTCTTTCAAGTCAGTCCTCAGTGTTTCAATGTAGGACTTTAGGGCTTCAAGGCACAACTTCGAGTTTCAATGCTTAACTTCGCGTTTCAATGCAGAACTTATTCTTTCAATTCTGACCTTAGCGTTTCAATGTAGAACCTAACGTTTCAATGCACAACTTTGAGTTTCAATGCAGAGCTTAGCCTTTCATCGCAGATCTTTACCGTTTCAAAGCAGAATGTAGCGTTTCAAAGCAGAACTTATTTTTTCAATACAGACATTAGCGTTTCAATGTAGAACTTTAGAGTTTCAATGCACAACCTTAGTGTTCCAATGCACTTCAGGTTTCAATGCAGAAAGTAGCGTTTTAATGCAAAATATACCGTTTCAAACCAGAACTTGTTGTTTCAAAGCAGATCTTAGCGTTTCAATGCTGAGCTTACCGTTTCTTGTGAGAACATACCATTTCAATGTGGAATTGACATTTTCAATGGATACCTTAGCTTTTCCATGCATACCTTAGCTTTTCAATGCAGATCTTCACCGTTTCAAAGCAGAACTTAGCGTTTCAATGCAGACCTTAGCTTTTCAATGCAGAACTTAGTATTTCATTGCGGAACTTAGCGTTTCATTGCAGAACTTAGCATTTCAATGCAGAACATAGCATTTCAATACAAATCTACCGTTTCAAAGCAGAACTTTGCATTTCAATGCCGAACTTACTGTTTCACTGCAGAACTTTGCGTTTCAATGCAGAACTTAGTGTTTCAATGCAGACCTTAGCTTTTCAATGCAGAACTTAGTATTTCATTGCAGAGCTTAGCGTTTCAATGCAGAACTTAGGGTGTCAAGGCAGAATTTAGAGTTTCAATTCAATACGTAGCGTTTCATTGCAGAACTTAGCATTTCAATGCAGAACTAAGCATTTCAATACAAATCTACCGTTTCAAAGCAGAACTTTGCATTTCAATGCAGAACTTACTGTTTCACTGCAGAACTTTCTGTTTCAAGTGAGAACTTGGCATTTCAATACATACCTTAGCCTTTCAAGGCGGATCTTTACCGTTTCAATGCAGAACTTAGCGTTTCATTGCAGAGCTTAGCCGTTCAATGCAGAACTTACCGTTTAAATGCAGAACATACCGTTTCAATGCATTACTTAGGCTTTCAGTGCAGACATTTACCGTTTCAAAGCAGAACGTAGCATTTCAAATTAGAAGTTATTTTTTCAATGCAGACATTATCGTTTCAATGTAGAACTTTAGAGTTTCAATGCACCTTAGGTTCCGAAGCAGAATGTAGTGTTTCAATGCAGAATGTACCGTTTCAAAGCAGAACCTGTTCTTTCAATGCAGATCTTAGCGTTTCAATGCTGAGCTTACCATTTCAAGTGAGAACATGCTATTTCAATGCAGAATTGACCTTTTCAATGGATACCTTAGCGTTTCCATGCATACCTTAGCTTTTCAATGCCGA
This sequence comes from Lathamus discolor, assembly GCF_037157495.1. Taxonomy (NCBI): domain Eukaryota; kingdom Metazoa; phylum Chordata; class Aves; order Psittaciformes; family Psittacidae; genus Lathamus; species Lathamus discolor. The sequence goes on from NW_027069383.1 coordinate 1,587,960, forward strand.
TCTTCACCGTTTCAAAGCAGAACTTAGCGTTTCAATGCAGATTTTCATTGTTTCAAAGCAGAACTTAGCGTTTCAATGCAGGTCTTAGCGTTTCAATGCAGAACTTCCGTTTCAATGCAGAACTTACCGTTTCAATGCAGAACATGGCATTTCAATGCATACCTTAGCCTTTCAATGAGGATCTTTACCGTTTCATAGCAGAACATAGTGTTTCAATGCAGAAATTAGCGTTTCAAAGGCGAACTTATTCTTTCAAGTCAGTCCTCAGTGTTTCAATGCAGAACTTCGCGTTTCAATGAAGAACTCAGTGTTTCAATGCAGATCTTAGCGTTTCAATGAAGAACTTATTCTTTCAATTCTGACCTTAGTGTTTCAATGTAGAACCTAGCGTTTCAATGCACAACTTTGAGTTTCAATGCAGAGCTTAGCCTTTCATCGCCGATCTTTATCGTTTCAAAGCAGAATGTAGCGTTTCAAAGCAGAACTTATTTTTTCAATGCAGACATTAGCGTTTCAATGTAGAACTTTAGAGTTTCAATGCACCTTAGGTTCCAAAGAAGAATGTAGTGTTTCAATGCAGAATGTACCGTTTCAAAGCAGAACCTGTTGTTTCAATGCAGATCTTAGCGTTTCAATGCTGAGCTTAGCGTTTCAAGTGAGAACATACTATTTCAATGCAGAACTGACCTTTTCAATGGATACCTTAGCGTTTCCATGCATACCTTAGCTTTTCAATGCAGATCTTCACAGTTTCAAAGCAGAACTTAGCGTTTCAATGCTGGTCTTAGCGTTTCAATGCAGAACTTACCGTTTCAATGCAGAACTTGGCATTTCAATGCATACCTTAGCCTTTCAATGCAGATCTTTACCGTTTCAAAGCAGAACTTAACATTTCAATGCAGAGCTTAGAGTTTCAAGTGAGAAATTCCCGTTTCAATGCAGAACTTAGCAATTCAATGGAGAATTTAACATTTCAATGCGTACCGTTGCCTTTCAGTGCAGATCTTTAACGTTTCAAGGCTGAGCATATCATTTCAATGCACAACTTTGCCTTTCAATGGATAACTTATTCTTTCATTTCAGTCCTTAGCCTTTCAATGTAGAACTTGAGAGCTTCAATACACAACTTTGAGTTTCAAAGGAGAACTTAGCATTTCAATGCAGATCTTTACCGTTTCAAAGGAGAACGTAGCGTTTCAATGCAGAACATAACGTTTCGAATAAGAAATTAGCCTTTCAAGTGCGAACATACTATTTCAATGCAGAACTGACCTTTTCAATGGATACCTTAGCGTTTCCATGCATACCTTAGCTTTTCAATGCAGATCTTCACCGTTTCAAAGCAGAACTAAGCGTTTCAATGCAGACCTTAGCGTTTCAATGTAGAACCTAGAGTTTCAATGCACAACTTTGAGTTTCAATGCAGAGCTTAGCCTTTCAACGCAGATCTTTATCGTTTCAATGCAGAATGTAGCGTTTCAAAGCAGAACTTATTTTTTCAATGCAGACATTAGCGTTTCAATGTAGATCTTTAGAGTTTCAATGCACAACCTTAGTGTTTCAATGCACTTCAGGTTTCAATGCAGAAAGTAGCGTTTTAATGCAAAATGTACCGTTTCAAAGCAGAACTTGTTGTTTCAAAGCAGATCTTAGCGTTTCAATGCTGAGCTTACCGTTTCTTGTGAGAACATACCATTTCAATGTGGAATTGACATTTTCAATGGATACCTTAGCTTTTCCATGCATACCTTAGCTTTTCAATGCAGATCTTCACCGTTTCAAAGCAGAACTTAGCGTTTCAATGCAGACCTTAGCTTTTCAATGCAGAACTTAGTATTTCATTGCGGAACTTAGCGTTTCATTGCAGAACTTAGCATTTCAATGCAGAACATAGCATTTCAATACAAATCTACCGTTTCAAAGCAGAACTTTGCATTTCAATGCCGAACTTACTGTTTCACTGCAGAACTTTGCGTTTCAATGCAGAACTTAGTGTTTCAATGCAGACCTTAGCTTTTCAATGCAGAACTTAGTATTTCATTGCAGAGCTTAGCGTTTCAATGCAGAACTTAGGGTGTCAAGGCAGAATTTAGAGTTTCAATTCAATACGTAGCGTTTCATTGCAGAACTTAGCATTTCAATGCAGAACTAAGCATTTCAATACAAATCTACCGTTTCAAAGCAGAACTTTGCATTTCAATGCAGAACTTACTGTTTCACTGCAGAACTTTCTGTTTCAAGTGAGAACTTGGCATTTCAATACATACCTTAGCCTTTCAAGGCGGATCTTTACCGTTTCAAAGCAGAACGTTGCGTTTCAAAGCAGAGCTTAGCGTTTCAAGAGACAAATTCCCGTTTCAATGCAGAACTTAGCGTTTCATTGCAGAGCTTAGCCGTTCAATGCAGAACTTACCGTTTAAATGCAGAACATACCGTTTCAATGCATTACTTAGGCTTTCAGTGCAGACATTTACCGTTTCAAAGCAGAACGTAGCATTTCAAATTAGAAGTTATTTTTTCAATGCAGACATTATCGTTTCAATGTAGAACTTTAGAGTTTCAATGCACCTTAGGTTCCGAAGCAGAATGTAGTGTTTCAATGCAGAATGTACCGTTTCAAAGCAGAACCTGTTCTTTCAATGCAGATCTTAGCGTTTCAATGCTGAGCTTACCATTTCAAGTGAGAACATGCTATTTCAATGCAGAATTGACCTTTTCAATGGATACCTTAGCGTTTCCATGCATACCTTAGCTTTTCAATGCCGATCTTCACCGTTTCAAAGCAGAACTTAGCGTTTCAATGCAGATTTTCATTGTTTCAAAGCAGAACTTAGCGTTTCAATGCAGGTCTTAGCGTTTCAATGCAGAACTTCCGTTTCAATGCAGAACTTACCGTTTCAATGCAGAACATGGCATTTCAATGCATACCTTAGCCTTTCAATGAGGATCTTTACCGTTTCATAGCAGAACATAGTGTTTCAATGCAGAAATTAGCGTTTCAAAGGCGAACTTATTCTTTCAAGTCAGTCCTCAGTGTTTCAATGCAGAACTTCGCGTTTCAATGAAGAACTCAGTGTTTCAATGCAGATCTTAGCGTTTCAATGAAGAACTT